>NC_088779.1:2053759-2653759 GCF_954871325.1 Gordionus sp. m RMFG-2023 | reverse complement strand
TTTTAAATAATATTGTGTATATTTGTTGCTTTTAATTTGATATGGCTAAAAATACTTTTATATGAATCGATGAATGTGATATATCGTTCGATGATTCACAATTTTTAAATATATTTTATTTATTTTTCATATTTTTATAGATAATAATAGCGATTTAAAATATTCGGCTTTAAGAAATTCGGCCCGGCTCGGGTATTTTTATGAAAAAAAAATTTCGACTCAGCCTTCCCCGGGTATTTCTAAAGAAAATATGGTTATTAGGGCCAGGCCTGCAGGTCTCTGATGGGTATCATAAATGATAATTATAATACATTTTGATTGAAATAATAGTATTCACTCTTGGTTCTTTAGTAGTTGAAGTGGGGAAGGAAGGGGGGGGGGGTAAATACTTGGGTGTCAAAAGAACAGCAGGGGTTCGGGGGGGGGGATTATAGGAATACTTATATAAACACCACATATTGATATGGGAATCAAATGAAAAGTAATTAAAGGATCTTTTGACTATGATGTTAAATATTACTATAAGTGTTCGTGTCTTGGGAGCTCAGCTGCTATATTTTTTTTTTATCAAAATATCGATATGGGCATTAAATAAAAGGTATTTATATTTAATATTATTTTAAGTGGTACTGTTTAGGTCTTGAAAGGTCAGCCATATTTTTATCAACAATAAAATGTTGATATGGTTATCAAATAGAGGCTAATTAAAATATCTTTTAACTAAAATAATATTATTCATTCTTAGTCTTTATAGGGTTGGGTGAGGATCCGGGAGGAGGGGAGGGAGGCGGGTAAAAAATATAAAAAATAATTCAAATTAATATTTTGAAATATTGTGAAAATAAAAGGCGCATTTAAAATAAATATAAAAAATAATATTAAGCCACGTATACAATTAAAATATTTTCAAGATTCTCTCATGCCAGATTATAATCTTTGAGGAGGAAGAATAAATATTCTGGTTGAGAACACTTATATACGCTTAATTCGGTAGCTGATTTCCATCAAATAGCAAACCTGCAGAAATATCTAAAAATAACAATAATTACTGGCACTTATTAAGTTTAGTTTAGAATAGAATTGATAATTAATCATCTTTTTAAAAGAGTGACAAATATCTAAGGGTTATACCCGGCTCACCAATATTTTCGGAAGTTCGGTTCAGGTTCGGGTGACAATTTTTTTAACGGTTCATGTTATGTAAAAGCTAACGTTTGCGGTTAGAATCACTGAAAAATTAAGCGCATTATTTAATGTTTATTATAAATCATTTCTAACTAATACTTTTTTTTTATTATAAAGAAATTGTAAATATACATTTTAATATGAATATAATTCAAAATAACTAATAAAAATATATTTATAAATGGAAAATATTTAATTAGAATCATAAATTGAGGATATATATAAAATTATTCTATCTATTTATTAAACATTTAATCAATTTATTAAAATTTTTAAATGTAATTGTTAACAAGTATTTACGCATTACGGTATAAAAATCGAAAGACGATGTTGGTTGTATTGAATTCATGATGGAAGAAATATTGGCTATAACACGGTTTCTTGTGGCGGGTGATGGATAAATAGCTTGAAATTTATCTTTAATAATATCGAAGAAGATTTCTATGGAATTCAATTGGGGCGAATGTGGTGGAAGATACTCTAACCTACTTTTAAAGCGGTTCATATGATGGATCAGATCCGCCATATATTCTAACAAAAATGTCGCCGTGTACCCCTCTTCTACCACCCGATAATTAACCAGACCGCTTAGGTCTATGGTACTTAAATAACTCACACATTTAGCTTTGGCTTTTAAAATAATTATGGTGGGCGTTAGGCCTAAAGGTGCCCAGTAAACGGGTGAGTTCTGTAAAATCAATGCAAGTTTCGTGTAAGAAGAATAATTTTTCCATAAGCGTGTTCATCATTCTTGAGCAATACGCCTTCCAAAAATTGAACGCCTCCAGGGTGAATCTTTTATTATCTCGTTCCTTTGTCAACCCTCTCTTTGAAATATCCTACACTTTGAATATAAAATTTAAACAGTTTTGTCGTTTTAAATGTGTATTTAATTAACAGGTCAGGTATGTCTAATAGCCCTAAAAAGAAATACAACCAAGATATTTTTAATTTGTTTAAAAAAAAATAATAATTGTAATCTAAAACTTATTTAAGAAAAATCATATTACCTTTTTATTGAGTTCGCCATTAATTTATTAATCGTATTGCATATTTTATTTAGTCATCGCATCGCACCATATGTTTTTCAAATTCTTATCATAGCTTTATCCATACGTTGCGTATTTATAAATTCATTACCTATTTATTGCCTTTATTTTGTACTAACGCTGCGTTAAATAACATAACGCTCGAACAAAACGCGCCTACTATAAATGTGCCTTTTGAAGAAAAGGACCACACATCAATATAATTTTTCAGATAAAAAAAAAGCAAATTTAAATTGCATTAATTAGGGGAGACCTTGGCTATACGGTGGGTGTGGTGTGGGGTAAAAGGGCGAACGTCCATAACTTTTTTTACTAGAGGACTACTACTATCTGTGGCTGATTCATAAATGGAGCTTTTTTAATCATCTTCATTGACACTATGAATAACATTATTGATACAACGTGATTGGTAAAAATATTAATACCGAACACAAGTGTCCTGGACAAAATACCCCTCAGATAAAAAGACATCAGATAAAAAAATACCATCGGACCAGAATAAAAATTACTCAAATTTTAATAATATTTTATATTCTTGGAGAGCAAACGCATGCGGCTATAAGTTTTTTTAGATTTTGCCCGAAAGTACTGGGTTTGATGTTCAAATAAATTTAATATTTCTCCTCATCTAATATAATCACTAAACCCTTTTATTTGCTTCTGCGTAGAGCTAAGCTAACCTCTAACGCGATTCACGGGCATGGTATATCTGATATTTATTTATTTTTTTAAAAAATTTATCAATTCAGCATTTAATATTTTTGTTTAAAAGATAAATATTATACATCGATATACACACATTAAAGTGCAAACTTGATGGGGATTACAAAAATGTAGTTATATAATAACGTCTCAAATATTACTTTAAAACTATATTTAATTGCATAAACAAGTTATTAAAATTAAAATTACTATATTTAATAAAAAAAATAAATAAAGGTAGATAATTATATTTTCATTAATCTCTTTAATAGACGAACTACATCTTTTAATAAAATTAAATTAAAAATTTTAAAATTAAATAAAAAATAAATAATTCGTTAAATTCTAATCCTCTAGATGGCGCACTATTATTTTATATTTAATTTTTTTATTTGCCTCTCTTCTAATATTTAAAAAAAAAAATTATGTTATTAATATTATTACTTAAAAAGTAAACATTATTCCATTTATATTATCAATAAAACATATGATTGATAATTAAAAATTGTTTTAAATGGTTATATTATATTTTGAATAATGGTAAATTGCAAATGGTTTCGTTAAAGTTTAAATTTTTTTTCGATATAAAGGTTTAATGCATCCTCAAAAAAGAATATCTCCGTAAGTGTATTAGTGAATAGGAATGGGATCATTTGATGAATCACAAATCGTTGAGTGATTTGGAGTCAAAAATGTGCACAATAATTGGAATAAAAAATAATCATTTTATGGTACACATTCGAGTCCACGTTAATATTTGGACAATTTGTGTGCCAATCAAGTCCAGGCTGTAAATAACAAGGTCATATTATATATTTTTTTTAAAAACTATTATCGGGTAAGGGTTATATATTTTTTTATATTAAATTATAATACTTTTAAGTTTTTCTTTGGATGATAGAATTTTTTTTAATTGATCTAAAATGAGAAAATCAACATTAAAGTTTAAAATAAACTATAGGAAAAAGTTGTTGCTCAAATTTTGTCAATAACTTTGGGCAAAAAATTAATATTTTTTTTAGTCTTGTTCTTATTTTTATATGGGTATAATAAGCTATTATCCACCTCTAACTCAAAAATTTTGAAAATGTAAAATGGAGCATTTAGACCGACGATATATTAGCAGAATTTAGGCGGTTGGTCTTACTCGAAAACCTGATTTTAAATTATTTATTTAAAAAAAATAAATTATTTTTTAAGTAAATGAGTAAACGTTTTACGTTTTCTCTCAAACGTTAGGCACTTCCTGGTTGATGAATTAGGCTAGATTCATATTGAGATCTGAACAGACATTTCAGTTTATGAGATCGATATAATTCTTAGAATTATGATTCAGGAATAGAATTTAAAAGAGATAAATTGATTCCACAAACCGACTTTGAAAGTTGATCAGCTGTTAAAATAAAGATGGATCGGATCCCGATATGAATGCGGCCTTTTATCAAAAAAAAATGTATCTCACCCATTGACATATATAATACCTGGACTGACGATTCATTCATTAAAATGCATTTTTAAGCGTCGTTAAAAGCAAATCAGCTGGACCCGCCATTTTGGTAACACATATAGTAATTATTCTCATGGTAAAAACTACTATTAAATTGATAACTTGCTTCCTTTCGATGATCCGGTAATTCTTTAATAAAGTTTGCATCAGATTTAGGAATAAATTAGGGCTCTCGTTTAAAATTTTAATAATGATTAGTGTAATTAAGATGGCGTCTCCAGCTGATTTGCATTGATGTACACTTTTAATGAATGAATCGTCAGTCTATGTATTATATATGGGGAAAATTATTTTTTTTATATCCTTCTAATGGAATAAAATAATAACTTTTTCAAACCAAATAACAAATGCTAAACCGTAACCCATATAAAATCATCGTATCTAAAATGGGAGATTTAAAACGTCCTTTTAAAAGAATTTTCGTAAATATTTCGAAAAGAAAAGAAAATGTGAGCAATAAAACGAATATTAAACGGCCGGATTGTTGTTAAACGGACCGATTTAGCCGATTTTAAATCAAGATTTTGGTCAAAATAAATATTACGAAAGCCTCAAGATTGTCGATAATAGATGTCCAAACCTTCCCGCTACTCATGAGGCAAATCATCAGGGTCGCGTGATACATTTTTGGCTAAAATATTGGGATAGCGCCATTTTTAAAAAATCGAGCCATTTAACAACACTACCCTCAATTACATTATCGATGTGGCTATCGGGGTTTTTTTTTACGCGCAATAATTCGGGTTTGTAACAATGGCGCATGAATGATTATATTATTTGCAAGACCCATGATGAGTCCTGTTGTATATTTTTTTTTTATTTTGAAGAATTATATACCAATTATTATTTTAATTATTATTGTCAGAGATCTGCAGGCCGCAGCCCTATCCGGGCCGTATTTTAATTTTCATTAAATATAACTGTGTCGGGCCTGAAATTATTAATCGTATTGGTCAATAATCTATCTATTTATTCTTTCTTTGGGCCGTACAATGCAAATGGTATCTTTTACAGGTATTTCGGATTAATATATTATTTTTATTTTATTTGTATTCACTCTTTAGAAAAAGGGTAAAAATTGCCAAAAATTATGATTGTTTTATTTCGTTATGGAAAATAAAGTAGTTAACCTTCTAACCATAACGTCGATGCCCTCGCCCTCGCTGAATCCCGCTAAACCATAAAGTACAGTTCCTTAGACCCTTCTTTCTTATTCATACCCATCGCCTGCACCATTCTCACCACCTTCGGTAGTAAAGCTCAACGCTTTTTCAAAGATTTAGGCCAAACGAATCCGCGAAAAAACCTACCAGCCCTAAGGAATCCCTTTTCTTACGCCAAAGACTTGCTACCGCCATCATTCGTTCTAACTATCTAAGCTTCATCTCTTCCATTGAATAACCTTCCATTTTCCAAACTTCCTTTTTTTTTATCCCCTATCCTTTCCCGTAAATTCTATTTCTACAATTTTTCACCATCAATTATTTACTAATACATTTTGACATCATATCATATCAGTAAATATTCAAATAGGGTAACCCATGACCGGAAAAAAAAAATCTTAAAAATATAAATAAATAAATTTTGAAGAATAAAGCTATTTTTAATGTAAAAATAAAATAGTATCCAATTTCATTTTTCGGTAAAATTTATTTATTTGTGAAATTTTTATAAAAAAAATTAGGTAGTACAATTTTTAATGCTATTTAATTTTTTTATAAATTTACTAACCCCAACGATTATAATCTTTTATATTGAAATATTTTAGTGTCAGAAATTAATTTTATGGAAAGCATAAGAAGTGCACAGGAACCAGGGATCCAAACCGAACCAGAACCAAACCGTTAAACCGCTACAAACCGTTAATTTTTATCGAACCGAATCTAAACCGCTGCCGAACCTCAACCGAACCGCTATAATGTCTCTGAACCGGTCGAGCCTCATGATTTTATGCTTAAAAACAATATGTAAGTTATTATTAATATATTGAAAAAAATTTCAATTACATTCAAATTATTTGAAAGATAATCATCAATCACTTTTGATTGATAAGTGTCCGCCATAATTTTTATAAACTTTAGTATATTGTCAATTTTACAACATTTTTTTAAAATTTAAGCTTATAAATTATAATGCTTAGAGAAAAATTAAATCCAAAATATAAATGACACATCAAATCTATTATCATATTGGCAGTGCCGGCTACCAAGGTTAGTGTGGAAAGATGTTTTTCAACAATTCAATTTATATTATCTCCTTATAGATGTAAGTGAGACGAATTTTAAAATATATTAATTTTGCGGCTTAAAAAAAAAATTTTAGTAAAAAAAAAAGTAAAATATTGTTCATATTAAAATTAATCATTGATTCTTTCTTTCTTTCTTTCTTTCTTTCTTTCTTTCTTTCTTCTTCTTTCTTTCTTTCTTTACGTTTTATACATAATTCGAATGTAGGTTTGGATACAAAAGTGTTCAAACCGGTTCTTAGAGGTTTAAACCGAACCGATATTTTAATTTTTTACGAACCGAAACTGAACCTTGAACCGTTGTTTTTATCCGAACATGAACCCGAACCGAACCGAACCGATATTCGTTTCGGTTTGAATCCCTGCAAGAACCATTGGTGCAATAATGACTTAAAATTTAGAGATTCAGTAGAAAATTGGAAAATTTGTGAGGAAATAGGGAAAACGTACTGTAATAGAATACCTTCAAGGCATAATAAAAAGATAAAATGATATATTGTATTCAATTAAATTTTTTTTTTGTGTTTTTATAATTGAATAACTGTATTTATACTTCATAAATTTCATAAAACCTAATTTAAAAAAAAATTATAATTTATAAATTTATAATTATATATTAAAAATAAAATTCTATAATTGAGTCCCCAAAAAAGGAACCATAATTGTGTCTAAAAATTTCTATTTGAATTTTTTGTCGTCATTTGTGAATAGTCGTATTTTATTACCCATTTTTTAAAAACATAAATGTTGAAGGCGAAAAATGCCCGTTAGTAGAAGTCACTACTGGAGTGAATATGAAGTTTTTAAAATTTTTGTATTTGTTTGTCTTTTTAATTTCTGTGTTATTAAATTGAAATTTATGTTTGAAGGGAATGTATGAGACACACGTGTAGTCCCATATGAGTGATTTACCGAGGGCCCAAAGTATGGTTGTCAATCAACTTGAAATTAGATGGTTCAAGATTGTTTGGAATGTGTGCAGCTGTTAAACTTCTATTTATTATATGGTTTACAGCTGAGTGGCGTTGATGTCGCCCTTGACTAAAAATACAATTTAAGCCATGTCTACCTTTGAATCAACGGGTGATTTGCATTTGATTCAGGCATGAGGCAATGTATTAAAAAATAAATAAATAAGACATTATTGAAATAAAATATTATATAATAACGACATGGTGCAGTTTCAAATGGAGAAATTTAGTTTAACGGAATGTAAGATGGAAGTTTATTTATCAAAGATGGAATTTGTTATATTTGAATGTTTATATATATATTAAAAGGTTACGCTATTTGAATTATAACTTTCTTATATTTAATATTATATTATCGAAGTCAATGTAATTGCATATTAATAGAAGTTAAATGACATATAAAAGACTATATATAGGTAACAATTTTATAATAAAAAATCTATTGTTGTTTTGACTATAAAAAAATGGCGACGAGCTAAAAAAAAAAACCAAGTCACGCGGTTTTCGGTCTTCTGTCAATTTAATAATATATAGAATTAAAATTTTTTTATTCTGTTTATAAAAAAAAATTATATATATTTAGAAATGGATAAAATTATTCTCCAGGACTATAAAAAAGATGATTGTTCTATTGAGGACTACGTTGATTATATCAAATATATACTAAATGTGAAAAATATTCCTCAAACTGACGCCAATTAATATTATTTATAGCTTATGGAGGAATAAACATTATAACTGATATCAAAAAACTCTATCCTAGGAATATAAATGAGGTAGGATGGATTAAGATATACAAAATAGCAAAACAACTATATAAAGATGAAAGAACTATTTTGGCATCAAGAATTAATTTCATTAGATTAAGTCGCGGGCCTACTGAATCCGTAATGAGCTATTTAGAAAATATAAAGGAGATAGCCCGAAGATGCGAGAAGACAATGTAGAACTGAGAATTCGAGATCAATTAATCGCCGGACTAAAGATGTCACAACTGGATAAAGAACTACGATTAAGATATCCAGATACTAAAGACTAAGACCAACCGTTAAGCTTAAACAAAGTGGTAGAATTAGCTTTAGCGATGGAACGAGCTGATTTAGAAATAAATAATACTGCTAAAATGGTATATAAAATCAAAGAGCCGAATAAACATGATAATCATAATCGGGTAAATCAATGTGATAAAAATAATGGGCAGTATAATAATGATAATGATAAACGTACAAATAATAATAGTAATTGGAAAGCCATGCTATTTCTGTAATAGGTTTCATGCTCTTAGAAATTGTCCCGCCTACGGAAAATTATGCAGCAAATGTAGGAAACCAAACCACTTCGCCGTATGTTGTAAAGCTAGAGAAAAGATTTACGGAACAAATTACAATAATAAAGAAGACGATTCGGATGTCTCAATAAGAAAAATATACAAATATGGGCAACATCCAACAATTGAGGTATTAATAAACAACCAAAAAATTAAAATGGAATATGATACTGGCTCGGCAGTAACCATTATTAATGAAATAATATGGAATAAAATCGGAAGGCCAAAACTTAGAAGGGCTTAAGCACCAACTACATATGGAAATAATAGAATAAAAACTATGGGTAAAGCTGATGTAAAAGTACAATTAAATAAATGGCTTCCATTATTAGTCACACAAACAAATGATGCAGCTCTATTTGGATTTCCATGGATTATCGAATTAGACTTATCGTTGCCAAAAAATGTAAAAATCAATATGATCAACAATAGATATCAATACAATGATAATGGTAACGTAAATATTGACAAACTATATAAAGAATTTGCTACGGTGTTTGATAATAAAATAACAAGTGAAAATAAAACAGTGAAATATATGCGAAATCTTACTTACGACACATTAACTCTATCAAAAAAAGAACTTAGAGATGAAATGCGAAAGATCCAATTTTTTATATTCATTACAAAAACGAGTACAGATATTACATACAGGTCATCCCGGTATTACATCGATGAAATCCATTACGAGACATTATATGGTGGGAAAAATTAGATAAAGATGTCGAAAAATTAGTAAACCGCTGTATTGGGTGTCAAAAACATCGCAGAGATATACCAGAAGTTGCAGTATACCCATGGAATCCGCCAGCACAACCCTGGGAAAGGGTACATTTAGATTTTGCCGGACCACTAGACGGACTTTATTGGCTAGTAGGAATCGATGCATATTCAACATGGATAGAGATCGATAGAATCAAAGATACCACAAGTAAAAATTTAATAAATAGATTAGAAAAATGGTTTACACGATATGGTGTTCCACGTCAAATTGTCACGGACAATGGTCCACAATTCATTTCAAATGAATTGTAAAAATGGTGCAAAAATAAGAATATACAACACTTAAAAACTACACCATACCATCCGAGAAGTAACGGATTAGTTGAAAGATGCATACAAACTATAAAAAATCGGTATTTTGCTAATAGAGAACAAACAAATGATGGAGAAAAATGCCTTAATGAAGTATTAATTACATATAGAAATTCCGAACATTCCTCAACGGGCCGCATACCTGGCAAACTATTTATGGGGAGAAGACTAAATACTTTATTAGACTGGGTAAAACCATCAATTACTGAAAAATTAGAAACCTCTGTAGTAAAACAAGAACCAGTTAAACAAAGGCATACATAGAGATTTTGGAGAAAACGAATTAGTTTGGATAAAAAATCCACTTGAAAAACATGAAGGAAAAATCATAAATCAACAAGCAAAATTCTCGTATAACGTAGAAGAAAAAGATAAAATAGTACGAAAACACGCAGATTATCTACGAATTAGAGAAGAACCAGACGAAACCAAATCAATAATACAAATTGAACAAAGTCAAAAAGGAAAGCAAGCGCGTTATCCAACAAGGGAACGAAAGCCAGCAAAAAGATTAATAGATGAATTTGAACTTGGTAACAAAAAGATTGATAGACGATCTTAACTTGATGGGAAAGAAGATATGTTATATTTGAATGTTTATATATATATTAAAAGGTTACGCTATTTGAATTATAACTTTCTTATATTTAATTTTATATTATCGAGGTCAATGTAATTGCATATTAATAGAAGTTAAATGACATAATTATAAAAGACTATATATAGGAAACAATTTTATAATAAAAAATCTATTGTTTTGACTATAAAAGAATTCATTTTTAAAATCGCCAAAATAGAAGACAAAAAGTCATTTTTATTAGTATTGGACTTGAGGTTTTTTCAAAATTATTTACTTTGTGTTTGCCAAAATTAAAGGAAATATCATATGATGATATTATGCGAAGAAACCGAATTTTATACTTGCAGAGATATTATTTTTTTTAAAACGGAACAAGAAAGAGGAGAAAAAAATTACTGAATATATAAATAAATTAAAGATAAAAGCAAAGACGTGTGAATTCCAAGAGATGTACAATAGTATTACTGGGTAGATTAGTGTAGGGAAATACTAATAAAATTCTTTCTTTCTTAACTTCTCTTCTCCTCTCTGGGAAAAGGCTGTACAAATAGTTACTTCAATGGAAACAACAGAAATGATTTCATATGAAAAATTATGTGGATGAAAGGAGATGAATAAAATATGAACAGTATAATAAGTATATGCCAGTTTCAAAAATTATTTGTTATTGTTGTGGATTAGAAAATCACATAAAACCGCGGTGCCTTAATAAAAATGTAGTTATATAATAATTTCTCAAATATTGATTAAAACTATATTTAATGCATAAATAAGTTATTAAAATTAAATTACTATATTTAATATAAAAAAAAAGAATAAAAGTAGATAATTTTATTTTCATTAATCTAATTGAAGAACTAAATCTTTTA
Organism: Gordionus sp. m RMFG-2023; assembly: GCF_954871325.1. Classification (NCBI taxonomy): domain Eukaryota; kingdom Metazoa; phylum Nematomorpha; class Gordioida; order Chordodea; family Parachordodidae; genus Gordionus; species Gordionus sp. m RMFG-2023. Next base: position 2,642,229 of record NC_088779.1, on the reverse strand, counting down.
ATAAAATTAAATTAAAAATTATTAAAATTAAATAAAAATATATAATTCGTTAAATTACAATCCGCTAGATGGCGCACTATTATTTTAATTTTTTTTAAAAATTTCTCTTTTATATATTTAAAAAAAAAATTATTTTAATAATATTATCACTTAAAAATAAACTTTATTACATTCCATTTATATTATCAATAAAACATATGATTGAAATTAAAACTTGTTTTAAATGGTTGTATTTTGAATAATGGTAAAATTGCAAATGGTTTCGTTCAAGTTTAAATTTTTTCAATATCAAGGTTTAATGCATCCTCAAAAGGATTTCTAGGTAATAATATTGTGAATAGGAATAGTATCAATTGATGAATCACAAATCGTTGAGTGATTTGGAGTCAAAAATGTACACAATAATTGGAATAAAAAATAATTATTTTATGGTAATCCTCAATCGTGTCCACGTTAATAATTGGACAATTTGTGTGCCAATCAGGTCCAGGCTTGTAAATAACAAAGTCATATTATATTTTTTTATAAATATTATCGGTGGGGTTATATATTTTTTTATATTAAATTATAATTACTTTTATAAGTATTTTTGGTTGATAGAATTTTTTTTTTTTTAAATTGGTCATATTGCAATTTAAATATATTCGGTTGTTGTTTGGTAAATTTTTATATATTAACAGAATTTAGGGTGGTTGGTCTGAGTCACTTATTTATAAAATTAAAAAAAAATATTCAATAAATATGAAATATTTTTTTTTACCCATATTTTAAAAAAAAAATATTATTTTTTAAGTAAACGACAAACGAGTAACGTTTTACGTTTTCCATCAAACGTTATGAAATTCCAAGTTGACGAATTAGGCGAGATTCATATTGAGTGATCAGTCACAATTTAACAGCTGATCAATTTTTGTTTTATGAGATTAATATAATTCTTAGAATTATTATTCAGGAATAGAATTAAAAGTGATAAATTGATCTCACAAACCGACTTTAAGATCAGCTGTTAAAATAAAGACGATTCGGATCCCGCTAGAATGCTTTATCGAAAAAAAAATTGTAACTCACCAGAAAAAAATAAAATCATTTTTTTATATCCTCCTAAAGGAATAAAATAATAAATATTTTGAAATCAAATAACAAATGCTAAACCATAACCACGTTAAAATCATCGTATATAGAATGGGAGATTAAAAAGGTCCTTTTAAAAGAAGTTTCGTAAATATTTCGAAAAGGAAAGAAAATGTGAGCAATAAAACGAATATTAAACGGCCGGATTGTTGTTAAACGGACCAATTTAGCCGATTTTAAATCAAGATTTTGTTCAAAATAAATATTACGAAAGCCTCAAGATTTTCGATAATAGATGTCTAAACTAGAGGTCTGCATTGGGCGGAGTTTTGGCCCGCCCACACCCTCCCATCTAAGTAGGCGGGTGGGTGGGATGGTTAAGAAATTTAAACAATGGGCGAGCGAAGAAATTTAAAATCATTGTTGTAATACCCGGAGGTGACAAAAGATTTGCCATATTAAGATTAGCAAGAAAAATATTGGCAATTCCTGCAACTAGTGCTTCTTCTGAAAGAGGATTTAGCATTGCTGGAATATTGTATATTTTTTTTTTATTTTGAAGAATTATGTATCAATTATTACTTTGATTATTAATGTCAGAGACCTGCAGGCCGCGGCCCTAAGCCCTCCGGGCCGTATTTTATTTTTTTAAATATAACTGTGCCGGGCCTGAAATAATTTTTTTTTAAAAAATACGGGCTGGGCAGTGCAAATGGTATCTTTTGCAGGTCTCTCTGATTAATATATTATTTTTATTTTATTTGTATTCACTCTTTAGAAAATGGGTAAAAATTGCCAAAAATTATGATTTTTTTTAATTTCGTTATGGAAAAATAAAGTGGTTATTGAGGCTGCGTCCAAAATCTTGAAAATATAAATAAATAAATTTTTAGGAAAAAAAAAACATAAGCTATTTTTAATGTAAAAATAAAATAGTGTCCAATTTCATTTTTCGGTATTTGTAAAAAATTTATTCAATAAAAATTTTTTTCAAAATTTATTTGTGAAATTTTTATCAAAAAAATTTAGTAGGTACAATTTTTAATGCAATTTAATTTTTATAAATTTACTAACCCCAACGATTTGTAACCTTTTATATTAATGTATTTTAGTGTCAAAAATATTTTTATGGACAGTATAAGAAGTTCACAGGAATCTAATGGTGCAATTAGAGGTCTGCATTGTGTGGGGTTTCGCCCCCCCCCATCTAAGTGGGTGGGTGAAAAATCTTTCGAAAATAGACGGGCAGGTTAAAGAAATTTAAAATAAACTAAAAAAAATAATTGTTTAAATGAACTATAACAATATTTCTTTTTTTTATTGTACCAATCGTTTTTTTTTAAGTGGAGAACATTTTACCTAACTATATAACACAACAATAAAACTTTTTTTCTCAGAATAAATAAACATTTTTGTCTATTAAAAATTTCTTTTATGGGAATGTAATAAAACTTTTCTCTTAAAATTTCCTTTTTTTTTTGGGTTTGCAATGTGCATTGTATTATTTTATTTTAGTAATAATTGTTTATCTTTATAATTGCCCTTTTCATTTTTATTTTATTATATAATACTAGCTAATAACCCGTCAAGAATGACGGGGAATTAGAATTTTCTCCTTTATAACTATTTTTATATCTTTAAAAACTCAATCTATGAAAGGATGATAGATATTAGGGCTCCCAGGTTCTTAAATATAGTCGAGACATCCCGGTGCTTGAGACATTTTCTTTATTGTCAATATATATACATGTTTAAAAGCAATGTCAATATTATTTAAAATTATACGTCATTACCTCTTGATAATATATTTTATTAACCCATTCAAATAAATAAACCAATAAAATTCTAAGACAGACAACAATATTCAATATTTTATTGGGTTACAAAACTAATACCAATACAAACCAAAGTATAAAACTAATACCACTTAAGCCAATCTCAATAACTGATAAATTCATCTACAAGTAAAGATATATACATGTTTAAAAGCAATATCAATATTATTTACAATTATACGTCATTACCTCTTGATAATATATTTTATTAACCCATTCAAATAAATAAACCAATAAAATTCTAAGACAGACAACAATATTCAATATTTTATTGGGTTACAAAACTAATACCAATACAAACCAAAGTATAAAACTAATACCACTTAAGCCAATCTCAATAACTGATAAATTCATCTAAAAGTAAAGATATATACATGTTTAAAAGCATTATCAATATTATTTACAATTATACGTCATTACCTCTTGATAATATATTTTATTAACCCATTCAAATAAATAAACCAATAAAATTCTAAGACAGACAACAATATTCAATATTTTATTGGGTTACAAAACTAATACCGATACAAACCAAAATATAAAACTAATACCACTTAAGCCAATCTCAATAACTGATAAATTCATCTAAAAGTAAAGATATATACATGTTTAAAAGCAATGTCAATAATATTTACAATTATACGTCAATACTATTTTTTAATTGTAATAATAATAAAAGTATAAAATAAAATTTACTGATGATGTGGTGTCGTTTTTTTGATGTTTTCCTTGCTCGTAACTTGCCGTAAATAACTGGAAATAAGATGTGTAAATTGAAAGTATAAAATAAAATTTACTGATGATGATGATGGTTGATGGTTTTGCTCGATGTGGTGTCTGTTAAAAAATATAATTATTTACTGATGATGATTGAAGGTTTTGCTCGATGTGGTGTCTGTTAAAAAAAATATCAATTATTGTAATTATTATATTATTATATGTTTTGTAATTGTTTTTTGTATTGAAATTCTTTTTTTGAAAATGGCGGTTCGATTTGGTTTATGAATGCGTGTTTGATATGTTTAAGCTATGATGATTTTTATTGAATATATATATTATAGATTTGAATTCCTTAGCTCTTGTAGGATTATCTGCAAACATTTTTTTCATACTAATGTTCCTTCCTGCCTATTGTCTCAAAATACTTCTGAAATGCTTTCCATGATTTATAGGAGATTAAATCCATTTTGCTAATATGATCTAAATTGGCTTAAAATTGCTATGATAGATAGATAGATAGATAAATTATAGATATATAGAAAGAACAATATATTTGACATCAATTAAGACAAAATATTTACATTTCAAATTAAAAATATAATGCTATTTAAAATAAAATACAATATTATAGATGGTGCTAAATATCATGGAGATTAAAACTACAATTTAACATAACTTAAATACTTCTGAATTTGTTAATATTAATTAAATATTATTAAGAATCACTCCATATTTAAGTAGGACAAACGTCCAATAATTAATAAAGAAGTTGAATATTACATAATATATTAACAAAATTATAATTGACTATTATCAGGTAAAATAATTGACTATATAATGTCACAGTTGTGAGAAGTCATTTATTATATAGAAGATATAAATTTTAAAACAAAGAAGAACGTGTTTGAAATGCAGAAAATGTCGATTCATGATTATTTTTGCATTATAATTACATATAATATTAATTTTACATTTATATTTTTTTCATAAATATTCATGATCAAATAAATTGCCCATATTTTACATTAATTATTTTTATACTTATATTAATTTCCTAAATTATAAAATTTTTGTAGAGGAGTAATGAAATATTTTTATTAGATGCTTAAAAAAATGAAAGAATGACCATCGTTAAATTTTATAAGCGGGCTTGGTTTAAAGATTTTTTATAAATAATGGGAGGGCAGGTAAAAAAATTTAGACTAATGAAACTATGGGCGGGGATTAAATTTTTTTTAAAACATTGGATGGGCGGGCTTTTGGTCCAAAAAATCGCCCAATGCATACATCTAGTTGCAATAATGACTTAAAATTATGAGATTCAGTAGAAAATTGGAAAATTTAGGAGGAAATAAGATAAAACACACAACTTGAAATGTGATAAAATGAGAAATTTTTTAGATTTAATTTGGAAAAATAAAAATTATATTAACTTATTTTTAAATTATTTATTAACTGTTAATTAGTTAATTTTTTTTGAATATAAAAAATTTTATATTTTTCTTTTTTTTTAACTTTTTTGTAAAATAAATTTTCGTAAATTTTCTTTTACTTTTTATAAAATATAAGGACGAACTTATCGAAATTCTTTTTTTAATAAAACCTTTTAAAAAACTTATTATTTCAATATGTAAAAAATGTAAAAAAAAGTGTAAATTAAAATTGTATCGATATAGAGCACAAAATGTTAAAGAAAAATTATATTAAAATTTTAAAAAAAATTTAAATATTTTTCCTATTTTTTTAGAGCCTTCCATTAAAATTATAATTAATTTTACGGACTTATTATATTAGTTCATAGTAAAACATTAATCTAATAGTTTCATACCGATTGCAAAAATAAACAACATTTTTTGATAATAAACTGGTGAAAAGGAAAATTGCCCATTAAATTATTTATAAGATATTTTAAATTCTACTCTTTATAAAATAAATTTTTTTTATTATAATTTCTTTATTTAAAAAATATTTAAAAAAAGATAAAATTTTATCCGTTAGGTAGCGTCTTTTTAATATATATATTTTTTAATTATTATATTTGTAAAAATAAATTTTTAATTCAATTTATAAATATTAACGATATCAATTTATCTTAGTTAAATATGAAAAAAAAACTATTATAATAAATGCAAATCAGCTGGCGACGTCATCTTGGTTTCACTAATCATTATTAAAATTTTAAACGGAAGCCTAATTTATTCCTATATCTGATGCGAACTTTATTAAAGAATTACCGGATCATCGAGATAATAAGGAAGCAAGTTATCAATTTAATAGTAGTTTATAACATGAGAATAATTACTATATGTGTTACCAAAATGGCGGGTCCAGCTGATTTGCTTTTAACGACGCTTAAAAATGCATTTTAATGAATGAATCGTCAGTCTAGGCATTGTATATGTCATTGTATTTTTCTCTATTCCACTTTATTTGAATAAATAATTTAATGTGCCATCAAGCGGAGCCATATTTTTTAGCCGAGCTATATTTAGTAATAATTTGATAATATTGTGTGGTTTAGCTGAACGATATTTTAAGTTATAAAATAATTCATTATATGTTTCGCCCAAGTATTATTTATTTTTATAAATGGTTTTTAATTTGTGGTCAAGCTGAACGATATTTGGTCATAAATGATTAATATTTTTTTTAGCCTTGAGACCTAGTGTTGTTAAAAAGCCCGGTCCGATTATAACCATAACAACATCATGCAAGCCCAAAAATTTTGTCTATAACTGGCAGAAATGCTTGAACATCTATTTGCAAAATATCGATGCTTAAGTAACATTATTTTAGCTAAAATCTTAATCGGCCCATTTTGAAAAATCTAATCCAAATCTGGCTTTTTAACAACACTACTCGAGACTCTTGCTAGGGTGCGATAAATAGATCCACCCGAAACATAATAACATAATATTGAAAGAAAAATTAATATATAGATCAGTCTGATTTGTCCAATGACATTTAGTGTTGTTAAATTAACTAACTTTGACCATTCTATTGTGTATTAGTCAAGTTTTTAGGCTAAATAAATTTGAATAAGGCTTCTAAGTTGAGCCTCGACTTGACGATTGATTAAACTATTTCTGGAAAAAAATATGGCTATCATGTTTTTTTAGTTGACTAAAGATAGGTAGTTTAACAACACTAATGACATAATGATAAATATGTTATTGGATTTATCGGCTCACCAAAATATTTTTGATTGTAGGACTTGTAATTTAACATTTTATGTAATAAATAATTTGTAAAATCATACAAATGAGTATTAAACTGACATTTATTATTTTAAAGTTTGAGCGAATTTGAAAATATTAGAATTTTGTTCAAATCAAATATTTCGAATGGGGAAAGCAGATTCCGTAGTTTTACCATGGATGGGAGATGATCATTACAACTATGGTAATCGACCATCAAAATGATAATATCCAAGAAATAAATGGACGAATATGTTTGGAACAAGTATAAGAGTGTTGCGAAAGATCATACGATTCCTAAACAACACGTAACAAAGTTTCTTATTTTGATCGGGAGAATAAAAAGCAAATCTAGCAAATGTGGGTCGGGCAAAGTTGGGGGGGGATATGAATCTATCGAAAAGACAACTCCGACTTTAAAGGGCATAGGAAAGAAACGTGAATGACATAATATACTTCAAAATAACAGGTAATTTCGATATCATTAATTTTTAAGATACAAAATACTTTTTTTTTTGGATCATATTTCATTCAAAATAAAATGTATACGAACAATATTATAATTGTAATTGAGGAAAAATAAATCTAATTTTAAAATAAAATGTGGATGAGTATATTTATAGATGAGGGAAAAAACCTACCTAAGGGTGGCTTTTAAAATACGGCCTGGTTAAGATTTTAACCAATAATATTATGTAAGCTCCTTGAGATTTAGCAAATAGAGGTTCAAATCTTTCTGCCATCTATGAGCAAGATCTCCAAACTTACATAATATTATTTTGGATAAAATCAATTTGGAGCCGTTATTAAAAATCGACCCATATCCGGGCCGTTTAACAACACTATTAGGAGGTGTAAAAAAAGACATATCAAACACATTTGTTTTTTAAATGTTTTATTTAAAAAAAACAAACAATTTTTTAAAAAAAAACTAGTCATGCCTAAAAATCATTAAAAAAAGTAATTAATAATTTTTATTTTTTTTTAACATAAGTAAAATGAGTATAATTATTGTGAGTGATAATGAGAAATTTCTGATACTGTATTTGTATTTGATTGTGACAATAAAAAATTTGGTTGATATTGGTCGATTATATTCGATTAGAATGGTAATAATATTAATATTTTTTCAAAAAAACAGAAAGTTACCTGTTTTTTTTTAAAATTATTAAACATACCTCATATGTTAGGAAAAATATATATCTTTCCATTTATTTCCTTTTATTTTAAATTATAATCGAAACGTGTAATGTTGATGATAAGCAATTAATACCTAGCTTGTGTGATATCGGTTTCAAAAAATTAAACATAAAACTTCAAAAAGATAATTGACCAATACGGTAAATAAACCAATAGTAATTATATATATCTTATTTGTCTCTTTTAGGCAAAATTGTTTAATAATATTCAACAAATATAAAATAATTAAAATATTTATATTATTATTTATCTATCTTTTGTCAAAATTTTGTAAATAACCCAAATCAAACGGAGTAAACATAGCAGTTATAAAAAAAATTAAAGTATTAAAATTTTTATGGGAAAATTAGCTAAAAATTGGGAACAGGATTTTAAAATTATTTTTTTTATTAAACATTAAAAAATCAATATTCATAGATATTTTTTTGATGCTCCAAAAAACTGAACCAGGACTGGAAAGAATTCTCTTGTTTTTTTATCTGGCTCAAAACGAATCCCATAGAATTCATTTTCTTAATACAAAAAAATAGAAATATTTAAATATATTATATTGTTATATTTTTCATTTTTTTTAAAAAAATAAAATTTAATAATATTGTCCATTGGCGATTTTTTTTAAAAATTATTGTATTGGTATATATTTTGTTTTTTTGTAAATTCATTATATGTATTTTTATCACGCGGAGTAACCCAGTTTGTTAACCTTAGCGCACTGATTTGTTTTTGGATTGTAAGACTCAGAATGAGTCAGTTTTTTTTTAAATTTTGGGAAAAAGAAGAATTTTTGTAAAATTTAATATATATTTTTTTTTGTCTTAAAAATTTGAATAAAAAATGAGTTTAAAAAGTTTTTTTTATATTTTCTGAATTAAAATATTTAATAAAGTATTCTTCGAAGTCAATAGAATTAGTTTTTTTTTATTTTGAATTAATAAAGTTAAATTATTCATGACGGTCTCGGATTTATTCTTAACGGCACAACAGAAATAATTATATATTATATTTTGTTTTTTAAGGAAATATATTTTAGAATATTTAACATAAAATTTCAATTTGTAAATTTTCGCCATTTCTTCTTTTAATGAGTGATTAATTTAATTGAAAATAATTATTCTATTATAAATACAATTAGATTTATAAATGTATAATTCATTTTATAGGGTTTTTTTAAACATAAAAGTTAGTGTCAAAATTAATTTTTTTTTTAAAAATAATTAAGTCTAGTTTTAAAATAATATAAATATATCTTTCATTTTATATTATGTTTTTCCAAAAAAATAATTTGTTTTTTGGAATCATAATTAACCCAATCAATTTCCATGATATTACGCTACATATTAAATTTTTTATCTCAATTTCGGGTATCTCCTACTTGAGCACAGGAAGTAGTTGAATGATGTCAGCGCTGCTGAAATCTAGAGCATAGGTGACAAAATTGAATTCTGACAATTTGGAGATTATGTTGCTTGAATAATCAATAATCTAGCACTCATTCAATTTTTGCCTTTTTGATAAGAAATTTAGAAATTACTTGTTTCTATGACAATTTTATATCAAATGTTATGAATTTTTGTTATATACCAATTGGATAGTTTAAAAAAGCCATTGAAACAAATACTAACTTTTCTTTTAGTTATATTTACATTAAGTATAATATATAAAAATTTACTTGTAAACATTTCGAAATATTGAGTTCTGGATGTATTGTAAATTTTTAAAATTAAATTTGTAAATAATGTTAAAAATGGCATTCACGTTTTTAAAATATTACATAATAAAATGCACCAAGATAGAATCAGAATTCTGATTTGTATTTAAAAAAATATTTTTATTATACCATTGTAGATTTTAACAAAATAGTGGATTTTTTTGCATTTAAAAATATTTGCACTATAGCGTTTTGATGGTGTATCATATTTTTTGATAATATATAAGATTAAAATCGTAGCCTCTCCCCCGTCAAAATTAGGAAATATACCGCTGACTATTATATGAAAGACTTTAGTTTTCTGTTATAAAACAGATAATATTTGGGACATTTAAATTATAGGACATTTAATAAATATATAGTAATATGTTTTCAAACACATTGGATGTCAATCACTTTATTATTTTGGACAAAATGAGCTCATCTATGGATCCTAATCTGATAAATGCTCTGGCTACAAACTGTGGGTGTATTCTCATTTTAGATCTTCCAATTGGTACAACGTTTGGAATAGATATTAACTGCTGGAATACAGATACAAAATTTAAAGGAATTAAATTAATTCCACCTGGATTACATTTTATATTTACAAAGTATTGTATCAAATTCATAATTTCACTATATCAATAATCAAAATACGTAGCTCAAACGATTCTCATGGAAATTCATCTTTTAGATCAGGATTTTTTCATTGGTTTGAATCAAAAGATATTCAAATTAAACAGTGGTGTAAAAACTCAGAAGGTTTTATACAATATATTACTGTATATTTTTTTTACAGGGCAATAAATTGAACTTTTCATTTGGATCAGGGGGAGAGGAGTGCATTAATTATATATGCACATTTTGAGCATATTCTTTCTTTTATCCTTTTCTCATTTACTAATTATACTAGGTTTGTTATTTTTAAAATGGGGTTCATAACAGCTTAGAATATGAATTAGCTAAATATGTACAATACTATAGAAATAATTTTTTTATTATAAATGTTTGGAAAAGGTATTCAACTTAATTTATTTAATTGGGGGGAGGGGCTAATCTTGTTATTAGTTGTCTGCAAATGCTAAATTTTTAGGACCTGCTTCATGGGAAATTAGTAGTTTCCTAGCCTGGGAAAATTTTTTCTGCGCTCTATTTCAATTTTTCTGCTAAGGTTGCCTGGCCTAATTTTTTAAAATTTGCTTTGTTTTTAAAAATCTGAATGATCTTGTTAAAATATGGTTGTACGTCAAATAAATAACTATAAAAATAATGGGGAGTAGTTCAATATACTTTATAGATTATCACTTCTATCAAATATCAAAATGTAAAAATGCTTATCATGCTAAAATATAACTAAACAAATCTTTTGTTCGAATTCTTCATAAAATTTAGTATCTAATACATTACAAAATATGTATTTTTGACAATAATAATAGGTTCTTGTGATATTAAATTTAAATAAAAAAAACCTAATAATTGTCATCATTAAAATTATAACCCAATAGAAAAAATTATTTTAGCAAAATTAGACTTTACAATATTTTTTGTATATTCTCTTATCTCTATTAAATTATCTGGCCACCTTTTTCTTTGCCTGGCTGATTATTTTTTTCCCAGGTTGGCCCAGAATTTTTTTTACTTATAGTTATATAGTCTTGATTTTATAATAAACATAAATAATTAATCTATTAGTCCTTCTAGATAGAAAATTTTTTACTTATAGTTATTTAGTCTTGATTTTATAATAAACATAAATAATTAATCTATTAGTCCTTCTAGATAATGAATTGAGTCACGAGGAAGCACTTAAATACAAATCAAATATACTTAGCTTTGACCAAGATCTAGCCCCATATCCATATGATAGCTTTAAAAAATGGACTTCACTAACAAATTACATAACAAAAGATATATTGAACAAATTAAATTCAAAAATAATATCATCTTGCCCTGATTATACCACCAAAAAATTTATTTCTTCCAAGAAAGGCACAATTAAAGAGTTGGTAACTACTCAAAACAATGATAATGAACATAATTCATATAAAAGCATAAATCTTCCAAAGATTCAGCCCGATAATGATATTAAAAACATAGATGATTTGTTAAATATTAAGCCAGAATACACTATATCCTATACAACAATACCTAAACGTTTGTTATATCCTAAAAATTCAAATCCTAGTGATATAACTAAACATAATTTAGACACATCCTACACCCTTCAAAGTTTAATCATACCTCAGGAAAATGAGGATAATCTAAAATTAGGCCATGAATTATTAGGTGAAATACAATTCTCATTCATATGTTTTATATATGGGCATCATTTTGAATCATTTGACCAGTGGAAAAAATTAGTTCTCTTATTGTGCAATAGTGAAACTGCAATCAGATCTATAAGGTATACCAATCTGTATATAGGACTAATCAGTGTACTTTATTATCATATTCAAGAGATCCCAGCTGATTTTTTCATTGACATTATCGAAGATCCTTCCCAAAATTTTCTAATTAATACCCTAAATAGACTTTTTAATAGTATATCCCTGCCATCATTGTCTGACGAGGATGAGGGAAGGAAAAAATTGGTTAATCGAGCTAAAAATTTTAAAAACTATTTAAGAAAAAATGGATACCATTTTAAATCAAGCAAATTTGTTGATGATGAATATCCTGTTGTCATTAAAACATTTTAAAAGATGTATTAAATATTGTATATAATATTATAAATTATGATACATAAATAAAAAATATTTAGTATTTATGATTAAATGAAATTTTACGGCAGTTTGATAATCGATCAAATAAGTTTTATAATATTGACACTCAATTTTATTACCTTTATTTGACCTCACAATATTTAACATATAGACCAATCCTAGACCACAACAGGTGTTCAGGTAATCAATAGAAATAACAGGAATTACGCAGGGAGCTTCCACAAGAAATTTCAGGAGAGAGGAATAATATTTTTATAATATAGCAGAATGAAGGACTACTTTCTATTTTTTTTTAAAAAAATCACCAATTTATTGCTTTTGTCATTTTAACATATTTCAAGCCTATTCACCATTTGTTATGCTTTTTGTGTATTTTGCATGTTTTCCTTAATTTGCTTTGGTTAGTAATTTTTTTTAGTGTAGTTTAGAATTTGTCATCGTTATGCATGTCTTTCTATCATTTGCAAGGTTTTTAATTATTTACAGGTTTGTGTGGTTTTAAATTACAAGTTTTGCGTGGTTTAGTAATAAATGTCACCCTAAAAAATAAAATATCATAAATTTATCCTAGTTGTCAAAATATTGAAATAAATTCTTTTGCCCTAGCCTACCATTGCCCAGTTCTAAAAAAATTTATATGTTTCGATTGCGATGGTTACTCAACATGATTAATGAAGCTAACCTACTATCACGCATTGTTGACCTAAATTGTGTTTTATTCACCCTTTTCTTAGCGCTAATTTTGCATGTAATAGGTAGTGATAAGACAATAGTGCCAGGGTGTTCTTCAAGTTATTTATTCCATTCAAATTATATGATTGGTACTCTTTATTTTGTTCTCCCTTTACACATTCCATACCAAATTTTTCCTTTTTTTCTGGAAATTGTCTAAAATATCGAAAAATCAAATAATTTAACTACCATTTTTATATAAAATTTAACACGTGACGTCTTTAACATTTGATTGGCCAGAAATTTCCATAATAAAATATTGGTTAATGATGCTTACTACCAAGTGAATGTATGGAAATATTTTAAATACCAATCTAATTTGCTAAATACCGACCAAAATTTATTAAAATGTAATAAGACCCTTATTATTTAATATATTAATACGGAATCACGTGGTCGAGTCCGGCCTTCTATATATCATCCCCCCAAGGATGGAACCACCAAGTTAGAATAAGAAAAAAAATATGATCATTCCCGGGATTCGAACCCGAGAGCATAGGATAAGTAAGCCAAGCTCTTGCCTACTAGGCCATAGAGGCTTTCCAAAAATCACGATTTTTCAAATATATATTATAAATATATTTGGTAGTGCCTATCCAAATGAAAAATGAACAAAATTCAAATTTGATAGATGGTACCTTAAGGTACCAAGCATCACTAACCTAAAATATTCTGGCCTATTATATTATTATTTTTTTTGTGCAGAATCATAATTCGAGTGGTGCAATATTAAAACTATTTTCTGCTAACTCTAAAAAAATTTTTAAAAGAATGTAGAAAAATATATTGCCATGGTCTTTAGATTTAATTTTTTGAAAGAGGGCAAAACCAGGGATGTGAGCTCAAACCCAGGTTCAGGAATTTAAAATTGTTTGGTTGGGAATTTTGAAAGCACAGACCAAACAGAGACCGATTTAAGGACAACTCATTAACCACGTGGTAATATAGATCTGGGGCGGGTTCGGACCCTCTTAGGAAATCTGTTCGATTAAGTTCCCTTATATCGAAATTTCCACTAAATAGAATTTAAAATTCTTTGTATCCGGGTTCGGGTTCACGTCCCTGGTCAAAACGTTCTAGTACTAAATTATGGAATCCATAAGTCAATACGACTCTGAAATTTTTTTATGAGTGTATTTATCATTTACAATATCGACCGATGCCATTTTCAGTTTAATCCATGTCCAAAAGATGATCATTTATCCTCAGAAATCCTAAAACGAATTTTTATTTAGCCTCTATTTAAAAGTTGTGAATTTATAACAAAAAATTTATCAACCTATTTCTAACCCACCATAAGAAAGTAAAAAATAAAAGTTTAGTGCTTTTAATTAATTTTTCCTCCAACATTCGCTCGCTTTCTCACTTTTCACGGAAAGTTACGATCTGATTGCAGCGCATGCTAACTGCATTAGTGTCAAGGGAACAATATTCAATCAAAATATATTAGTATTATCTAAATATCTAGATTTTGGACAGAGGTGGGAAGGGTGTTCAAAGGAATCCAAGCCGGTGGTGGAAATAATAAAGAAACTGCATTTTGGGTATGAGCTCTAGTTAAATACTTCAAATGTTGGTATCAGTAAATTGCAATCCAGACAATGCCCGGTGGTATGTTGGGGAACGAAATGTATCAACATCTCCGGTGTCCCATTGAACAGACCCATCAGAAATAAGAATATATTTTGATAGGCATATATCTTAAACTAGCGCGAGATATTATTTTTATTTAAAGAAAGGTCGCCACACTTATTATTACTTGAAAAAAAGAAATATAATTTATTTATAATATCGGAATCTATTCGTATAATTTTATAAAAAAAAATTTGAGATGTAACATTTATTTGTTTCTTTTTTTCTATCTTCTTTCTCTTCTTTCTTTCTTTCTTTCTTTCTTTCTTCTTTCTTTCTTTCTTTCTTTCTTTCTTTCTTTCTTTCTTTCTTTCTTTCTTTCTTTCTTTCTTTCTTTCTTTCTTTCTTTCTTTCTTTCTTTCTTTCTTTCTTTCTTTCTTTCTTTCTTTCTTTCTTTCTTTCTTTCTTTCTTTCTTTCTTTCTTTCTTTCTTTCTAGTTTATCATTGAGTATATACTTTAAAAAAAAATTAAAATGTTAGTGTCAAAAGCTAAGCATACCCTTTTGTGATATTTATAATATAAATCTGATATAATCTACTGATGCATCTAATCAAATACCCGAAATTAGCATTTTATGTAGTTTCATCAGCATCGTTACATTGTTTATATTCTTTTGATATATCAAGCTCTCTACATGCAGTATAATTGCCATTAAATTTATCTAAAAAAAATTGAAAAGTGTATAAATGATTTATTCAACAGTGTCATTAGATTTTTATTTGCTGGTGATAAGTGGGTGATTACTATATCTTTAGCCGTTTAAGCCAATTTTTAGCCCAAAACTATAACTCTGGTCTCGGAGTTTTTCACTAAAAGATAGCAGCTCAAATTTGGCAGAAACTAGCATAAATTAAAACGCTTTAACGTTAAACAGATTATCCCCGGCAAAGCGCGTGTTGATTCCCATTACCCAACAAAAAAAAAATGAATACATATTTTTTTTTGCTTCAGAATTTGTATTTTTAGAAAATTTTGAGAGGTCTCTTCGAAATTTTGACCTTCTCGAACTCCCTAATATAACCCCTCCCTCCCCCCAGTGACGATATTGGATTAAGCTTCGCCGGATGGATTCATTCGCCCATTCCTTATTTTTAATCTTGCCGCGTACTGTCGTGGCTATCTGAAGAATCTTTTCGAATGAACAAGAAGAAATATAAAACTTTAAAAAAAGGAAATAATTGTTGTTAAACGCGATTTTTTAGAAAGGGCTAACCCAATATTTTATCCATAAATATTCCGCAAGACCGGAGATTTTGCTCATAGAGAGAAGAAAGGTTTGAACATGTATTAACGAGATCTCGACACATACATAACTTTTTTTTGGCTAAATTCTTGTGTTGGCCGTTTTTAAAAATTGAACCGTTTAGTTAAAAGATACTTTTTAAATGGATCTAGATACAGATACATCGTCTAAAATAATATCTAGATACCGATATTTTAATCAAAAATCTATCTAGATACAGATACCACATTTTTATATCTAGATACAGGATCTAGATACTTGTATCTAGAGCCTTTAACAACTCTGATATATATACATAGGTGAAAAATTAATTCGTTTGGGGTTCGATGACGATAGTATATCATAAATCGTACGAGAAAAAAACCTTAAAATTAAATGTGTATATGTATATGGTTTATATGTAATAGTTATTTTGATAAAGGACCTAAAAAATCGTCAGTTGCATAGAGGATAGGTTATTTGTTCCAGTGGCCCTGTGAGTTGGTGTAGTTGTGGTCATCTCAGTTCTCTAGTAATTTGCATTTTTTTTTAAATAAAATAAAATATGAGAAATTAACATAATCAATTATAAACGGAAAGTCGATTAAGATAAGAATGACTGTTCTGACTCGTCTTATTTCCAAAAACATATCTCTGTTCAGACATTCAAATCAGATTTGGAACTAGGAGACCCTATATCGATTTGTTTTAACGGCTAACTCAATTTTTTAGCCAGAAAAATATTATCTAAGCCTAGAGCTTTTGAGAATATATGTCTAGACCCTTTGTTCCTTCTATGAACAAAATCTTTAGGCTTGCGTGATATTTTTCAGGATGAAATGTTGAATTAGCCATTTTTAAAAAATCGGCTCAAAACGAGCCGTTTAACAACACTAATACTAATTACGGCCTTAAATGCTTAAATTAAATAATATTTTTATAAATTTAAATGGCCTTTTTATAGTATTTTTTCTATTAAAATCGCTTATAAAAAATAAAGGAATTTTTTTTTTGGGAACGAACAACATCCCCGAAATTATGAAAATTATAACCCAACCCCAAAAACGTTTCTTCAATATAAAAAAAAACTAGGGGCCACATAAAAATTTCAGTCATATCCTGAGCATATCCACTGATGGCGTTCCATATTATTGGAATTCTGAATATGGATATCATTTCACCATATGAGAGGTTTAGGCACTGTCCTGGTTAGAAACTTATTTTTGACGCCGATTTCTAGTTAGCCTAGGCGAAACAGCTTTTGAACTAGGACACCCTATTTTGGTTTGTTCTAAGTGTTAGTGACGTTGTATGACCAAGAATATTTTTTTTAAGATAAATTGATATTCATGCAGTACTAAACAGCTCAAGTTCGGATCGAATAAAATAGGGATTCAAGTTTGTTTTCTAATAAAATAACGTTAAAACAAATGCCTTTTTTTTAATATTAACGTCCATAACCTAATTAATCGCTAAAAAAATATTCACAGGGTAAAATTACTCTGTCTTATCACCAATAGGTTTGTCAATCACATTTTCTTTTCGGGATTAACAAGCAATTCTATTATTACCGATACATAATTTTATTTCGAAGTACACAGTGGGCACCAATTAACAGCGAAGTACACGAAGCTGAATTTTTGTGGGTCATTTCTATATATTTCGCCTTGAATGCGCGGTAACTGTAAACGCAGGGTTAGACATCATTTTTTGTAATCGCGAAATAGACGCGGTGTCATTGTGATGAGCAATTCATCACTCTAAATCATGACATACCGTGCCAAATAAAGAAGAATACAAACCTCTATTTTAAAATCTTGTCATGTGATATTAAATTTAACCCCCTGGGATAATATGAATTTTAAAGTAATTGACATCTTGCATATGCCGTGAAAAAGGAAATAAGAACTATCTGGGATCATGAGATTTAAAAGAATTAATAATTCGATATTTTAAAAAGTAAGGTGTAATTACGTTTTCAAGTGATACTCGGGAATCTTATTTTAAAAAGCACTTTCGCGTTCGGTTGGTCCTAGTTCGACTTATTGCCACCCGGCCATTATAATTACAGTCGAAAGATATTTCAATCTTATTTGATGCCCATATTCAATCACGCGATAATAAATTCGAAGGAATCACAGATCCCCCCCTACCCCACCTCACCCCAACCACGCTTTACTACAATCTGAATATATATTAAATACTTAATTATTGATATCTTATTCTAATATAGCAACCCACTTGGTGGGATCAAACCCATTAAAAGTGAAATGCGATTAATACTATTTCAGTCAAATGGTATTTTAATTAGCTTTAATTTGAAAATCGTATCGATATGTCTGGTTGATAAAAATATTTTTGACCCCTATTCCCCCCAGGGCTAAACCGCTCATTAAGAGGAAAAGGTTGACCTCCAATTGGCTTGATCTTTTAATTAGCTATCGATTGATACCTCTATTGGACATATCTACTTTAATAAAGCCCAAGATAAAACAACTTTGAAAATAGATAGATTCCACATTATCTCGGTTAAAGTGTGATAATCAGGGCTTCGAACCGTTAATTATAGCGGTTCGGTTCGCTTCGCTTCGGTTTTAGTTTAAAATTTTATAAAGGTTTTTGTTCCATTTCCGTTTTATTCGAAGAAATTTAGATATTCATATATTTTTGGTTCGGTTTAGAATTTATAACGGTTTTTCTCGGTTCGTTCCGGTTTTTATAAATTTTTTAAAAAATTACCGGTTTTGCGATTTGGTTTGAAACCTTGGTGATAATACCACCGGTCTGTAACATAGGGTCCAGGGGCGGGCCAGGTAACCTCTGAGTTTACTTTTAGGCCGAGCTGGCCAAAATAATGAACGGCCCGGGTAAAATTTGGCAAAAAAGTTTGTTTTCATATTTATATTTGATTACATCTGATATTTCATAAAATGCCATAATCAACCAATAAAGTATAGTGTGGTTTCTATTTCCGCTCCCCGAGATTATAAATAGCAGTTTATTTTGGTGTGTGCAACAAACATATGTTTTGGTTTAGGCCTAGTTTTAAAAAAAAATATTAACCAGATTGTAACCGAACCGGGCTGGGCAAAAACTTAATTCCTGTCAAGCTGAGCCAGGTCTGAGAATTTTGCCATTTGCAGACCTCTGCCCACCGTATTACCATTCCCTAAATAAAGATTCCGATTTTTTTTAGACAACTCTTTCAAAACCTCTGATGATCCAAGAACATTCTTGCTTCCTTGAAAAAATTGCGATATGTAAAATCTCCAGCCCTAATTTTATTTCTTCTCCGTTTTATGCCGATTTCCAGGTTTACCCGGTTAGGCCAGTTTTCCCTCTGATTTTTCTTTTCCATTTTTGACGGTCCTGAGCATCAATACTTGTAAGATTCATGCTTCTCATATCCGCCGCTATCACATTTGTCCACGTCATCTTGGGTCTTCCTCTAGGTCTTGATCCTCCTACTTCCATCATTGTGCATCTCTTTACCCAGTCATCTCTTGTCATACGTTCCACATCCCCAAACCATCTTAGTCTATTTCGTTGCATCACCATACCAATCATTTCTATACCTAATCTTGCTCGCAATTCCTTGCTAGTTTTTCTCTCTCTCAGAGATACCCCACACATCCATCTAACCATCCTCATCTATTTCTAATTTGGCTTCGTGAGTCGCTTTCATTGCCCATGTTTCACATCCATAAACTAAACAACTCCTCACACAGCTTCCGTAAACTTTCCCCTTTAACTTCAGAGAAACTTTTTTATTTGTAAGAATAGACGACATCTCTCTGAACTTCTTCCAAGCTTGTCTGATCCTTGCAACAAGGGCAGAATCTACATCACCATCTGCGTTTAGCATATCGCCTAAATAACAAAACTTATCCACTTTTTCTAGAGTTAACCCATTGCCAATATCCAGACCACCATTTTTTAGGTTATCATTATTATGTATCCCTTTCATGCATTTCTACAAATAAAGGTCATTCTTTCTAACATCAAACTGCCTTTTTTCCAGCTACATCTTTTATGAACCCATTTCTGGCATCTGGTGCATTGGATAGAATTTCTAGCAACTCCTTTCCCACATACACCACAAGGCCACTTACCGGATTCCTCCGTCTTTAGATTTTCCCCAATCATCATCACCTTTGTTTTTGATGCATTCATTTTCAGGCCCTTTGCTTCCATAGTCATCTTCCATTTACTAACTTTATCCCTCAATTCTCCCTCACTGTTTGCCATTAATACAAGGTCATCTGCATATAATATCTCCCAGGGAAGTCCTTCACGCATTTCTCTAGCCACCACATCTATTACTAAGATAAATAATAATGGACTCAGCACGGATCCTTGATGAAGTCCTACCTTCACCTCAAAGCTGTCACTATCACCATAATTCGTCTACTGCTGTTTGTGCTCCAACATACATTGCCATCACTGCGGTAACCAACCATTCCTCCACACCTGATTTTCTCAAGGCCCATCTAGTAATCTCACGCGGCACCCTATCAAATGCTTTCTCCAAATCAACAAACGCATAATAGAGTTTCTTTTCCTTCGTAAGATACTCCTCCTGAATTTGTCTCACCACAAAAATTGCATCTGTTCTGCCTTTTCCCGATGTAAAACCAAACTGCATTTCATCAATTTTAATTTGTTCCCTTAACCGCTTCTCCAACACTCTCTCAAATACTTTCATTGCATGTTCCAAGAGTTTAATAGCTCTGTAAGACCCGCAATCTAAAGGACCACCTTTCCCCTTGTATACTGGGATAATTATACTTCTTCACCAGTCCTCGGGAATAGTACCTTCTGTGACAATTTGATTGGCTAAATTCATTAACCTACTACTCGCCCCCACATGTCTATTCAGATCATTAGCCAGGATAATTCCCTCTCCATTTGCCAGTCTCGATGTCACCCCCAATAGACTGTCCCAAAATATATCTTTCTCTTCTTCACTTTTTCCAACCTGAGGAACATATGCCGAGATAATATATTATAGCTTTCTACCAAAAATCATCTTGATAACCATTATCTGGTTGTCTAGACTTCTCACTTCGATTACTTTGTCTACCAATTTCTCCGCAACCAATACCCCAACTCCAGCTTACCATCATTACTCCTTGCCAATCATTCTGCTCCCATTTCCTTTCCATCAAGTCTCCTGTATGCAGCACACATCTATATGCCTTCTGTGCAATACATCGACGTCATACTCCCAACATTCCATGTCGCGACCCTAACTCGATCACCCGTAAACTGGTTTCTCCGCTTTTTATCAGGTCGTTTATGGCCGTCATAAGTTTCATTTTCATGAATAGTGGTTCCACCAGGTTTCCCATCCTTCTTTTTGTCGTAGGCGGATGAGGAGGCCCACGGGGTACTTTGGGCTGTACCCCGCCCATGCTTTGTTGTAAACATAGGAAAATTTTGTAGCAAGGTTTTTACAATCGCATGCCCGTTCCTGACATCAACCTCTTTAAGTGGTTTTTACACCTCGTCGAGGAGACGGGGATCCTATTCTAGATCCAGATCACAGGGAACCTTTTAGACCTCCATTAGCCGCCAAAAGACGTTGCCACTCTTCCGCCACGATGAGGCTGAAGGTAGGATTTTGGGAGAGATGGTTAATCCCTAGATTAGAAAATTTATATATGTTAGCGTCAATGCGTTTTCCCCAAATTATGTGTTATATTTTCAATCACCATTTTAAATAAATTCAAAAATCTGATTTTAACCGGAAATATATTCCATCATGTTTTGAACACCTACCATATGTTTCAGACCATTTTTGCCGTGAACGACAGGGAGGTGGTGGTACGACAAATGGTAAGAAAATTTAAATTTTATTTAAATTTAAAATTATGACGACTAAACTATCTATAAATTTAAACATCTAGGTTAATACAATATAAATTGATCGAATGTGAAATATCATAGAAAAGTTAAATGTATGAATGAATAAATAAAATTGTTATTTATGCTATTACAATACCTTAGTATAAAGTCAAATAATTTTATATGTAAAAATCCCCCTTTTAACACATTTTATGCTTTACTTATATATAATTTATACAAGTTTTTTCCATAAATTTTTTTTAACAATATCAATAATAAATGACTCGAAGGTTAAGGGGTAAAATTGTCTACAATTCATGTGATCAAGATAATTATTCTATAAATGTATGAATACATTTTTTCTGTACCAGACTTTTAAATTTGACAAAAACGTGTGCGCAAAAATGATTTAACGTTATAATCACATTCCGGAAAAAAATACATAGAGACTAACATATAGTGTTGTTAAAGGGCTCGTTTTGAGCCGATTTTTAAAAAACGTCCAACTCAATATTTCATCCAAGAATATATTACGCAAGCCTGATGATTTTGCTCATAGAAGGAAGGAAGGAAGAAAGAAAGAAAGAAAGAAAGAAAGAAAGAAAGAAAGAAAGAAAGAAAGAAAGAAAGAAAGAAAGAACGACAATTTTTCTTTATCAATTACTTCAATTTATATTATATAATAATGTTTTTTTAAAGAATATTTGCTAATATTAATCTTTTATTGTGTACATAATTTAAAAAAAATGTGTTAAAATAAAAAATATAAAACAAATTATTATTATACCAAAATATATATATAAAACGATAGAAAATTTCTATATATATATATATACATAGGCCAAAATGTAAGAAAAATTATATAATTTAAATAATTTATATAAATATAAGTAAAAAAATTAATATTGTTGATGTTTGAAACAACTTACAGTTTCTGAGCAGAGACTATAAGTAGAAAATTTAACATTAACCTTTATTCATTAAAACTTGAAATTAATGATATAAAAATATTTTCTATATATTTTTTTGACATTTTTATATTTTGGACAAATATTTTCTTATATATTATTTTTACATTTTCTATATTTTAGACTAATATTGTTTTATATTTGTTTTACCTTTTCGTTATTTTGGCCAAATATTTTCTATTATTTTGACCAAATATTTTCTAATATTTTGACCAAATATTTTTATAAAGAAAATTATTTTTCTCTATTTATTACAATTTTTTTTATAATTTGGGATAGAGGTCAGCAAAATTATTTTTTCATAACCCGAGTCCAACCCCGGCGCGAATTTAAATTTTTGAATAACTCGACCCGAACCCGAACCTGAACCCGAACCCGACCCGAACCTGAACCCGACCCGAACCCAATTATTTTTTTAAAAAATTTGAGTGCGAATATTATAAAATCCAAAAAACAATTAAAAATTATGTGTAATACCTTTAAATAAAAGTTTATTTCACCGCCATAATATATTCAATATTTAGCGCTCTTTCACTGCTAGTCGAGGTGGCATGGATAGCCAGGAATTTAAGAACCAAAACCCTTAAATTTGGGAAAGTCGTTTAGATGAGCCTTCCACCTATATAAGATTTTGGTAAACGATTTTAATTTATTGAAAATATGAGGTTATTTAATTAAAATAGATTATTTTAATTAACCTGATAGAATAGGATTGTAATAATTAACACAAAAAATGTAATAACAAAAAATAGTTTGGTAAAAACGGATGTAAAATGTAAAAAATAATAATTGAAAATGATATGTTATTCTAATTGACATTATTGAATTAAAATGATTAATTAGGATATTTATATTTATTTATCGGGTCGAGTCTTGCGGCTTCGGGAATACTCGTTAAAACCCGACTTGAAAGTAAGGGGAAGGAAGGGGAAGAGATAGGAAGCAAGGAGAAGGAAATGGATCGCGCTAAAATTTAATCGAGTATTAACTTTATCGGAGTACACCTATGCCCTATATGTAATACCGAGCTAATTACAATCATACATATATTGGTTAATAAAAAAAAATTGTCTAAAAACCTTTGTATCTAAAAAAAAAAAATTCCGTTTTTCTTATAGGTATATCAAGCGGCAAAAGATCAACTGATGTAATAAATTTTTATTTGGTAAAATCGAATTCCAATGTATCGATTTTCTAAACGTGATTTAAGTTAAAATCAAAATATTAATAAAAAAATTCAAATTTTACTTGGAAAATTAAGCAAATTTAAATATAAATAATACCAACATTTAAAATCTAATATATATAAGAAAGAAAGAAAGAAAGAAAGAAAGAAAGAAAGAAAGAAAGAAAGAAAGAAAGAAAGAAAGAAAGAAAGAAAGAAAGAAAGAAAGAAAGAAAGAAAGAAAGAAAGAAAGAAAGAAAGAAAGAAAGAAAGAAAGAAAGAAAGAAAGAAAGAATTTATCATCCAGTTTTTCAACAGGCATCGAATTTTAAAAACATCCGCTAAAAAATGAAACTGGGGTTCGAACTTGCGCCTCCTAATGCGGGATGTACGGTCTCTCAGAGAATTTCACTTGTAATTTGTGTACAGTTGAGGTTGACTCAAATAGTTACCATCCTCAGACATGTTAACAATTAATTTTATTTAAAAATAGGGTATAAAATTGTAAATATCGCATCATTTTATTGGAATATGGGTGAATTTCATCGTGTAGATGTTGATTAAAGCGGATTGAATCAAATTTTCTCACTTCCCTCATGGTGTAGTCGATTTCTTATCTGTGATTGTATATTAGATACAAAATTATTCTCGATCCCCCAAACCAGCTCAGCCTCAGAAAAAAAATATAATCTGCTTTTGGGAAAAACTCATAGGGTTTGATTTGTACGAAACCCTATTTCCACCAGATTAATAGCGAAATGTTTGCAATACCAATAGCACCGATATTCAGCTAGATTTGGCAATAAGATGTCAGGTTTAAACGATTGCTTAGCCTATGTAGAATGATAAAGTCGGTTGAAAGATAAAAAAAACGTTAAGAAAAATTTAAAAAGAAATTACCATGAATATGATGAATATTCCCAAGAAAAAATGAATAATTTTTCCATGGAAAATTTCCTGTTCACGTGTATTTACCAGATGCTTACATCACTATACTCTTTGGCAATTTCTTTTTTCTTAACCTTCCATCTAAAATCATCTATCAATCACTTATGTATTTTCCTTTCCAGAGTCATCTAGCATGCACTAAAGATCTCAATATTTCTCATCATTCCCAACATTTTAGGTTGCCCTGGTTTATAAAATATCTTAACACGCCTTTTTTCTAATAAATTCGTTGCTTATAAACGTAATATGCTTGATCGGTTTTAAACTTATATCATCGCATTTCGATCTTTTCGCGACGGATGTGACGCAAATTACGAAGTGGGGGGGGGGGGGCGAGCGGTTAGAGATGCCTCCAGTCCGTAATTTTTTTTTCTTCTAAGATTTGAAAAAATGTCATTCGAATGACATAAATTTTCGAAGAGGAGAGGTGAAAATTACTTTAAAACCCTTTTCAAACAAAACCAATGACGTATAATAATACCTAGACTGACGATGCATTCATTATAAGTGTACCATCAATGAAAAACAGCTGGGAACGCCATTTTGGTTACTCATATGATTATTAAAAATTTTACCCGAGAGGGACAAATTTATTCCTATGTCTTGACGCAGAACTTTATTGAAGAATTGCCTTATCATCGAGATAAATAAGGAAGCAAGTTATCGATTTAAATAGTAGTTTTTAACACACGAGAATAATTACTATACGGGTTACCAAAATGGCGGGTCCAGCTGATTCGCATTCAACGACGCTTTCGTCAGTCTAGGTATTATTATATGTCATTGCGCAAAACCGAGCTTAAGATGTTAAAAAAAATACATTTCGGTATTATTTATGCATTCTACAAATTTATAAAAAATACTTTTTGACTCGCGTGGAAAAATTATCGTGGGCTCATCTGATTTCATTTATTACAAATTTCTGGGAAGAAATATATTGCAGTATATATTTCCGTTCACTTGGTGGCATAGCCAGGATATATTTTTTTTTGGAGGGGAGAAGGTGGGTGGGAGGCTTCGCCTCCAAACTTCGTTTTACCCGGCCCAGCATAACATTAATACAAACCTAGTCTAACTACTATCATTTCAAAAGTTTAACATACATATGTAAGTCAGCCGTAGAGTCATTGTCAATGGCTATGGTAGTCGCCATTGAAAAGTTTTTTTTTCCGTCTTTGTCAAGCTTGTCAAACGACATTAAAAATATGGGTTTTAAAATGGTTCCTAGTTTAAATTCTCATTATTTTTTTGGTTCTTATGAGCTCAATTTTCAGTTTATATGAGTTTCGAATTTCAAAGAATTAATTATCATATTCTTATATATATATATATTATATATGTATATTGTATGTAAAAGTTGACCCTTTTATTTAATAATGGAGAAAAAAAAACACAAAATTAATAGAAAATTAAGTTGTACATATGTATAAATATAAAAACATATTTTAAATTTATAGAAAATCTTTTTTATTTTTTTAAAAAAAAAATAAGTAATATTTTAAATGATGGCAAATCAATTATCTATAAATAAATAAAATTTTAAAAACCGGTAACTGGGTTCTTATTCGCTCCTTTCAAAAGTCGGTTATGGTTAAAACACGGATTCAACGTTTTATCTCGGTTTTGAGGTAAGGGTCGGTTAAACCCCTAATTTCAATAAATTTATCACGTGTTCAAAATCATGTTTTTTTTTTGTTCTTGTTTAGAAATCTTCATAATCGTTAGTTTAATATCTTTGTCAAAATATTGAAAGGATTGTATAAGTAAAGTAAGTCACTATAACTAGGGGAAATTTTTTAAATATTATTTTTAATATTATTTATTTTTTAAAAATAAATATGCCATAATGCGGCCATTAGCTGAAGATTTTTTTTTAAAATTAAAATTCCCCTTTTTTTTATGGATTCTCATAATTTTGAATACAAGAGATCACGAGATTATTAATCACGTGTGTTGTTATATAATAGAGTCAAATTGGATACTATATAAAATGCATGCAGCATCTTTATATAGTAAGAATTCTCAACAACATATTCAAGCAAGTTATTATTTAAGTTTTTTTTTTTTAAAAAATGATATAAATTAAATATAGAACCAATTTTTTTGTTTTTTTTTGTCCTTAAAAAATATATCTTTATCTATATTATAATTTGTATATATATATATATATTATGGTTTATTCGAATAAATTTGCTTAATTATTCTAGTATTTGAATAGTTCCTAACTTAGTTTTGTGTCCAATATAACAAACGCCCTTTTAAAAATTTAAAAAATATGTTTTTAGTTCTAAAAAATGACGCAAAAAATTTACCTGCCCGACCCCGGCCCGAATTTATTTAAAATATATAAATTAATTTTTTATAATTTACTCAAAATAAAAGACATATGTTATGTGACATCTAGTTTCTATGAATAAAATCAAATATTTTTATTTTACATTTCGATCATAAAATAGATAAATTTATATATTTTTAAAAAAATTTCCAATGCCCGACCAGACCCTGCACAAATTTTTTTAAATCTACTTTTGCGGATCTCTAATGTACAAGCCATTTTTAATGTAAAATCAAAGAAATTGTGAAAATTTTCACAAAATGTTATACAATTCCTTAAAACTTTTGACGTAATTAAAATATCTTAATTATTATTACATCAAAAAAATTTCCATTAATTAATTATTTTTTTAATTTAAAAAAAAAATAATCTTAAAAATTTCCCCTATAATCTCAGTGACTTACCCGAAGGATTAAGGGATATGTTTTAATATCTCCTTGACAGTAAGGAGGATAAATGCATCACCACCCTTTCAAATCATAGTGGATTCGGGATCTAAAACTTTGTTCTACTAGAACTAAAGTTCTGACTTAATCTTAGAGTCATTAAAAAATTATTGGGACAAAATCATTCTGATGACAAATAACTCCAAGAATTTCGAATAGTATATTAGGCGTTTACCCGTTTCCACAACTGTAGTTGCACATCTGTATTTTTTTTAAAATATTTTGTTGTAAACAGACTTGACATGTTTATTGAAATAAAATGATTTTTTTTTTAAAAAATTTATTTATGTATATGTTTTATATAAAAATTATTTATTTATCATTTTAAAAAAAAAAAAGGTTTAAGAATGCTAAAAATAAAAATTATAAATTTGCGGGAAATAGGTCTGCGCGCGCTGAAGAAAATATTACGCTAGACTATCGCTGACTGGGAGGAGGGCCTGGCAACCCTGCCATACAAATTCATTACGCGTGTAAGATGAATGTAAAAAAAAATATCTTTAAACTTTAAAAGGCCAAACCCATACGTTTAAAATACAAAGAGTTTCATGCATTTAATTTATGTCTCACAAGGAAAATAAAATTAAAAATAAAAGTTATAATTCCAATTTATATTGTGTTAATATTTAAAAATTTTGTATTTCTAATTAAAAAATTATCGAAAATTTGATTTTGTATTTTTGTAAAGTTATTTTAAAATATTATCAATTTATATTTTGTAAAATAAAATAAAATGTGAAAAAAAAATAAAAAATAAATAATAAACCAATTATAAAAAATAAAAAGAAAATAAACACAAAAATAAAATAACATTTAAAAAAAATAAAAATTAAGTATGTAACCAAGTTATTTTAATGGGAAAAAATAAATTTTTAATCTTCACGTCATAAATTAAAAAATAGTGATAAATCCATATTGTTCTTCTCTAACTATTAAATAATTTAATTACATTTTTAATTTTTAAAATTTTTAATATAAAAAAAAAAATCTAATTATACTTCGCTATCGTTAAATAATATCATTCATTTTCTCTGTTGACGAATTTCCTATTTAAACTCAATTTGAGGACCAGCAAAAATTTTCTCTCAAAGCCAACAACAAACTCAAGTTTAAAAAATAAAGTTTTCTGCTACTCGAAAAGAAAGCCAGACAGACAGAACGATCAAGAAATTGATAAGAAAGACAGAAAGAAGATTGAAAGTACGAATTATGATAGATAGAAAGAAAGAAAGAAAGAAAGAAAGAAAGAAAGAAAAACGAGTTTAGCGAGTTGTAAGTGTAACACGGAATTGTCAAAACTCGTTATTGTGTTTATATTTTACTTTCAGTTCATTGATGGAGGGGGGGGGGGTCACCTGGTTTACATATTGATCCTGACCCCAAACCGTTTTTGTAATATCAATTTATAAAGGAAGAAATAAAATTTGACAATATTTTAAATATATCGAAAATAAGACAAAAATTACTAATATTTTAAATTTTCTAACTTCATTTTATATGAATTTAATGGTAGCTGTTGTTAAAAACGGCTCGATTTGAGCCCTATTTTTAAAAACGGCTAACTCAATATTTTAGCCAGAAAAATATTGTCTAAGCTTCGAGGCTTCACTAATAGATGTCATAAATCTTTATATGCTCTTCAAGTCTTGGGTAATATTTTTCTGGCTAAAATATTGAGTTAGCCGTTTTTAAGAATCGGCTCAAATCTCAGCCGTACACTGTATAAATTATGATTTGTTGTTAAAACATTTCCATATTATTTGTAACAACTTTTCTTTTAAAAATAAATTTCTTTTACTTATACTGTGTAAAATTTATATTATTTTTTATCTTTAAAATGTTATCAAATATGTTATTTTATCACAATAAATTATACAGCAAGTAATAAAATAATTTTAATAAGAAAATTGAATTACAAAATATATGGAAATTGTTTTACAACAAAATCAAATGCAGTTTTGCAACTTATTATTTTTTTTTGAGTAAAATTTGATGAACAATTTGTAAAGCAAAAATAAACTGCATAAGTAAAATCGAAATTTAATATGAGAAGTTCTCAGTCTTCGCACTCTGCCAAGCACTATCCCCACATATATATATATATTTATATATATAACCCGTCTTGATAGGTAGACTTACAGTGTAAATTTCTATACGTAGTATTTCCCCAACCGTTTTGTCAATATAATATGTAATATATATAAAAGGAAATTAAAGGGAAATGATTCAGATACCTTCGGACGTTCAAATTCCCGCATCCCCACCACCGTGTTTGGCGAGCAATAATGGGCAAGATGAATCCCAAAATGATTTCTGCGAAGATGTTGTTAGCCAGAATCAAAATGGAATCCATAATATGGTAATTTATACAATTTTTTTAAAAAAAAATTAAGACAATATATATATTATGAGCGTTTTAGCTTTAACGATTTCAGCAAAACAAACCCACTGATGCGACTTCTTTGCGTTCCCGGTCTGTCAAACGTCGATCCCATTAAGAAATGATATTAATAATTCATATTTTTACCAGAGTTGTTGAAGTATCTAGATCCTGTATCTAGATATAAAAATGTGGTATCTGTATCTAGATAGATTTTTGATTAAAATATCGGTATCTAGATATTATTTTAGACGATGTATCTGTATCTAGATCCATTTAAAAAGTATCTTTTAACAACTCTGATATTTACGTTACAATAAAGCCGGGTTTAAAATTGTTTCTTAATAAAACGTGGAGGTTTGGGAGAGGAGTGGGGGTAGCGGGTGTGGTATAACTGTTTACTAACATATTATATACAGTAAAAAATAAGGGGGGGGGGGGGTTATAACTACAATTATATTATTTTAATAATGAATAATTAATAAATAATGTACTCCCCTCCCTCAACCAAAAAAAGTACAAAAAATTTTTGGTAAAAATATACGCATTCCTCTTGATGATGATGAATGATTTGATAACGAAACCTTCCATAAAATCTCCATTCTTATATAATGAAATCGGATGATTTTTTTTAAAAAAAATTTGATGGATCTCAGATGTTTTGCTATACAAAGAAAACAAGCAAACCACATATATTCCTATCTCTATCCGATTAAAGAATAGAATGTAGATAACTTTCTAATTATGATAAAACATAAATTTCAATATTACTGTAGATATATATATTAGTGATCTGTATCGGGCCTAATTTTTCAAGCCCGGCCCGGCCCGAATATATTTAAATATAGAAATTAATTCTTAAAATTTACTCAAAGTAAACGATATTATGTTATATTGCGTCTACTACTTTCTATAAATAAAATCACGTAATTTTACATAAAAAATTCAACATAAATTTAGATATATTTTAAAAAAATTTTAAAGCCGGACCTACTTTTGCAGATTTCTAATGTATATACCGCTTTAAAAACTAAATGCATTTTTCAAAAAAAAAAAATCAATAAATAACTTTAAAATTTTGGATTAAAATCAATCGTATGATTTTTTTTTAGCTCAGATGTTTTAAAATGTTTTAAATATCAAAATATAAAAAAAACTTTCTTTATGGCAACAACCTCTTTTCTTTTCTTTGTGGCAAGGAGAATAATAATTTTATGTATAATAAATTTCTTATAGTTTCGTACTTATAGTTCACCACAATTAAGATTTAAAAGGGGAATTTTTTTTTTCTAAAAAAAAACATATGATTTAGAAAACACACCCTCTTTTCTTATAATTGTTTAGCAACATCTGATAAGGTTTACACCATGCTTCATAAATCTTCAAAAGTTTTAAAAAAGAAAAAACACGTGATTTAGAAACACACCCTCATTTCTTATAATTATAATAATCATATTGGCAAAATCTGATAAAGGTTACCATGCTTCATAAATATTCAAAAGTTTAAAAAACGAAAAAAAAAACATATGATTCAAATCCTCTTTTCTTATAATATAATATCAGATTGGCAAAATCTGATAAAGGTTTGCCATGCGTCATAAATCTGCTTCAATTTAAAACAGAAAAAACATATGATTTACAAACACACCTCCCTTCTTCTTATATATAATAATCATATTTGCAAAACATGCTTCATAAATATTCAAAAGTTTAAAAAACGAAAAAACACATGATTATGAAACAAACCATCATTTCTTATAATTATAATAATCATATTGGCAAAATCTGATAAGGTTACCATGCTTCATAAATCTTCAAAAGTTTAAAAAACGAAAAACATATGATTTAGAAACACACCCTCTTTTCTTATAATTTTAATAATCATATTTGCAAAATCTGATAGAGGTCACCATGCTTCATAAATATTCAAAAGTTTAAAAAACGCAAAAAAACATATGATTTAGTAACATCAGATTGGCAAAATCTGATAAAGGTTTGCCATGCGTCATAAATCTGCTTCAATTTAAAACAGAAAAAAACATATGATTTAGAAACACACCTCTCTTTTTCTTATATAATCATAGTTGCAAAACATGCTTCATAAATATTCAAAAGTTTAAAAAACGCAAAAAAACATATGATTTAGAAACAAACCCTCTTTTCGATTGGCAAAATCTGATAAAGGTTTACCGTGCGTCATAAATCTGCTTCAAAAAATAGAAAAAAACATATGATTTAGAAACGCACACCCTCTTTTCTTATAATTATAATAATCATATTTGCAAAATCTAATTAAGGTTTTCTATGTGTCATAAACCTGTTTCAATAAGTTTTAAAATTTCGAAGAAGTAATGTGTAAGGCCCTAATTTATTTTTTTTTGGTTTTTCGATGAAAGTTTTTCTGAAATAATTTTTTTTTGATGTTTTGGACACAGTCTTAAACAACTTTGATCATATTTTTAATCAACGGACTGTCTTTTGGGTCTTTAAGACTTGGGCATTTATTATGTAAATTTTAATGTTGTTGTTATTAAAAAATGGCATAAACATTTTATTTTTTTTGAAATAGGGTTATATATAAATTAGGGTTCATACTTTTTTTTGAACGAAAGAAAGAAAGATTTAGAAATTTTAATGAAATCACGTTCGAATTTACAAACAAATTTACAAAGGATGGGACCAGATATTTTGTTTAATTTATATGATATGCCTTTTTCTCAGTCGATGGCGTTTGTTTTATCAAGTTTGAATCATTGTTTGAGCTTTATTTAAATTTAAAAATAATGTGATTTTTTTTTTATTGAAAAATGTATTTCGGGATTACGTATGTAGTGTAGTGTTGTTAAACGGTGGTTCGTTTTGAGTCGAATTTTACAGACGGCTTAACTCAATAGTTTATTCAGAAAAAATGTTACGCACGCTTGAAGATTTTGCTCATAGAAGGAACGAAGTTCTATAGCCATATATTATCTTAATCTCGAGGATTAGGCGAATATTTTTCTGGCTAAAATATTGAGTTAGCCGTTTTAAAAAATCGACATCAAAACGAACCCTTTAACAATACTAGATATATGTAAATAACCTTACTTTGTTATGCCATAAAATTTTTAAATCTAATTATAATTTATATTAGTGTTTTCCAGAGTTGTTAAAGAATCTAGATACAAGTATCTAGATCCTGTATCTAGATATAAAAATGTGGTATCTGTATCTAGATAAATTTTTGATTAAAATATCTGTATCTAGATATTATTTTAGACGATGTATCTGTATCTAGATCCATTTAAAAAGTATCTTTTAACAACTGTTTTCCGTCTATAAATTGAGCCTTTCAAAGGCTGCGTTGCAAGCGCAAATAATGCATTTCAAAATGGCCTCTTGCTAAATTGGTAAAAATTAGCTTTTGGCATTAACAACGATTTTTTTAAAAAAAACCCCAAAATAGGTTTGCTTTTTGCATTACTTTTTTTTATTCTTAGCTTTTATAATATTATATAAAAATGTAATATAAATAAGTTACTTATAATCCTAAAAAGGAATATTTAGAAATTGTAGATATAAGAGGAATATTTGGAAATTAAGGAAATAAGAACGCAGACGAAAGGAAGTATTTAGAAATTAAAGAAATAAGAAAGCAGACAATAATATAATTTTCATAAATCCTTTTTTTTTAGAAACTTGTTTATAATTTAGAATTGACGATATTAATAAAAACGAAAGGGACGTAATTATAAAATTACGGCAAAACGTAAAAGGCTCAATTTGTGCGCACTATTAATACTCAAAAAATTGAGGACCAAAATTGTGCGAAAATTCTTAGCATACGCGATTCTAACCCCCCCACCTCCCATGATAGAGTAACATCCCTGCAAAAATTAGATATACAACCCCTCAAAGAAATGATTTTAAAAAGCTAAATTAAAAAAAATTAAATAAAAAACATATCCACGGGGAAAAACAAACATAGTCGTTTATAAATAATTAACGTATATATTTAAAAAATAAATTTATCCGAATGAGATTAACTTTATAATATTTAGCTCAGGGGGTGTGTGAACTAGTATTGTTATAAAGCCCGAGTTTGGTCTACTTTTCAAAATGGTCCGATTAAGCTTTCTGCTAAACTAATATTATATAAGCATCGAAATTTGGCAATCAGATGCCCAAGCATTTCTGCCAGCAATGAGAAAAATCTTTAGACTTACATAATGTTATGGTTATGATCTTAATTGGGCCGTATTTTAAAATCGACCTGAATAGGGCTTCTTAACAACACTAGTGCGAGTCTGAACGGGTTCAAGAATTTTCGAATTCTGTTTAGTTGGAAATTTTGACAGGAAACAGGAACTTAATCGAAACCGATTTCCCTAAGAGGGGTCTGAACCTGCCCCAGGCCCATATTACCCCGGGTTCGATGAGTTATTCTTAAATCGGTCTCTGATTTCAAAATGCCCGGCCAAACAATTTTAAATTTTTTCACGAAGCCGGGTTTGGGTTCACATCCCTGATTTATCTAAATTTTAAAAAAAGATAAAAACGCGTTATTATAATTAGGTAACCATGTCCAAGCGAGCGGGGAACTGCATTAATCCTATTCGTGTCATCTTGGAAAATTTGTCTATCCAACCGAATCCCTGCAAACCTCTAGTATCTTTGTCGCAAGGTTTATATGCATCAATAATAAAAAAAAAAATTTTTTTTTTATTTTGTACTACTCATTCATTAGGCGCCTTTATTCAAAAAAAAAAGAAGAATATTCTTATAACGAATCGAATAATTCGCTATTCGTTTTCGATTTAGAATTATTCGAGAAATTGGTATAAAAATAATTCGTATACGAAATAAGATTGACCAAATTTTCATGCAGGCCCGCCCTGGGTCGGGCTGTGCCGTAATTTAATTTTTATAAATTTATCCGGGCCGGGCCTGAAAATTTTTTAAAAAATATATCAGGGCCGGGCCGGATATTTTAAAACCAAATATTTAAAATCGCCATTATTACCGGGCCAAAAATTTTTAAAATATATCCGGGCCGGATATTTTAAAACCAAATATTTAAAATCGCCATTATTACCGGGCCGGGCCGGATATTTTAAAACCAAATATTTAAAATCGCCATTATTACCGGGCCAAAAAATTTAAAAAATATATCAGGGCCGGGCCGATATTTAAAACCAAATATTGAAATCGCCATTATTACCGGGCCAAAAATTTTTTTAAAAAATATCCAGACCTAACCGTACAAATGGTGCCTCTGCAGGTCTCTTATATATATATATATGTATATAAATTTTAAACAGAATAAATTATAATAAAAATCTAATAATTAGAAGAAACACGAGGTCAAACTGTTTGCGAAAAATTAAAATATTTCATATTAATTTTAAATTTATACAATTTGCCAAAAACCAATTGTTTTTAAAGGTAAAAAAAAAGTTAAAAGTTTTTTTTTAAAAAATTGTTTCTTAAACAGGGGTTTCAGAATGTCTATCTTATTTGTATTTATTTTGTCTTACTAATTTTAACTTGAGGCTTTATATTAACATAATAATAATAATAATAATAAAAGTTATAAATAGAATATTCGATCAGATAATTCGAATAAAACTAACTCGCCGAATAAATAAATCTCATTCGTCGTATATTCAAATAAATTCAAATAATTTTTTTATTTCGAATAGAATTATTCGTATTCGAAAAAACGAATAATTTACTATTCGTATTCGTTACTATTCGATTCGTTTTTGAATAGGCCTACTCTATATATATATATATATATCAGAGACCTATAAGCCTGACCCTAAGCCCGACACCGGGCCATAAATTTTAAATCCAAATATCATAAATCGCCGTTATTGGCAAATAAAAACTTAAAAATAAATATAATATATTTACAAAAAATCCGGGCCGGACCTGAAAATATAAAATTTTGAGAAAAAAACCGCGTCTGGGTCGGACCATGCAAATGGTACCTTCTGCAGGTCTCTGTAACCTAGAAAGACTCCGTGAAATTATCCAATATGATATTCATGAAATTAAAATCATAAAATATTGCAGCAACCAGCATAACACCGAAACTGAGGATAGTCTTCGGTTAACGGTTTTGTTGTTTTTTGGAATCGTTCTAAAACGAAAAATAAAATGGAGATATTGTTCGACTATATGAATAACTTAATAACGAAGCTGTGCTGGGAAATTTGATTTTTTTTACGATTATAGAAAAACGCCTATTTCCTTTCGCCTTTGTGATTAAGCTAATTTTTCAATAATTTCATATATAGGGACCAGCAGAGGTACCATTTGCAGGCTCGGTCCAACCCCAAAAATTTTTTCAGCCCAGCACGGGTTTTTGATGGCGATTTCAAATATTTGGTTTTAAAATATTCGGCCCTGCTCGGATATTTTTTTAAATAAAATTTTTAGGCCCGGCCCGGTAAATTTAAAAAAAATTAAAATACGGCCATAAGGTATGCAGAATATATTCCTTTTTGGGAAAATGGCTAATAAGCATTCAGAGATTAAAAAATTAAATATAATTTTTAGTATATACGACAAGGATAATACTTTTTTGATTTGTATTGCACGATAGATCGGCTAATTTTGGATATTATTTTGACTTTTAAAATTATCCAAAGAGTGAGATTTAAAAGATTTATTTTATTATATTCCTCTATTGATTCCTACATTAATATTTGGAACGGTAGTGGACTTGTCTTGGTCCAGGGAACAAGTCCGGGCATGCGAAAAATTAATTAGTTAAGATATAACCATCAGCCCCAAATATGTTAAATACCATATTGCCAATTTTTTCAAAATTTGGATTTTAGAAACAAATGTAATTTAATTCAACATTTTTCAAAGGTGATCCATCTCTCTACAATCTATTCCCGATCCACGATGAAATGAAAGAAGCCGTCATAAACACTGTCAAAAGTGGGAAATTCAACTCCTACATTCCTTCAGCTGGTTAAATCAATTTTTTTAAAAATTTTCCTTCCTTCCTTCCTTCCTTCCTTCCTTCCTTCCTTCCTTTTCCTCTCTTTTAATACATATATTTTTTATAATTTTAAGGACTCGAATCAGCTAGGCAAGCCATAGCCAATCAATATATCGAGCAGGGAATCAAGATCGATTGGAAAGTATTATAAATATAATGCCAACATTAGTTCTCACGTAGCATTTTTTTTTATGAGTTGACCGGATAAAGATTGTTTAAATGTTATTTTTTTATTACTGGGATCCCCAACCTAAACCGTTAAAAACCGATATTAATCTATCTATTATTTACCGACACCCGAACTTAAACCGAACTTCCGTAAATAGCCATAAACCGGGTCCGAACCTTTTGATATTTTTAACTCTTTTTAAAAATACGATTAATAATCAATTTTTGATTATTAAAATTTATTAGTTATAATTTGTAAGATATTATTTCTATATCGCATTTGACGGTGTCAGCCAATAGCGTCACTAGGGGGAGGGTGGTAGGCGCACAGAAACTCATGCCCCCTTTGAAAAATTCGAGGTCATTTTCATAAATAGCACAAAAATAGTAATTAGTTCTTTGAACCCCAACCTCCCCCTACCTCTCTTTTCCGGGATTGTAAAGACTAGTGACGCCAACGGTGTTAGCAACCCAAATTATAGTAATAGAACTTTTCTTTTCAGTTCTAATGATTTATTCTTCCTTCTTTTAGATATTATTCGATAGAAGAGAATCTTGAAAAAAAATATTATTAACACGGCTCAATTATTTTTTATAGAGAATATTAAACATGATCCCAATATGCTTATATGCGAAAAGGATTTTAACCGGTTTTTGTTCAAACCGAGCCGATATATTATTTTTTACGGACCGTACCGGAAACATGAACCGTTATTTTTTTAGCTAAACTCGACCCGAACCTATAAATGGTTACGGTTTTTCGAATCCCTATTTTTTTTATATCCATTTTATTTATTTTAATAAACCATTTTTTTTCCTTTTGATTACGTGAACACCGATTCTCCGATATTCAAATATTAAGAGAGGAAAAAAAAAATCTCAATCTTGTGATTGGTCAATATTTTTAATCTAATCATATATTTTTTTTGAAAAATTTTCCTTTTTTTTACAAAAAAGAACGTTTTTTTGACAACCGGATGTACCCAGGCCCTATTATGGTCCATTGAATGTTTAGCCGATAAGGGAGACAATATACTTATACCAAAGCCCTGTTTTCCTATATACAAAACTTTCGCTTCAATGAATGGAATCGAATATCGGGATTACGATCTTCTGGTATATATTTATTTTATATATAAAGAAGATGGATCATATTTTTAAGATTAAATATATCCGGGCCGGGCCTGAAAATATAAAACCCGGGATCGAGCGAATGGTACCTCTACGGGTCTCTATTTGCAAATTAAATTAGCCGGCCACTGAATCGACTATGCTATTCACGCTACTCGAAAACATCAATTTTTTTTTGTGTATATAACCGATAAGAATACAACGACGATATCCAATTTTTGTCAATGAAAGAAACATATTTTATAAAGAAAAAAGTCAATAACCCTTCGACGCTATTCGCCATTACCCTAATTTTTTAAAAATATTAACCGCCTTGAACCGGTAATATTTTGGGTTGAAACGGGTCGGTTACGACTCTTAAATCGAAGCGATTTAGTTTGATACCACTCCGCTCTGCTTCTCACTTTTTTTTATGGTATTACATATATTTTATTAAAGAGTTGTATGGGTGTCAATCATGTATAATAATACCGAGAGTGTGGATTCATTCATTTAACTGTGTATCAATAGAAATCAGCTGGTGTAGCATGCCATAAAACAAAAAAAAATTAGAGTTTCATATATAAATAAAAAGAAAATTAATTATATAGGAAAGCAACATGGCGTGCCACCAGCTGACTTGTATTCAACGAAGCCTTCAAAACGCATTTTAATGAATAGATCGTTAATCTATAAATATGCTATGTATCATTGATGGTTTTATGGAACTTTATATCATCAACATTTTTTTTAAATAATTGAGTAAATTTTTTTTTTAAAAAACGGGTTATATGAGTATGTTTGATAAAACATTCCATATTATTAAAATTAATGGTAGGGCAATCAAGTTGGGGCCAGAATGGACCATGAATCTTTTTGAAATTTTTTTTATCGTGTTTCTAATAATCTTTCCTTCATAAAATAATTTTGCACATGTTGTCCGTATTAACATATTAAGGAAAACGAAATTTAAATTAGCCCAATTAGCAGCCTTTTTTTTTAAAATTCAAAACTTTGGCACCTGTCAGAAAAGTTTTATTTTTTGCAAATTTCGAACAAGGCAACGTTACACCTCTAATGGTAATGTCGTATATTTAGACCTGTGCGCCGCCGGTTCACGCCGGCGCCTCTGGCAATTTTATTCACGCTGAAACACCGCCGATTGAGATCATTGTTTTATGGCGGCGGCGCGGCGTGTATATTTTTTAGAATGCTGTTTAATTTTAATTTTATATATTAAATTATTATTATTATTTAAATTTGAATATTAAC
Organism: Gordionus sp. m RMFG-2023; assembly: GCF_954871325.1. Taxonomy (NCBI): domain Eukaryota; kingdom Metazoa; phylum Nematomorpha; class Gordioida; order Chordodea; family Parachordodidae; genus Gordionus; species Gordionus sp. m RMFG-2023. Next base: position 2,602,570 of record NC_088779.1, on the reverse strand, counting down.
ATTAATAAAATTAACATATGAATTGTATTCTTATTGCTATTATATAATAGAATAATGTTTATCATTTACATTCATTCCTAACATCATATTTCATTTCCACAAACAATACATATTAATTATTTTTTTGGACGTTTTAAACCACCCTACCTACAATGAAATAACAACCCTCTCTACTAATCATAAATCAAGTTATTTCTGGAGGTACTTTGGAAATCTTATTTAAAAAAAAATATCCTAAAAATCCTCGAAACTAAAAAAAACTGTCAAAAATTATACGAAATTACAAAAATCAGAAAGCAGAAAAGAAATATAACTGACAAACTAGAGAGCTAAATTTAGAAAAAAAACTTAATCAATGCTCTAATATATAATTAATTAAACACACTAAAATTACACGAATAATTTCTTTATTAATAATTTCCAAACAAAAAAATCTTCAAAATTTCATATATTTAAAATTAATTAAAACTGCGTTTTCGTAATTTTCATATTAAAAAATTAATGAATAATAAAAAAATATATTATTACATATAATTTTTATATCCAATCAACCTTATTTGAATCGGTTGATTGGCATTTCGCGTAAAAAAATAAATGTATTCGTATATACAAATACGACATGCCACCCCTTTATGGGCTCATGGCATATCGGCAGATATAAAACAAAAATAATCTAAAAAAAAACTTACAATATTATTTCGATAATATTTTTACACATAACTTTCTTAAACAGATATGGGGTTGACCCAAAAATCCTCAGTGCCCGCCGTCTGTGGAACACCAGTAGTTAGCGTAGTGGTCACCGCTCTCTGCAATATATCCTCCACACTCGGACCTCATCCATTCAGGGTCTGACCTCGAGCGTTAAAATGGCGAATATTGAGAGAATGTCTATCCATGTCCCTATCCGGCCTTGAGGGAATTGGGTCTATTGGCTGTCCCACCTCTAAATCGTGATGCGAGCGTTTTCGTCCTTCATTGATTCCCACTCGCGGGTTTTCGGATAGCACTTCTAAGGGTACGCGAGTCCCCCGGGATGACCGGGAACACTGATGCCGCAAATTATTTTTACACATACCTTTCTTAAACAGACATGGGGTTGACCCAAAAATCCTCAGTGCCCGCCGTCTGTGGAACACCAGTAGTTAGCGTAGTGGTCACCGCTCTCTGCAATATATCCTCCACATTCGGACCTCGGGATCCATGATCCCTGAAGTGCGACGCCGAAGGTGTTACAACTGCCAGGAGGTGGGACATCATTGTAATTTTTAAATATACATCTAAAACTTTTAGAGCATGATAGAAATGCACAGAATGAGATTCAAGTTGAAGATAATGGGCATGCGTAGTTCTTATATAGACAAAATAGCTCATAAAAATTCCTTTCCTAACAACATTAATAATCTAGAACAAGAATGCCATATTTTGCTCAGCCAACATAATATCGCAGAAGATAATGCACATTAACCTTTTGGAAGAAAAACGACGGAAAATTCCTAGCCTTGCTAATTTAGCTTAGAAAGGTTCTTTGTATACCTGCAACCAGTACGCCCAGCGAAAGAATTTTTTCCATTGCTGGATTAATATTCCATGCAAAAAGGACTTTTTATGTTCCACGAATCTTGATAAAATACTACTTATTCATGGCAATTATAATTTTGATGAGTCTGAATTCTGATTTATTATATTTCATATTTTATATTTTGCATGCATTCCAAATTTATATTTTAATTTTTTATAATAAATATCATTAGAATATTGCTAATATGTGTTGACGATCTGAGTAAAAATGCAATTCCATAGTCTTTTTCTGAGAATGAGAAAATAATTTAAATTGGAGTGAGACAGGAAATAATCTCAGAAATGAATTAAACTTTGTTAACAATGTGTTAGAAAAGAGTGCCCAAATAAATTATAAAAAAATTTTATATACTTTGATTTATAAATTTAAAATTTTTTTAAAATAAATATCGCTCCGCCGACAATAAAAAATTACGCCGCTGTCGATTAAGACATCGGCGCACAGGTCTACGTATATTCCTACTTTATTCAAAAGTTATTCTACCAAGATCTAAAGTTTTAAATCTATCAAGAAATTTTGGGTGTGTATTAATTTTTTGTTAAAAAAAATTTAATTCCCGTTTTTGGAGTTTTTGGAGTAGATATAACACAGTTGCTAGTTTTATATCATAAATTATCTGTTATGTAATTTGTATACAAACTAAACCATGGCCTATATAGCTAGTTTGTAAAAAACTAAGATATGTTAGCACTTTAGTTCGTAACCATATCAATTAATCAATAATTAATTTAAAAGCCTCAAAATTGTTGGGAAATTAATCTGGATCATTTAGAATCCCTGATAGACTCCAAGACGAAAGCCGTAATTATTAACAATCCTTCGAACCCGTGCGGGTCTGTATATTCCAAGAAACACCTTCTAAGTTTCCTCAAGATAGTATCTAAATATAATATACCAGTGATATCGGACGAGGTCTACGCTCATTTTGTAAGAATAAAATTTATTATCTATCTATCTATCTTATCTATCTATCTATCTATATTCCTAGTGGAAATTTTGGAACAATAAAACATGGGGGGGGGGGGTTAATGTGTAACTTTATAATTTAAGGTGAGAAACTCTAATCGTAACTTTTACATCGTTTGTACGTTTAGAGGTAGCCGAGATATTTTTTTTTTACAAGTGTCCAGTCCAGAGAGCTGTCAATTCCTTGTAAAATTACGATGTTTAAGGTTAGAGATTCCGAATTAAAATTCTCAGGGGAAAGTTTAGTATGTTTGTGCCCATTATTTCGTATATACCCTTTAAATCCTATTTTTCCCTATGTTGCGATATCGAAACAAGTGTCATTTTTTTTTGGACCTCGTAAACCTTCCATTTCAATATTAAATGTAATTAACTCCTATTCTCCTCGATGACTGATCTCTTTTACATATTTAGTTGCCATTTTTTTTTATACGTTTGTTAAAATCTGTTCTGGAACCATCTCCTCGAATTTTAAAACGATTTCCGGTTCAAATTTCTTCCCAAATTTGTTCCTGGTTCATGTTCTGTTTCCGGTTTACAAATTTTTTTATACTTTTAAATTACCACGTGCACTCGTAAAATAATGTTTGTTCTTCGCGCTTTTTACCTCTGATGTCTCCTAAGTATATTATTCGTAAGTTTACAATTACTTTGTAGTAATACCGAATTTCGTAAAAAATTTGAAAGGGGTCTAGAGAATCACTTGTTCGAAAGGAAGGGAAGAGAATTGGAGAAGTAAGGTAACTTCAGCAGGTTATAGTTTTTTTTATTTGTTATGGGTGGGTGGGGGGTGGGGGTGTCCTATACTTGTTTTGAAAATATTTTGAACTTTATTTGATAAATAAATATATTTTTGTAAAATATAAGGTATTTCCTGGTCAAACGTATCATTCCATTGCCGATCTAACTTCCACCGTGCCAATTATAATGTGCAATTCGTTAAGCAAACGGTTTAATTTCATTTTTGTTATCTCTTGATTTTTATTTTTCTAAATTTATACCATACTTAATACCTCTTCCATATTCATTTTCATTATTCTTTATTACATTTTTTTATTTATGCGGCACCAACTGTCAAAACTCACAAAGACTCAAAAAGGATCTACGAAAACGAAACAAAGAAAACTTACCCAATCAAATATATATATAAAAAAACTCCCTAACTTACAGAAAGACCTTCTTACTAATTCTTAGACTTGGTAAAATTTCCACAACAGATGATTACAAACGGTTTTTATTTAAAATACTCAAATTATTTAAAATGATAAAAATCATTTATTATTTGAAAAAAGAATTTTCATCGTAAAAAAAAATAATGAATGTAAAAAAAAATATATATCAAAAATCAAAGTTTTAATGATTGACATTTTTTTAATATACATAAAAAAAATGTTATAATTTACTACATGCCACCCCTTTATGGGCGCATGGCATGAATATAAAAAAAATAATAATAAGATATTACTACAAAATTTTCGATGTACTAACACTAATACTATAGAATTCAATAATGTATTATGATACTAATAGGGGTGTTAATCATTTTAATGATATTGGAAAGTTTTTTTTTCGTGCATGGGTGGCGTTAAGGAATGTTCGTGAATCAGTATAATTTTTTTTGTAAATATGCTTATAAGATGGAAAGTTTTGGTTTTTATGGTCATATTCGTAATAATTCAATATGCCCAGGTTTGGGGTTCAGTTTGATTAAAATTATAGTTCAATTTTGACAGGTTCATTAAAAGTTTTTTTTTATCATTTTAATGATATTGGAAAGTTTTTTTTTCGTGCATGGGTGGAGTTAAGGAATGTTCGTGAATCAGTATAATTTTTTTTGTAGATATGCTTGTAAGATGGAAAGTTTTTGTTTTTAAATGTTATTTTAAAAAAAATGGTTTGTCGTGTGTTATCTGTTTTTACAGTCAGATGACTGTTTTAATGAAGAAGAAGATTTTTATGATATTGGTAAGGTTGGTGGATATTTTTGTTTAAAAGAAAAAATTGTTTTGTCTGGCCAGTTGCCAGGGTAGGTGACAGTTTTGTTTAAAAAATAAAATTTTTTTAAATTATTAGTCTGTTAGAAAGGAAAAGAATAAGAAAAGTTTATGAATAAACATGTGTGTGCCTCATCTAGTTTACATCCCATAAGTCGGAGTGAGAATAAATTATTTTGAAATTGTCGTTTTTTTTTGTTAGTAATTATTTTTTTTAATTGCATCAATGTACACACTATATATATGCCTTTCTTTTTGGTGTATCCTCATTAAAGTTTTTTAAAATAAAATTTGTTAATTTAAATATTTTTTTTTAAAATTAAAATAGTTTTTTTTTCTTCCAAAGTTGTTTCCCATCCGTGTTGAATATAAAAAAAAATAAATATTATAATCCATTTCTGGGTCGACACCCCTTCATCCGATTGATAATACTCGCTAGCCGCCCAAATAATATTAGACATGGAGACAAACAGTCAGTGGAGATTCTCGCCCCCCCCCCTCACTACTATAAATACCAATTCTCTGGGCCAGTCTGCGGGGAATACCAACAGAAGGATGCGCGAACAGATGCAGATCCCACTGTCGCTCCCTAGCACACATTCAGCTCCATCGGCGAACAGAGGAAATTTAACGCGAACATCCAATGATAGTTCCAGTCTCTCGTCAACGCCGCCGGAGGAGGATTTTCTCAGAAGAGCTATGACTACTATCGTTGAAACCGCCCCGTGCACTTCGGGATCCCAGATATTGTTACAAAATAACAACGCGATTGAATTGTGGGAAAACCAATTATTACTACCTTGATGTCGCCCATAAAATGTCTTCATCATAACACCCCTATTAGTATCATAGTACATTATTGAATTCTATAGTATTAGTGTTAGTACATCGAAAATTTTGTAGTAATATCTTATTATTATTTTTTTTATATTCATGCCATGCGCCCATAAAGGGGTGGCATGTAGTAAATTATAACATTTTTTTTATGTATATTAAAAAAATGTCAATCATTAAAACTTTGATTTTTGATATATATTTTTTTTTACTATTCATTATTTTTTTTTACGATGATAGATTCTTTTTTCAAATAAAAAAATGATTTTTATGATTTTAAATAATTTGATTATTTTAAATAAAAACCGTTTGTAATCATCTGTTGTGGAAATTTTACCAAGTCTAAGAATTAGTAAGAAGGTCTTTCTGTAAGTTAGGGAGTTTTTTTTTATATATATTTGATTGGGTAAGTTTTCTTTGTTTTGTTTTCGTAGTTCCTTTTTAGAGTTTTGACAGTTGGTGCCGTGTATTCATTTTCATTATTCTTTATTACATTTTTTTATATTTGCAATAGTTATTAGCTTACGATTATTACTGATACAGATTTTATAAAGGGCCAATCATATTTCAGCATCGAATTGATATTGGCTAATCCGATATCAAATTAATGTTGGCCTAATATCTAATGGATTGACCAACCAAACTATTTTATAATACATATAAGAAAAATTTCAAAAATGTTATATTACTATTAAACAACCTCAAAGCAAACGTTTATAGTTTTATAAAAGGTCCTCTGAGATCCCTACAATCCAACAAATACAGATCGGCCTTTTAGAGTTTACATCGACAGATACTTCTATTAATCTACATATACATATATTTACTCTTAATTTATAAATCATTGTTAACCAGATACATCGTACCCGGTTGGAGAATTGGATGGGTGGCCATTTATGACCCCCTTCATTGCTTGGGCCAAGTAATAATTTTCTCTTCCTCACATTTTCACAATCTACTGTACTATTAAATTAATTTTCAATTGTTTATATTAAAATATATTCTATTATATTTTACTGATAAACAGGTCCAAGAGGGTATAAACCGGTTTTGCCAAGCCAGTTTTGGCGTTAACTCCATGATACAAGCGTCGTTACCTTTAATATTAACCAAAACCCCCGATTCCTACTTTCAAAACGCTGTCCAATTAGCCTACGTAAGACCCGATAAAATATTTCGCTTTTTTCCTGATATGTCACATCAATTTGGCATTTATTTAGCTAGAGATTGCTACTGTAAAACTTCTGAGAGAAAGGGTATATGAGTGAGAGCATATATCTTCAAATAAAATTTATTCTAAAGTGACGATCATCTAAATGCAGAATTTATCTAGGGAATTGTTGTTATAATAACCTTTTCGCGCTCGGAATATTTCCCATGGACAAAAAATACTTGTACTTTGATAAAATAAAATAATGATTTTGACATTTTGATATAATAAAATAATGATTTTGACAGGTTAATGATAAAATACGAAATAACAAATATTGTTTTATAATTTAATATCTCTAAGTACCAACCATTAGTTTCTTTACATATAAAAATTAATTGATTAAAAATTTTGATGACAAATGATCTCGCTGGGTGCGAAGGGGATAAATAGTAATTGTGTCAATATATCGATTAAAAGAAATCGAATAAAACTTGGATGATTGATTCGATTCCTGCGTCGTAAACTTTGATTGGTTCATTTTATATTCTACAAATTTAAATCAAATCGCTTTCGTGTTGTATATCTAAAATAATGTTAAATTTAGAGAATTGTACGCATGTTTAGAATGTCAAAATTAGAAGTTAAATGAATTATCGATTGGTGTGGATTTTCATCCTTCCATATTAGACTGACTGCATTCATAATTGTTGCATTTGAAAGCGTCGTTGAATGCAAATCAGCTGGAGCCGCCATTTTGGTAACCCTTATAGTAATTAATTATCCTTATGTTAAAATCTACTATTTAAATTGGTAACTTGTTTCCTTATTGTTTCGATGATCGGGCAAATTCTTTAATAAAGTTTGTGTCAGATAGGAATAAATTGACCTTTCGTTTAAATTTTTTAAATAATAATATGGGTAATCAAAATGGCGTCTCCAGCTGTTTTTCATTGATGTACACTTTTTAGTGAAGGATCTTTAGGTATTATTATATGTCATTGATTGTGGTATCGGAATATAGGATCCATGGGGAATTTTGATTCTTTTGAATTTAAATCAATTTTCTGAGAACATTATTATAAATGTAAAGAATGTGATTTAACTTATACCAGCCCTTGTTGGATTACACCTACCCCATGAATTTCAAACTATCATTAAATTTTGAATATTTGTCTAAAAAAATTAATGTATTGTTTTAAATGTTTACGGCTAAAAATGCCTGAAATTTCAAGATGTGGACACTCTATGAATTCTGGAATATATTTCCGGTCAATCGCTCATAGTGAATGATTTTAAAATTGAAAGGTTCCATGTCCCCAAATACAAGATATATAATAATAAAATTTTTTAACTACTATTATTTATTAATAGGAGAATGCTCAAACAATAACGAACGCTCTCGAAGCCGTTCCAGGTATTAATCCGATATTCCCGCAAGGATCAATGTTCATGATGGTGCGTAAAAATTTTTTTTTAAATATTCTTCTTCTTTGCGAATCCGGAAAAAATGAAAATTTCTTGTCAAGTTAAATTTGAGCGGCAAAAAAAATTATCATCTAGACTTCCGGGATTTTGGGTCAAAAGATATTCACACTTTTCTCGCCTTCTAAACACGAAATCTCCTGACATTTATTAATACTTTTTTTTTGTGTGAAGATCTTGGATTTAGTAAAAAGGGGCATAATCAACATTTTGGGAACAACACTATATGCTATAGAGAGTTTTTAATATGCTCCCTAGTGTTGTTAAATTGCCTTTGGTCAAGCTTTTAGCCTAGCCTCTAAGTTGAGTCTAAACTTGAAGATTGATTCGAATATTTATTTTTTTAAAAATATTCTTCTTCTTTGCGAATCCGGAAAAAAAATAAAATTTCTTGTCAAGTTAGATTTGAGCGGCAAAAAAAATTATCATCTAGGCTTCCGGGATTTTGGGTCAAAAGATATTCACACTTTTCTCGCCTTCTAAACACGAAATCTCCTGACATTTATTAATACTTTTTTTTTGTGTGAAGATCTTGGATTTAGTAAAAAAAAAAGGAAGCTTAATCAACATTTTGGGAACAACACTATATGCTATAGAGAGTTTTTAATATGCTTCCTAGTGTTGTTAAATTGAACTTTAATCAAGCTTTTAGCCTAGCCTCTAAGTTGAGTCTAAACTTGAAGATTGATTCGAATATTTATTTTTTTTAAAAAAAAACATGGATACGCAGTTTTATAGTTAACTAAAGTGTTAGGTAGTTTAACAACGCACACTAATGCTTCCCATAAAAAAATAGGAAATATATATATACATATTTTGGTAAATAGTTTTGGGAGGATTCTAAGTAAAAAAAAATTTTTTTTATGAAATATAAGGGTAATAGTGCGAACAATTTGAACGTTTTAACGCAGCGTTTTAAAACTCATATCAATAATTTAAAATACAAAACGCAAACGTACTCAAATTAAACTAATGCAATTAAAATGCACATTATTTGCGTTTTTAAACGCTTGAATTGTTCAATTTGTGCGCACTATAATGCTCATTTATACAAATATTTTAAATATATTTTCGTTAGGTTCATATAGCCTTGAAATGTTTCCCCGAGTTCAAAAACGAATATGAAATGGTGGAGAGACTCATCCAAGAGGAATCCGTTTTTCCGTTTCCTTCTTCGGTTTAAATAATATATATTTTTTTATTTATTTTTCTAACTCATCATCAACTCTTCCCCAAAATTCCTAGAATCTCAAGACCAATTCCAAATCGACTTAGTTAACCTCATAAAAAAAAAATTCGTAATAAAATACTGAGTACGACTAGCTCGTTTTACCCCGACCATTTAGCCCTGCCCTGATGCAGATCTCTGACATTATAATGAATATTTGTTATATATATTCTTATTTTGAGTATATATAGTAGTAAAGGAGGTGACTGGGTATGTTTAATTATTTTTTGATAGGATAATATTATATTAAACAAATAACATGCAAAATCTATAACTAAAAAAAAATTATCCTAACAATTTTGCTGGATAATATATGACAAGCATGCCAATATCGTGCCAAATTAAGAGATTATATGAGTATTACAATAGTATTTAATTTAAAAAATGTTGTTATTTATATCTAGAGCCCTTCAAACTGATTTTTTTCGTAGCCCAACAAGCTCGACAATGAGCATATCTGTTTAAAAAAGATTTTAAAATATTTTTTTACACTGTTTATTAAATGGGGAAATATAAATTTAATATATATAAAATGATATTTTTTGAGCAAATAAAAGGAACATTAATAAATTATTTATGTGTTATATGGAATAATGTTTTTGAATAATAATGGCAAAGGTTATAAGAATAATTGAAATGAACGAAGTGCCAAAAGTAGGCACATTCAAAACTGTGCTATTTTTGATAATTTATTCTTCATTCCCTTATTTGTAACGATTAGTATTACAATTTAAAGTTATAAAGTCAAAAATTAGTATTATTTTGTTGAATAAAAACAATATTTTAACCACTTTGCCCCTTATGCTTAGCCTACCCTGGCTGAACGTTTTTTTAATATTATTTTATAGGTAATGTGTGGGGCCATGCAAAAATTTATAATTTGTTTTGTCTAAAAAAAATTTTATGATTAAAAATAAATGCAAAATTTTAACCGTTTTACCCCGGTCTCCTTTATATCGCGTATTTTTTTAATAATATTTTCTTGTAAGAAATAAATATAGTAAAACCTGAAAAAAAACCTCTTACATTTTTAAAAACAGCACATAGAAGAGTTTGACCTTTAAAAAAAATATATATATAAATAGTCTTTCATATATTATCTGTTATTTAAAATAAAAAAAATAAGATATTTGGCATAAATGACTACCTCAGAATTTCGTTGATAGTTCCTAAAGATAATGCCATTGTTGCGGCCAAAAGGATGTCCGAATTTTTCAAAAATCATTATAAATTTCATAATTCTTAGGGAAAAAAAATTCCATTTTTAATTCCATTACATTATATATTTAAAATCTTTTTAATCCGTTATGTTTCAAATTTTTCAAAAATCATTATAAATTTTATAATTCATTAGAAAAAATTTTGTTTTTAATTCCATACATATTTATATTTAAAATCTTTTTAAATCCTAAATTTTTAACTATTCCTATCTTCCATAATTTTTTAATTTTTATTATATAAAATTTTAAATCATAAAAGCAATAATTAGAAATTATTTTACCAAAGTTAATTTATTTTTATATCACAATCACTTCATCTCATTTTATTATCGAAAAAAATGTAATAATTTTTAATAAAGGAAATTTATTTTTAAAATTTTGCCTAAAATGATATAAATAGGCTCTCGTTTATTTAGGCTTTTTTATTTAAAAAAACAACTAGTTATATTATCTTTAGAAACAACAAAATCAGCCTATAGTAGGGGAGAAAGTGCATGAATTCTTCTCTTCTCTTCTCTTCTCTTCTCTTCTCTTCTATAGTTTTCCCAATTTAAAATTTTTATAATATTTTACTAAATATTTTTTTCCCTCGTGGTTCATATACGTTCATTCTTAGTCATTCTCATAATAATATAGCTCATCCCATTTGTTCATCTGTAAAGGAAATTTTTTTTATTAGCAGAAAACGTGCTTGAAGTTAAAATATGTAATAACTGAGGTAAGAATAGGATTATAGGTTAGAGAGATATGTGATAGGTATTTACTTAGTAAAAAAAAATGTTAAACAGTGAAAGTAAGGATTAAAACAAATATATATATATAGTAATTAAAGATTAGACCATTTGACCCTTATTAATGATGGGAAGACAAATATAAGAGGATGAATTGTAAATTCTATTATAGCAACCCCAAGCCGAAGTCCCATATTTTATAAATAAATTAAAACAGTAACCAATATGTATGCGGGAGAATATATATCTAATGAATTTATTAAGGTATTTGAAAAAAATAGTAAACAAAAATTTAACAGCATTATAACTTATAATCCTAACAATTTGAAGATAGCATGGATACTTGTAAAAATAATAAATATCCAAGTATGGAAATGCATTAGGTGTGCAGCTCATGGACTTAATTTGTTTCTAACATATAGTAAAAATTTTAGTAACAAAGGCCAAAAGTATTATAAAAATATGTGAAATCCAACATCAATTTTTTATTAACATTTGAGGCAAAACAACTAACAAAATACGATGAGAAAGAAAGAAAAACTTACCAAAATCCAAAATATAAAAATAAGAGAACTTATAGTAAATCAATAAATCAAAAGTACCCGAAAATGAGGGAATTTACACGAAAAATATCAGAACTTTTATATTGTAAAACTTTTTATTCAAATAAATTTGCAAAAATATAATCTTTAATATAAAAAATGTCGAATAAATTTTTATATCAATTTTAATCACAAAAAAATTAATTATATAATATTAAGCATAAAAATTATTTTATAAATTTAATCATAAAAATTAAACATGGTTTTGAAAATTTACGCATAAAAATTAATAATGATAATCATTTTACAAAAACGATGGAAAAAATGATATCCAAAAAATCAGTTATTATTAAAAATGATTGACATTTCTACTAAAGAAAAAAAAATATCGTTGAACTACGACAACAACTACTTAGAGGTAAAAATAATTGTCAAACCCAAATCGTTGGGCAGATATAATTTTGATTATTAATAGCCTCCTTAAAAAAATTTAGCCAGAAATGGTAATAGAGACTTACTCTTCTTCATAATGAAGGTTTTTTAAAATAATTCGGTATTATACATTATAAGAGAGCCATTTCAATACAAATAGATAGTGTGAGTGGAAAAATCCAAGTATTCTTATGTTTCTCAGACATTTAAATCAAAAGATATTTAACAATTACAAAGCAATATCTAGTTTTGTTAAACGGCTCGATTTGAGCCATTTCTAAAATTGGTTAACTTAATATTTTATCTAGAAAAGTATCACACAAGCCTGACGACTCTGTTTATAGATGGCAAATAGTTTATACATCTATTATTATAATCACAAAACTTTTGGAGTATTTTTCAGGCTAAAATATTGAGTTAGCCGTTTTTAAATCGGCTCAATTCGAGTCAATTAATAATACTAGCATAGCAATATCAAATATCTTGTAAAAGCGGAAAATTTATTTGCACCCAAACCTGTATATCTGAAAATTTTATAATTACAAAATTTGTCTTAAAATTATGCTATGGCAGCAAATTATTTATTCATCTTAGACTATCTTAGGTTTGAGACATGCAGCCCTCTAATTTTTTGGGTCTAGTTACTAAGCTCCTATATTTTAGAAAATTCATTCAAATTTTTCTTTGGCCCAATATAAATGTGGTCTACGCTGTGATATTTACCCACCTATTATGCTCTAACAACCCCATGATATAAATTTTATATTCTATAATGAGTCACCCTTTATAATCAAACAATTTTAATAAAACTCTTACAGTCCTCATAAGTCCTAATTATTTAGGCCAGGAATAACAAATAATTATTGTTTGGTGAATCAACTAGTTATTACTTAACATATTTTGGCCATGAGCATGTATTAAGATGCACTAAAATGCTTTATGTGAATATAAATAATTATTAATAAATTTAATTTTTTTTAGCAGTTATATTTTATTTTTACTCTAAAAAGAGTGATTATTTTTACTTTCCTTTGCCCCCCTTTATATGCCTCCCCTTACCCACTTCAAAGTAAAAGGCAGATCGTTTTAACCTTATTAGTATGAATTAAGTTTTATAGTTTAATTTGTTGATGAATTATCCCATGCAATTTTTTTATTTGTATACTAAATTTTTCACTATTCTATTTGTTGCACGTCTGCTAATGTTTATCAATTAATATTTATATCCCTTCATTCATAAAATCAAGCATGGGAATTTTTTCAACTATTAGGACACATTGGAAAAAGTTTACAGCTGCGAATATTGTTCTTATATACGCTGCTAAATATATGCATTACCGATATAAGTTTCAACTAATTAAATATCTTAATATTAATTTTTTTATAGTGAAATGTCATTAATGAAGACTTTCTGTCAAATGTCCCAGGTATAATATTTTATATATTGATTTAATTATGCTCTTTCTTGTTAGAGTAGGCATACGGAGATCAAACAATAAATCCATTTGAAAATTCTAGGCATCTTTATGTTTTCTTGGACGAACAAAATGACAAATACAGAGCAGCCACTAAATCTTATTTTGAAAAATACATGGCACCTATATTTAATTGTGCTGGATTATTGGTTGATGTCATTGATGTAAAATATTGAATTCACTTTATATGATATATTATTTTATTTGATATGAGGTATGTAAATTATGCAAATAAATTTTTTACATCTTTATAAGTATTTTTTTTATTTTCTTAAATTATAAAAATTGATTTTATCAGATTTTGAAATAAGACTAAAAAAGATGCCAATTGTTAATATTTTTATAAAAATGATTCTGATTGTAAATTTAAAAAAGTCTATAGCTCTAGTTCTTAAATTTAAAAGATTCTGAATATCAGGGCTGGAAAAAGCTATAATGGCATTACATTATAGGAACCATTATGTTATATAATGTAATATTCTTATAATTCAACCATTTCATAATGTAAGAGCAACCATTGTTTTGTGTGTATACCATTTAAAAATAATTTTTTAAATATATTTTTTTAATAAAAAATTATTACACATCTGAAAGGGAATTTCTTAATTATATTTGTCAATAGAAAGCAATAAATTATAGTTTGAAATGCATTTCACAATAATAAAAATCCTTAAAACTTCTGAAAGGGAATTTCTTAATTATATTTATCAATAGAAATCAATAAATTATAGTTTGAAATGCATTTCACAATAATAAAAATCCTTAAAATTTTTTTATCTCTGAAGTTATTTTTTTTAGAATGCTTTTACAAGGATATCTGATCAAATTTTAAACTAAAATTTCAAAACTTTTAAAAGTGTATATTTTGTAATTTTAATGCAATTCCTCATTATTCTCTTCAAATTGAAAAAAAAATGGTTTTCATGATGATTTAATAAAATTGTTTTTATTTCTAATATATTTCTGACAAATATTATTTGGGGCAGTTATTTTAAATAAATTTTTAATTTTACTTTACATTAGTAATCTGCATTGGGCCTAATTTTTTTTTAAAATAAAAAATTTGTCTGGCCCAGTTTGACCCCAAGCAAAATTTTTATATTGGTCCTGAAAAGATCGACTCAAAATATAAAAAATAATTATTTTTCCACCCAGTCCAGCCCAAATTTATTTTAATATAGAAAAATTTAATTTTTTTTTTGATCGGTAAAATAAATTAATATTTTGCAATATAAAGAATATTAGCACCTTGTTTCTTGCTAGAATTTTCCAAACATATCAATTTATTATACAAAATGTATTGATATCATATTTAAAAAGATTTAAGCCTGACCTGGCCTGACCCAACATTTTTGTCGGGTTATAGCCAGGCCATGATTTACAGATCTGTAATATGCATAATTTTTCCACGTAAGAACCTTTAGTTCAGTATAAATAGCGCTGCCGCTGCTAATTTTTCCATTCGTTCACAGGTCTAAATATATAATAAAAATTATGAATTCTAGATTTTTCTTTTTGGTTTGCTTCCTTTTTTTTTTTATTAGAACCCAGTCTTTAATATAAATATATATATATATATGTTGTATTCCATATCAAATCAACTGAAGATTCAACCCGACCCTCTTCGGTTTTTTTTTAAATTGGCATAATGGTAGTATATACACTAACTAGCAATAATATTAAATTTTAATTCTCAACTCAGCTTACTTCATGAGATATGGTCATCTTTAGAAACGCGAAAAGTTCAAAATACACCATATTTAATTTTAAATATCTCAAAAAGTAATTAAGCTAAAGGTATAATTTAAACTTTATTAAATAACTCTAGAATAGCCCTTTAATATGATATAAAATTTATTATATTAAAAATAATTTTATTACCAAAAACCGGTAATAGAAAACCGGAAATGGTTATAAAATAAAAATTACACTTTTTTTCCTTTCAAAATTTTTTAACAAATAGACATTGTATATCTTAATATTTGTACAAAATCCTAGATTGGGACCATTACTGGGCCAATAGTTATTACGCTTTAAATATAAATAGTATGGCTTAAATTCTATATTATACGAAATGAGTAATTATTCTTTTAACAAAAGTGATAATATTTGTGAATAATAGTATTTAAACTGAAATCCGAACCCCATCTTAAGATTTATATTCCCCCCCCCCCCAAAAAAAATTCCTTTTTAAATTCGAGATTTTTGACCTGGCAATTCTATGAGTGAATTATGTAGATTATTTTCTTTGCCGGATAAAAAATTATCTTTGTGATCGTCAGAAATATATTTTCATAAAGATTATTTTCTACTTATAATTAATTATCAAATAAAATAATTATCATAAAAATCAAATTCAATTCCAACAGCAACAGCCGTCATTTTTATTGATTAATTTTATAAAGCCATTTTTCTAAGAAAATTAAATTATCGGTATTCATTATCCAATTTATTTTTAATTTAAAATAATTATATAAAATTAATAGCTATCTTTTATTCCTTACCAAAAAAATTTAAATGTCTAGAAAAGTTATTTCTATTCCAGTAAAGTGCTGTAATCCCTTTAGAATAAAATCTCAATCAGTACGTTACGATCTTAGAAATGTTTTACACAATGGATGATAGAAGTGAATTCTAGCTTATCAATTAATCTAAAAATTTGTAGCTCTTGCCGGAAAAAATTAAAAAAATATTCAACATGATCTCACCTTTTACTTCTACGATCCCGATCACATTACCTTCTATTTCTAACTTACCTTCTACCTCAACTATTAATGAAACATTTAGCGATTCTGAACCTGATCAACCATGCAATAATCCCGACTCTTATACAGATTTTAATACTTTAATTTCAACTTTAAATAAAACTTTGCCATTTTTAGGGGAGACACCTATTAAAAAGAAAAGGTTAAATTAAAAAAAATATCCTGTAAATAAATTTTTGAAAATTCAGGGAAAAATTAAAAAAGTTTTTAAAATAAATCTAGAGGATCAAGCAAAAAAAGATGAAGCCGAAATCATAAATCAACTGAAAGAAAAATTTGCTACAAGTTCTCGCAACAATGAAAAAATACAAATTTTAACAGTTTTACCTAAATCTTGGACTCTTGATAAAATTGAAAAGGAATTTTCAACCACAAATTTTATGGCCCGGACAGCTAAACAATTAGTTGAAGAAAAGGGTGTTTTGTCAAACCCAAATATCATAAAACCAAGTAGAATAATTCCGGATGACATTGCAAATAAAGTAATAGAATTTTATAATTCAGACGAAAACAGCAGACTTTTGCCAGGTATGAATAATTTTATATCAATGAAAGTTAATGGTAAAAGGAACCAAGTACAAAAGAGATAGTTTTGTGTAATATGAAAGAATTATTTACCAATTTTAAAGAAATAAACAGTAATATAAAGATAGGTTTTAGCAAGTTTGCTATCATGAGACCAAAAAACTGTATTTTAGCAGGCAGGTCTGGAACGCATGTGCATCTGTACATTTCATCAAAATTTTAAATTAATTATAATTGGGGGTAAATTAAATCAGTTAACTGCAAACCAGCATAACTATCCATTTCCTCCCTTAAAAGATTATAAGCATTACATTGCACAAAGTCTATGCAATCCAGCCCAACCTTGCTGTTACTTAAAGAAATGCCAAATGTGTCCAGGCACTTTGGAACTTAAAGAAAGATTACATTTATTGTTTGATAATAATGTCATAGATTATATAACATTTAAACAATGGTTGGCGGCAGACCGTACCACCCTCGAAACGTTAACTAAGTCCGCCAGCGAATTTGTGGAGTATTTGATTGAAAAATTAAATATTTTAATTCCTCATGCATTTATTTCTTCGGAACAATCTTCATTTTTTAAGTCATTAAAATCGAATTTGAAGGATGGGGAATATCTAATAATATCCGATTTTGCAGAGAACTACGCTTTTTTAGTTCAAGATCACGCTCAAGGCTTCCATTGGACTAATAATCAGGCAACACTTCATCCATTTATGATTGATTACTGCGAAATGTACAGATGCACATTGTATGCGTTCCAGACCTGCCTACTAAAATACACTTTTTTGGTCTCATGATAGCAAACTTGCTGAAACCTATCTTTATATTACTGTTTATTTCTTTAAAATTGGTAAATAATTCTTTTATATTACACAAAACTAATCTCTTTTGTACTCGGTTCCTTTTTCCATTAACTTTCATTGATATAAACTGGCATAAGTCTGCTGCTTTCGTCAGAATTATAAAATTCTATTACTTTATTTGCAATGTCATCGGAATTATTCTACTTGGTTTTATGATATTTGGGTTTGACAAAATACCCTTTTCTTCAAACTAATTGTTTAGCTGTCCGGGCCATAAAATTTGTGGTTGAAAATTCCTTTTCAATTTTATCAAGAGTCCAAGATTTTGGTAAAACTGTTAAAATTCGTATTTTTTCATTGCGAGAACTAGCTAAATAAAGTTATAAATATTTTTACAATTATTTTCTCTCTAAAATAAAATCGCTAAACTTATATGTTAAATATGACATAATGTCTAGTGGGCTCACAGCCCGAATTTATAAAGAAAATATAATCGGCCCGATCATAAAGGAATTTTCTTTTTATTTATTTCGTAAATTACTATATATTTGGTATAATTTATAATTTAAGCCATACTATTTATATTTAAACCATAATAACTATTGGCCAAGTAATGGTCCCAATCTAAAATTTTGTACAAATATTAAGAAGTATAATGTCTATTTGTGAAAAAAAAAATTTGAAAGAAAAAAAAAGAGCAATTTTTATTTATAGCTATTTCCGGTGGATTTTGGTAATAGATTTTTTATTAATAAAATAATTTTTATATCATATTAAAGGGCTATTCTAGAGCTATATTAATAAAATTTAAATCATGCCTTCAGCTTAATTACTTTTTGAGATATTTAAAATTAAATATACTGTATTTTGGAATTTTCGCGTTTCTAAAGATGGCGCTATCTCATGAAGTAAGCCGATTTGAAAAGTAAAATTTTACATTTTTATTAGTTAGTGTATATACTACCAACATACAAATTTTTAAAAAAATCTAAGGGGTCGGGTTGAGAATCGACTTTTTTTGGTTGATTTAATATGGAATACAACATATGTAGTATAAAATTTTTGTCATTTCTTGGATGTCAACAAATAAAGTTATAAAATATCATTTTTTTCAAACATTTTTAACATCGAATTTAAAAAAAAAATAATAAGAAAATACGAGAGGGAGGATGGGTGGTGGATAACTTTTTATAAGAATACTATATAAAAAAAAATAAATACATTTTCTATGAAGAAAAAATTGGGCATCAAACACGGGACAGCGATCCTTAGACCCCTTGGATAATTTTGGCCCTTATTTTGCGACTTCTGAAACCCATGAATTCCAGGTTCTACAGGGAAAGAGAGGGAATGTTGCTGTTCCTTATTCACGAAAAGCTGCCTTTTTTTTAAAAAAAAAAATAAAATAATTTTAGGTTCGTGTCCTAGGTCGGCTTAATTCGGATACTTAATTGCTTTTTTTAGTTATAGGTTAAAAAGTATTTGATCGTAAACACTATGGCTGTGCCGATATTAAATATCGGTATCGGATCGGGTTTTAACCGATATCGGATCGGATCGGGTTTGAACCGATATCGGATCGGATCGGTGAAAAATATGTGGATCGGCAGAGCCCTAGTAAACACCCTATTTAGTTTATTTTTTTAGTGTTTGGTGTTGGACGGTGAGGTGCAAAATTGATGCCAAAATAAGATAGTAAAACTTTTCCAAAAAAAAATAATTGAATATTTTATCAAATGTATTTGTCAAACACAACACAGAGTATCATTACTGATGTATATTTCATATATATTTAAAATAGTAGTTTTAAATAATTATTGATAAATTTAAATAATTATTGATAAATGTCAATCAATAAAACAATTTGTATTTAAAAAAAATAATAGATATTAATCATATTATATTAGATTATTAATTGATGTTGACTTTTTACTTTTTTGTTTGTGGGTTGAATGAAAAAAAAATCGAAATATTTTATAAATTAAAAAGGAAGAAAATTATATTTATACGAAGAATACATTTTAAATAAAGAGATTGAAATGAAATTAATTCAGTAAAAATGAGAAATATTTTAATTACATTTCCGGTATAAATTAATGACATCATAGTTTGCAGCCGATTTCCCAAAAAAAATAAATTTAATTGAAGGGGGTTGGTTTCTGGGTTCGGTGTCGTCTCCTATTTCCGAGGTGTTCTTCTGGTTAAGCTCTCAAAATTTTAATTTAAAACAAAGGTTAATAATTACGTTTACGTATAAATTTAAATAATATTTCTTATTCGAGAAAATTAATTTCTCTCTAGCTCTTCTTTTTTTTTTCGATTTTTTATTATTCGAAGGTTTACGAAGGAGACATAAAATATTATTTGGAAGAAAACTCTTCCCTCAAATCCTTTCTCAAGAATGTCCAAGCGACCGGTGAAACTACTAAAACCCTCACATCGTTTGCGTCTAAAATCTACAAAAACGCTCAAAGCCCACACTCGCCACATTCCACCAAATACTATAAGGACACGGCTGTATTGATACTCGGTAGTCGTCCATTTATTTCGACGGTCATTGATTTCCTACTGACACCGCCACCAATGAACGATGTTCCCGGTGATGCCATCACAAAATTTGAACACCAACTTCAAACTTTCAAATCCAATGTTCAGGTGAGCTGGGTCGATTTTGGAATCCCGGATTACAAGTGGATCAAAACGAGGTACTCGTCCTTCGGCCCACAGTTCCCGTTCTCTCGATTGCCACGCGCACTCGACGAAAACCGCTACTCACATTTATCGAATGTTCGGATAGAACAATCAGCCGACCTCACGAATAAACTGAAAAACCATCTTGATAACTTCCTTAACCTTAATTTACGAAAATTGACCCCGATTTCGACTCTGTGCCACTTGGCTCTAAACATATCTTCTAACGGGTTCCCCAACCCATCACTAACACCGAAAGATGGTAACTCAAAGTTCAAATACGTGTACACCGATCACCTCGTTAAACGTGAAGCTGGGTTAGTGCCCTACGACGCGTTTAAAGTTACGACGCTAAAAAGTTCGGAGGATTCCGAGAGTGTCGAAGATCATGAATACGCGTTCAGCGATCTCGACATAGGCCTAGATGGCGTTACGCATACCGCCGACAAGTTGAAAAACGTGAACCTCTCGGAGCATCGACTCACTCCGCAACTCGAATCGAGGATTGACGATTCCACGACTTTGGAGACTGCCTTGCGATTTCTTAAACCAAAGGTGATTCATTCATTCATAATTGTCATTCCTTTGTCTATCAATGGAATTTAAAATATTTACCCTCCCTCCCCACCCGTACGAAGCCATCGAAAACGCATAAAATTAAAATTATGTATATATATATTTAATCGGAAGAAATCTTGAAATTTATGTAGAATCGGAAACTGAATTTTTTAGAACATTTTCGGGATTTAAATGTTTGGGATTTTATTTTTTGAAATCCGATCCACTCTAAAAATTTGAACTAAGTATTCGTGAATTCAAATTCGGGTTCAGAATGTAAAATGTTCGGTTGGGCATTTTGAGACCACGGACCGAACAGAGACCAATTTATGGCAACTCATCAAACCTGGGTTAGGTCCAGACCTCTCTCAGAAAATCGGTTTCGATTAAGTTCCTGTTATCAGATAATTCTTGAATCCCGGTTCGAAAACGAATACCTTTTTATTTATTTTATATCCAGGTTCCAAAAGTCTCTAAGCGAGAATTTCTAACCAGAGATTCAAATAACATTAATACAGACCTAATCTAACGATTTATTTATTATAAGTGTAACATACATGCGACTCAGCTGTATTCGATGTCATTTAACTATATTCTAAATTTTCAACGGCGATCTTCGATGTATGTACACCTTGTAAATGTAGATGAAGGAATCGTCACTCTATGTTAATATTGATATCATTGGCAAAGGCTCTATTTAGAAATCTATTTAGGCTCGGCCGGAATTTTTTT
The DNA here is from genome assembly GCF_954871325.1 of Gordionus sp. m RMFG-2023. Lineage (NCBI taxonomy): Eukaryota > Metazoa > Nematomorpha > Gordioida > Chordodea > Parachordodidae > Gordionus > Gordionus sp. m RMFG-2023. The sequence goes on along the minus strand of NC_088779.1, from coordinate 2,580,851 downwards.
TTGTAACGAACATAAATAAGGCTCACCCAAGACCAAAGTAAATTCGGACCCCAGGAGGTTTTGGGTGGGTGCAGACTTTGCAGATCACTTGCGCTAATATTCTTACCAACACCGATCTAAATTAACTATTAACCTAGTGAAACAATTTATTGTTAAAAAAAAATTTATTTTTCTTTTAATCGTAATTATAAAGGCCCAAAATTGCGTTAAATTTTTTTTGTTGTGTTAAAGATTGCTAGTTTTAACGATTTATTTCGTCGTGCGCAATCTCGCGGAAATTTTTGATTTCGATCAATAATTTTATCGTTCCTTATTATTCCCTAAAAAGAAAATTCTAATAACGAATCATTCCTTTTCGATATAGTCTAAGAACCCGTTCGGGGTTGTATTCCAGTTCCAGAAAGAGGAGAGGAGTTCTGGCTTACGAACTCCCGATAAAATAGACACGAGAATTCGGGTAGCTATAAACTCCCGAATTTTTAAACCCCCAGTTTTATTTTAGCTTTATTTTGTTAATGTTCCCTCACGCCTTCCAATAATCATAATTGGTAAGATTCCAAGATTTCATTTGCAAAATTAATCAAGATCCACCGGGTTGAAATTGATTCAAGCAACTGCCCGATTTCTCAAATAATTCGAGTATGTACAATAAATTTAATTGCGCAATATTGTTAGCAATTTAGATCTCCAAAATCGTTCGAAGCGAAAATAACGCTCACCTTCAACGCTTGCGATCCGGGAGATCGATGCTCAAAGTGCGGAAATTTTCCTGTCCCTTCGCCTTTCGAACCCGTATACCGATTTTTCGGGTGGCACCGAACTAAAAACGTTTTCCGTCAAAAGAATCACAGTCATATTATATTATATCAAATCAATATTATCATATTTTATATTATATCGGAAAGAATTGTTTCGAATATTATGTCCTAAACGCTATTTTTTTAAAAAATATATATATAGGCGGACATAATACTCAGGAGCGCCATAAAGAACCGCAGTCGATGACGTTAAACTCTAGTCACCTCAAAATAAGAAACGATTCTAACGACATAAAATCCGCCTATCCCGACGAATCAATTGACTCCTCCAGGGTTCGGATTTTGTCCGTGCCTCCTGTCATAACTTCGGAAGAACGGTTGAATCAAGTTATCCAATCAAATATTATCACGTAACATTTTTTTTATTGTATTAACTCTTTTTTTTGAGAATGATATTCTACACTTCACGAGTAGTTGACGCGAGGTCGTGACTGTCACTCGACATTAAAAACATGCGTTTTTGTAACGGGAACATGAACATTTTTTTTTACTCGTTCAATTGAATATGATTGAAAATTGCCCTATTCTCTTTCCAATCCAGTTCACATAGCATCAAAATTGTCTATTCTCTCATTCCGAAACAGTTATAACCTCCCATGGTTATTTAATATACTCAATTCTTAAATACATAAAAGGAGCAAAATAATTATTTTACAGTCAGAGATCCAGAAGATTTTCGCAAGAATGAAATGACAAAATAATTCCTAAACATATGTTGAAAGCTGATTTAATTCATTAATTAGCATGTTGGTTTACACGACCCCATCTTGATAAGATTACACTTAAAAATCGTCGCGTTTTTTTTCAGTGAGGAATCCGATAAACTGGCCAACCAAGATAAGAATAATAAGATGGAGGGACTGAAAAATTATTTCCTAGTTTAGTTGCATTTAAATTTCCGCCTAAAAAGGTTGGATGTCAGAAAGGGCGTCCTATTGTAAAAACCTTTATGTACAAAATTTCCTAATGATTAAATCAGGGGGGAAAACTGGCCAACCCGAGTAAACCTGGAAATCGCCATTAAACGGAGAAGAAAAAGTATACTTTCCATGAGGATTGGTAGTAATAAAAAACACAAAAAAAAACAACGTTTATAAAAGGTTATATTTTATATGATGTAACAAATTCTAAAAAAAACATCTTTGGAATATTTGGAAATGATTTCTTTTTCTTGCAATGATTATTGTTGTCTTATAATTCTTTATAAAAAAAAATATGTTTTTTTGAAAATATTCAGCTGATTTTATTTTTGGTTAATCAATAATTTACTAAAAAAAATTTAAATCCACCTTGCGGAACTAATATTATAGATTTAACATATATTTCCTTTCCCATTGTTATATCTTTCAATGGTTAATATCTGCCCCCTTTATTTTTACCCTGCGACTCCTTCTCATTCTCCTGCCCCAAATTAAACTACACATCCATATCGCTATGATTACCGATGCTCCAAAAAAATATTATTACTGCATTTCCCAATATTTTACAAATTTCAATGTTTACTTATAAAAAATTAACTATCGCTTTTAACATGAATATTTTGACTATTTGTAAGGTTAAAGGATATGTTATTATTAATAAAGTGAATAATCCAAAAATGCACATATATATATAACCACAATTTTTCTCCCCAAAAAAAAATTAACTTATTTCCGATACTATGTTGTCAAGTTTATGTCATTAAAGTTTTATAATTCACTTATACGACGGTTTCTTCAATATCTCTATGCGCGGAAGGGGGGGGGTGGACTGGTAGCACTTTTGTTATGCTAAGTCACAATTTGAGCAGCATATCAGAGACCTGCATGGGTACCATTTGCAGGCCCAGTTTTTTTCTAAAAATAAATTTTTCAAGCCCGGCCCGGATTTTAAATCTCTTACATTTACTTTTGATTTTTATAGCCGGCCTGGCCCGGTTTTTTTTTAAAAAAAAGGTCTCTGATTTATATACATCTATTATCGCTAATAATTGGAAGCATGTCGATTTATTACAATATAAATAATCATGCTATTTTTACTGCGATAATTAATATATTTATATTTACTAAAAACAAAAACTAATAAATAAACACCCTATTAATTTATAATAGCACTAAATAACTCACATTTTTTCCCGCGATAATAAATTATAAAAACCGAATACCACAATAATATCGTTGCGATTAGTGTTGTTTAGGAGGCAACTCAGTATTTTGGCCAGAAAAATATTGCCTAAGACTCTAGATTTCGCTAAATAGATGTCCAAACTGTCGTGACATCTATTGAACAGAATCTTTGGGCTTGCGTAAAAAATTTTCTGGATAAAAAATATTGAGTTAGCCCTTTTTTAAAGATCGGCTCAAATCGAGCCGTTTAACAACACCAGTGACAATATATTTTTTTTCAACTTTAAATCATTTTTTTTGAGCGCGTTTTGAAAAATTTAAAAATCTGATATTGCAAGCTAAATGTATTCCATCGTGCTTGGGAATACCTTACTCTACGAATTTCAGACAATTTTCCCAAGATCTTTCTAACCTGATATATTTCAATAAGATAGATATTTTTAAACATCTGGAATATATTTCCGGTAAAATCAGATTTTTTGCAGTTAACATATATTATGTACTCTTTCTATAATTGATATAAATGATTATTCATTTTATGATGGTCTTTTTTTTTAAATAACTTAAATTCTTAAACAGTATATAAAGTATAAATATGAAATTGTAAATTAAATGTATCCAAAGTGAAGGATATTTACATATCCATCCCCTTTCTTTCAAGAATGGATAACCCAATATTTACCCAGAAATATTACGCGCGCTAATAGCGAAAAACGTGACAACATCCTTTCTTATTATTATTGTTAAACGGCTTGATTTCAATCATTTGTTTGAAAACGGAGGATTACTCAATATATTATCCAGAAATATTACGCAAGTGTCCCGAAGGTTTTGCTTTACAGATATGGCACAATTAACGGAATCTCTAAGCTTGGTCATTATTTTTATGGCTAAAATATTGAGTAGGCCCTTTATAAATATCGGTTCAAATCGAGCCGTTTAACAACGCCAATTCTGATTGTTCTTTTATATCAACCAAAATATGGTAGATTCAATATAAAAGATACGCTTCATTATACGGCCAATAAATTTCGCCGCAAATTTACGCGTTGTCGATTGGTTCATACGGTAACCAGTACAACTTCTTAAAACCGGTTTACAGGATCGCTCTCCAAATAGCATCAGAAACTACCGCCATTGAGATGGCGGTCTTATTTTCTTTCGCTATGGCGGTTTTTAGATGAAAGTTTTTAAATCTTATAAAAATTAAGATGCGTACAAAGCCAAACATTAATGTTAGCTAAACGTAAAACAACGGGGAAAAAAATTATTATATTAGGTTTAGCTGCTGGAATAAATTTCTTTCCCATACTTTCCCTTCCTCCCTCCCAACAAATAAAAACGCATATATTGAACATCTAACACTAACATATACTTTAAAATATACAAACGAATATATGTATAATAAAAATTAACTTTACTTCCCATTAGGCCTAAAACGAATTATTTGTTATTTGATATTCGATTCGTATTTTACGAATACGAATAACACAATTATTCTATTCAAAATCGAATCGAATATGAATAATGAGGAAAATTATTCGTATTATTCCAAATTATTTATATATAAATATTCATAATTATTCGCAAATATTTTATTGCAAGTAAAATAAAAAGAAGTAATTAAAATTTCCTAGTGGATATCATTTCGTTTTATTTTATTTCCTATTATCAAATATCAAATCATAACAAGTTATATTTGCTGAAAAAGTTTAATGGAAGAAAAGGGAAAGCTTCAAAGTAAAATATAATTATTTTATTTTGATTGTTTCTCTTAAATCATTTTTGATGTTATTGAACAAGTCAAAACATTTTTATAGAGTGTGCCTCTTTCCCATATTCTCAAGCTCCTGACAGATAAATAACTAAATTTTTTTGACTAGTTCTTATTATTTAATTAGGAAAATCCTTTTCCCATTTAGTAACCTTATTTTTGGCAAATTTTAGACAATCTAATTCAGATAGTGCATTATAATATCTTCATCCTCTATTACATTTTCATAATCACTTCTAAAAATTATATTAATAATTAAATAAAGGAAATTTATGCTACTAAAGTATTTTTATATATTAAATAAAATCTATAATGAAATACTTTCTAAAATTTTGTTATATTTTATATGCAAATATTTAAAATGTAGATATTTTAAATAGATTATAATTTAAAAAATTTTATTTTGTCATAATCACCTTCACCTCTAACTAATAAAATGATATTAATAAAAAAATAAATACATGATTAAATAAAGGAAATATATGCTACTAAAGTATTTTTAATAAATAAAATCTATAATGAAATACTTTCTAATATTTTGTTATATTTTATATGCAAATATTTAAAATGTAGATATTTTAAATAGATTATAATTTTAAAAATTTTATTTTGTCATAATCACCTTCACTAAATATTTTTTTATAAGCAATTCTAATTCTAAAAATCGGATATTTTGGTCAATTTGTTTGGTTAACGTTATATGAAATCATTGGGTTTTATTTCGTTTATTTTCTATAAATTTTTATATTTTAATGACAATTAGTTTAAAGAATCCTTAAAAATGTCATCTTTAAACATCTGTAAAATTTTTTTTGCAAAATATTTTATAAGCTTTAGAAAAATTTTCGAATCGAATCGAAACGAATAATGATTTTATTATTCGTACGAATACGAATAGCGCAGTTATTCGATTCGTTTTTTTGTAGGCCTATTTCCCATGAATTAGCTTAATCTTTACGATCATGATCATATGAACATATATTTAAGTATATACAAACAATATCCAAAAATCCATCAACAAAATAACATCTGATCTTCTGTCTTACATTCATCCTCCAACAAAAACCAAAACTAATTCCAACTATCACTTTTGATCGACATTCCATATATATCATTATTTCAATATATGACAAAAATACTAAACTACAACAAATTGAAAAATAACAAATAGTTCGCTCTTCGTTTACTACCATTTTCTAGGGAACTCGGGTGAAGTAGCTATCCTTTTTTTAAAAAAATCTTAGGCTTAAAGCTAAACAACAATCACTGAAGATCCTAAAGAAATTTTTTTTTTAACCTTAAACAAAGAATATCTCCTCGAGATATGCAGATTCTATTTTCTCTGTTCTATCCCAGACAATATTTAAAATATATTCTTTTGAATCCACCCCACACCCCCCTCCCCTCAATCCTCTTTTATAAGTTTTAATTTTTTTTAACAAAAAATAATGCGGTTATTTTTGAAAATTTAAAATAAAAATGCTAAAAATAATGTCGCCCAAATTCATTTACGGTTAACAAATTGTAAGTGTGGTTTGTATTTATCGCGCCGGAAAAAAGTCAGCGATATCGCGCAACGAAAAACGTCGCGAAAGTGGGATATTTCTACCTATGGTAGTAGGCGCGCGAGACGCTTCTCATGTCGGGATCCAATTTTTTTCCCTACGTTCATCTTTAAAAAGGGGAAAAAAAAATTAAAATCCGAGTAAATTTAAAGCTTATTGGGCCTGATTTTCAAAATGGGGGCGAATCTTTCCCAAAATTATATTTTCTGCAATGAGCCGATTAATCAACTCGAGCGATTTCAATGACTGGGTCTTTTTAGCCGGAAGTGGTTTTTGAGTTAATTAGAGGATAAATTTCGTGTTCCCTACCCTTCTCTCCTATCAAATTTATCTATTAATAATTATATAATTTTTTGTTATATATATATATTCATAACAATAATTTATATATTAAAATCAGTCTGTCCGGGCCTACTTTTACAGAGAACTTATTAATTACATTTTATTTCATTTTTTTTTAAAAACAAGTCATACCTCGGGGATGTCCAATCCTTCCCCAACACAACTACCCGATGATAACATGTACGAAATCGTAGCTTGCGACGTGAACACCATAGATATTGATCTCTTGCCTCTCACTCAAACTTTTACGAGTAATCCCTCCGAGGAAAAAGGTTCGGTGAATCCCGAAGAATCCTTAAAAATTTTATACGACGTAAACGTGGTTAAAGCCGCTTCGATCGCGAAACCCAGTTTAGCGGAGAATGAATCAGCCAATCATTTTATTCGGATAAAAATTTTGCCAGAATGCTTCAATATTGTAACATAAGATATTTGGAAATAATTTTGCAAACTTTACAAAAATCACTGAAATTATTGATCAAAATTGACTTATTATAATAAATTATTATTGTCAATTGTCATTCAAAATTTTTAAATTTGTATTGACTTTGCAATAAATTATTATTGGGCTAACGTCTCACATTATGTATTATTATTTTTGAAATATTAGCATTCAATTCTTATTTTACGAGTAACGAAAATATTCCAATTAAATATCAATAATAGTATCGATTAAATTATTCAATATAGTTCCTTTTTAATTAAACAATTTAAATACATTTTTGGTCAAGTTTTGAAGTAGTAAATTTTTCAATATTTTTTGTAAGCCTGATTGGTTGAGTTTTAAATATACATAATCAAAACAAATTTCTATAGACATGTGTCATTTGATTTGATGTCTTTCTTAAAATATATAATAGTTCCAAAATTTTTACTAAAGAAGAGATAGAGAGAGCAAAAATTGGATATTATTTTCAAAAAGTCAAGAAAATGATATTTGCATTTAAGATTTTAATAAAATTAAATTAATTGGATCTTATTTAAATGTATTATTGGTAACAATGAATTTTTTATTTGGAAATAATATATTTTATTTTGGATCACCTATCTTTAGCCAACCTCCAACACTGGCTTAGCCATATTTCCTATTAAAATTCATCTCCCCAAAGTTAAGGCTTAATTTAGAAATTTAAATCTCTTAGACTATAAGCTTAGTTTAGGCTAAGTGGACTTGTCTACAGGTCTTATAACAACAGTATTTGTAATATAATTATAATTTCACATTTGTCGTAGGGGGGCCGGGAACTTGTTATGGTCTATTATAATATGAGAACGATTTTGATAGTGACACGATTATATATAGTATGTTGTTTTATTTAAAAATTAAGAATTTAATTTTTTAACAATTAACGTTTAAACCCAAAAATTAATATCATATAATATCCAATTGTCAAGTCACAAATAAAATAAAAAAAATAACGACATAAACAATGATATATAAACATTAAAATGTAAATTGAAAATAAAATATTATTTTACAATATTTACAATCATGTAACAACACTTTATATTCGCTCTTCATTCGTGACATTCATGTCGGATAATTGATTGTGAATATCAGAGTCGTTAAAAGATACCTTTCATGAATCTAGATATAGATACAATTTTTATTGTATTTGTAAGTTGTGCATAACGCTTAATTTATGATTCTATTGTTAAAATTAGTTTAAAAATTTACTGAACTGATATATCACTAATTGAGTTAATGATTGTTTGATTTTAATAATTCATATACGAAATTTATAAATTATAAATAAATTTTATATTTTAGCAATATAAAACATCCTCAAAATTTTAATCATATGACATTTTTAGCCATACTAAACCCTTTCTACCTGGGCACTTGACGGCAGATTGGTTGTTATATTTAATGAATAATAACTTTATTTTGGAATAATCAATAAATATATTGAGATCTCGATATTCAATCTTTATAAAAATCATTCAAAATTTGACGAATGTCAAAACTTATATCAATATTTATACCATCTAAGGATTGACCAAATATCAAATTATTTGACTACTTTTTCAGAGATTGTTTAGAAATATTGTTTCTAAAAATTATGATTTACATTATCTTTAAATTAATATAATAAGTTAAATTATAGTATATACCATTTGGTCGTCATTAGTGTTGTTAATCGGCTTAGCCGAGTCGTCGTCATTATTTTTATGTTCCCTGAACCCGGACCAGAACCTGGACCCGGGTCTTTTAAATTTATTACCTGTACCCGAAACCGGACCTGGTCCCTTTTTTTGTCCAAGGGTTCACATCCCTGCTTATCACCCTAAAGAAGAGTGAATGCTTATGCTTGTAGTCTTGGTTGAAAGAAGAAAAAATATAAATCTCAATTTTATACTAGCTATTTTTTTTAAATATAATATTTGACACTACGATAAAATCGCATCAATATAAACGGTATCATTTGAAACTCATTTTTTAATTATTTAAGCGAGTGGTCAAGATTCGCAATTCGTACTCACTATTACACTTTTTAGATTGAATATTATGAAATAATCGATATCGATCAATAAAACTGCCAACAACATCTGTTTTGAAAGTTCGCGAACGCGATACGAGATTTTCATTTATTCGGGACTCTCAACACATTTAAATATGACCATAATAATATAAAATAAACATTAATTTTAAGTTTTAAAAAAAATTAATTTTAACAATAAACGCCATCTATCGGACAAATCTATATTGGATTAATTGTAAAATAACTTTTGGTGCCATAGTAATATATAATAAATTGTTTATTTTTTCTGAATAATAAATAAATAAAAATAGTTTTACCTAATAATTAGAATATTTGAATTTTATTTTGTGCCCGTAAATATTTGATTGCAAGTATAAAAAAAATTATGTGCCAAGTGGAAGATATTTCATTATAATAACTATATAGACATACGGGACACCAAAATTAGAAAGACATAAGGATCAAATTCCAAAATCTACTACCTTGAAAAGGGGGTACATGTTGTATTATAATTGTTACATGTTTGTAACATGTAATTTTTTTTTGTATTAACCAATGACATATATAATACCTAGACTGACGATTCATTCATTCATTAAAAGTGTACATAGATGCAAATCAGCTGGAGACTCCATCTTGGTTACACTAATCGTTATTAAAATTTTAAACGAGAGCCTAATTTATTCCTATATCCGATGCAAACTTTATTTAAAGAATTTCCGGATCATCGAGATAATAAGGAAGCGAGTTATCAATTTAATAGTAGTTTTTAACATGTGAAAAATTACTATATGGTGTTACCAAAATGGCGGGTCCAGCTGATTTGCTTTTATCGACGCTTTATCATTCTAGGTATTATATATGTCATTGATAGTAACATTTTTTATTGTATAAGGTTTAAGGCGATATATTATATTGTAATGATATATTTTATGTGTTGTAAATTGGATAACGTAATCAAAAACAATTGATTTACGTTATATATGGTGAATTCCATATCAAATCAATTAAGGTTTCAACCCGACCCCCTTCAATTTTTCTTAAATTTTGTATACTGGTAGTATATACTATAACTAAGAAAAAAGTAAAATTTTACCTTCCAAAACTGTTTATCCGCTAAGATATGGCCGTTTAAAGCCGCGGAAAAATGGTTCATTTTTTACAAAATGCACCTCATTAATTTTCAAATATCTTGAGAAATAATTAAGTTAGAAAAATAATTTAAATTTTATTTTGTAGCTTAATAAAAGTTCTTTAAAATGACATAAAAATAAATATGATAGACTTTTGATTAATATCGAAAACCGGATGTGTAAAACCAGAAATGGCCATAGAAAAAAAAAGTATTTTTTTTTCAAATTTTTTTTTCTGTAGTTAGATATCACACTGCTTTATATTTGTATACAAAATCCTAGACTAGAATCAACATGGGTTTAGGAGTTATCACTCTTTATATGGCTAAAATTGAACAAATTTAACATTAATATCATCATATTTTAATTTAATGAATAGTTATGAAATAATGTTAATTTAGAAATTATGTGTAAATGATAGGCCTTTACTTTTTTTTATCTTTATCAAAATTTTTGAGAAGTGGCTGGAATAATGAGCTTTGCTTAACACTTTAGTTAAATTTTGTCTCAAAGTTAATTGACAAAATAATTCTAAACATATTTATAACTTTATTTGCCTCAAATTGCATTACATATAATACAATCAAAAATTTATAATTAAAATATATCATATATTATAATCATCCAAGGAATTTTAATAAATTATGACTTTAGGAACTTTGTGTTATAGAAATTCTCTTTGCTCTCAAAAATCTGCTTTCAAGATGACTTTCTATGTTCATATATTCATTATTACTCACAGATATAATTTACCCCATAGATATTATTTCTTGCATAGTTAAATAAATCTATTGTTGTCAATATGCAGGGTTTCGAACCGTTTAGTATAACGGTTCGCCGGTTATTATTTTAAAATTTTATAAAGGTTTTGTTCCATTTCGGTTTTTAAAAAAAATCATATCGGTTCGGTTCGGTTTATAATTTATAACGGTTCTTTTCGGTTTTTATAAATTTAATTTAAAAAAAAATTAATCATTAACCATGTATATATTAATTTTAGAGAAAAATCTTTTTTTATAATTTCTTATTTAATTTATCCATGATAATCTAATAGATATTTTTATTAAATTTAGGAAATATAAATTAGACAAATTAGTTTTTTTTTATTTCATAAATAAATAAGATAAAAACAAACATGAGTAAATACAATAATGAATAAAATAATATGTATACTATACTATTTAGGTTTAAAAAGAGAATTCGAACGGATAACTAAAATATTTTCTAATATTTCAGGATTTAATTTAGTTCTCTGCGCAGAGAGTATAAACTTAAGGCTTGAAAATGCTCTTTCTACGGAGACCTGCGTAGCTGGAACTGCTAGCACAGTTATAGCTAACTTATAAAGTTCTGGCATACTATTCTTTACATTTTCCCAATAATTCAAAAGATTAGTATCTTTTTCTAATCTCTCTATATTATCAAATGACCGAATTATATATTCTATTTCTATACATTTATTATAATTTTCGATGCCCTGAGAATTATTCTTATTAAGATTTTCATGCGACTTTAATAAATCTTCAAAATCATCATCTAAATTATCCTTCGAATACGAACACGTAGGCATAGTATTTAGAATTTCAATATTCTGATTATTTAGAATTTTGTATCAAGTTCCAAGTTTTACAAAGATGTTTTCTGGCGATCTCTCTTTCTTCAAAAGTTAAAAATACATTATATCTAGGGTCGAGATAAATAGCAGAGCAAAAAACTTCAGTTTTAAAATTTATTTCTCGTGCTTTCATCGTAGAAACTAAAAGTCTGGCAAATGGAGTGTCTACTTTACTCGTTTGCATGAGACATTTGATCCACGCAGCATAAAAATCGCCCATTGTCAATTGTTCACTTTGTAAATATTTTGTCAAAACATAAGCTGGATATAAAGCTTTTAATATGTCACTAATTATTTTCCATTCATTCTCTGATAAACATTTTTCGCGATCGCTTTGGAGCGATATTTCTTGGCAAAAGCTTTTTAACTCTAGTAGTCTCTCCAACATTAAATAGATAGAGTTCCATCTTGTGCAACAATCTATTAGTGGTTTTTTCAAATTTAATTTTGAGAGAATAGCCATTGTTGTCTGATTTCTTATTTTTTTGCAGATGTTTCTTGCTTTATTTATAATGACAATTTCATTTGAATTTTTAATGCAATCATTAATTGCTAATTGAAATGTATGTGAAGCACATCTAATACCTATTAATATGGATCTGGCATTTGATGCAATATTAATATTTTCAATATTAAAAGGTTCCTTATTTTCATCATGAATTATATCATTATTATTTAAATCATCATTATCTATATCATTATTATTTAAATCATCATTAATTAAATAATCGTTAAGGTCATCATCTTCATCATCTTCTTCATCGTGTAGTATTAATAGCTTAATTAACTAAATCATATTTGCTCCATTATCGGTGGTTATTGTGTAAATCTGATCAATTTTTATTTCATATTCTTTTAGAACATCTAGAATAATTTTTTTAAGATATTCTGATGTGTGCCGTTCTTTAATCACTTTCATGCATAGAGTCCTTAATTTTATTTTTCCGTTATTTATAAATTGAATATTGATCCCCAATATGGACCTATCATATCTAGTTGCTATATCTAATTTTAACGAAATAAGTTTTTGATATACTTCCTTTTTTATATTTTCCGAAAAATCTAACGCCATTTTTTTAATATTATTGCGTATATTTTCCGAATTGATAGTTAAATTTCCACCCAATCCTATAATTATTGGATCTATAATATTTCGAAATGCTTTGTGGTCAATTGATTTTATTGACCTACCGTGAACTGTTATTAGCTCGGTGCAGGAGCGGATTAAAGTTTCTTTATTTATATAGATTTGTATTGTAGTAGTGTTGGACTTAAAAGCGTCTTGGATTGTATTATACTGGTTTGCAGTTTTCGTTATTTGATTTTTTTTAATAGTCAAATTTTCTTTCTTTTTTCTTAATAATTTGAATTCCCTATTGTGGAATCTTTCTATATGTCGTTCAAGATTTGCAGCATGGTCCCCAGTTAAGACCTTATCACAATTATTTTACAAATAGATTGATTTTTTATGATATCTAATTTAAAATAGGAACGCACAGGATTTGACTTTTCCCGAACTATTTAATAGATAACTAAAAAGCTATATGATGATAGATGAAAATCTTTTATTATATAAATAGAATAAATAAAAAAGCTTAATAGAAACAATTTTACCTTCATTTTTATTTTTTTAAATAACTTGGATTATAGAATTTAAATGACAATAAATAAAATGGTCAGCAATAAATATTTTAATGATAAAATAATTTTTTATTTATAAAAATCATATTTTTTTTTAAATTCAGAATTCTAATATTTATTATTAAAATAATATGTTAGTTAGCATTTACCATTATCATATATGCAAAATAAAAAAAAATATGATTAAAGAATGGTATTTGTAATGAATATTTTTCTAAATCTGTATTTTAAATAATAAAAATCTTACTATAAATCTTCAGTTTAAATAAGTTAACTAACATTGCATTTAATTATTTTATACTTTTATTTATTTGTGTTTTATATTAAATATACTTACATTTAAAAATAGGAATTACATTTTGATGTTAAACTAAATATAACTAGTATAGTTTAATTCAAATTACCCACTCTGATATATTCTATATAAACTAAGATAAACTTTTTTTGAATATATCAATTAATAAGAAATTATTGTAAAACAATATTATATAAAAATTGGTCAGCACTTTATTTCTATTAGATGTTAATATAATATGACAGAATAGGTAATTTAAGTTAAACTATAGTATTTATATTTTTAACATCAAAATGTAATTCCTACTTTTAATTCACTGTATGTTTATTTAAATATAAAACACATTAATAAATAAATAAAAGTATAAAAATAATTTAATGCAATGTTAATTAACTTATTTAAACAGAAGATTTATTTAGATTTTTATTATTTAAAAATACAGATTTAGAAAAATATTTATTACAAATGCCATTCTTTAATCATATTTTTTTATTTTGCATATATGATAATGGTAAATGCTAACTAACATATTATAATGATAAATAATTTATAATATTAGAATTCTTAATTTAAAAAAACAATGATTATAAATAAAAAATTATTATTGATTATTGCTGACTATTTTATTTATTGTCATTTAAATTCTATGATCCAAGTTTTTATAATGAGATAAAAAATAAACCATATAATATAAAAATGAATGTAAAAGGTACTTAATTTCGTTATTTATTAATAATAGAATTATATAATTTTTTCCTAATTATTAGCAGGTATTATTCTAAAAGCTTATTAATATCTTATATATAAATTTGTTAATTTAGCCAAGAATAATTATGTCTGATTTTAAGATATCTTATCTAATTAACAGATAAATTGTCTAATCTCTCATAAATTAAGTATTTAAAGAAAAACAACAAACCTGGTATTATTTGATATATAATGTTGATAATATAAAAATATTTAATTTGATATATAATGTTAATAATATAGAAATATTTAATTTGAAAAGAAATCACCAATTTAAAAAATTCCCTCAAGGAAAATTAAAATTTTAAATTTAGGTTAATAATTTAAAATTAATTATTTTTAAAACCGTTTTGAACCGGTTTAAACCGGTTCAAAATATTTATAACGGTTCGGTTCGCTCTTTTAATATTTTCTTCATAACGGTTCGGTTAATGTTACGGTTCAGAAAATCATAACGGTTCATTCCTGTTTTGCGGTTCGGTTCGGTTCGAACCCCTGTCAATATGTGATGTTCATATGGACGTTGCAAGCTTGCTCGAGCTGCTAACCGTTTAGTAACGGCCCCCAAAATGTCTCATGGACTTTTACCTTGTGCGGTTTCAATAAATGTCACTCAGCCTTTATCCCAAAATCATTTTCATGATTTTAGAGATTAATTAAATCTATTATTTTTATATTGGTTATTGCCATGATTGTAGAGATTAATTAAATCTATTATTTTTATATTGGTTATTGCTCCATCAGAAAAAGAATAAATTATAGCCACTCTATTAAATCTTTCCTCCAAGAATACGATCGATTTTTAAAATAAATAAAATGCACATGCGTTGTGCTTTAAACAATCTGATATAACCACTAAATTTACATGTTTTATTATGTTGTTCTCACGGTAATAAATTATAAAAGAGTTGATAGTGGCTTGATTATTGGTCTGATTAAATACTTGTGTATGGTTCTGCACTACAAATGCATAGTTTTCTGAAAAGTCTGCAATAACTAAGAATTCGCCAACATTTAAATTGAATAAAAAGTTTCTAATTAATGATTATCGTGAAGCTATAATAAATGAGGAATTAAATTGTCTAATTATTCAATTAAATAATCTACAAATTCATCAGCGGATTTTGTCAGTGTTTTGAGAGTAGTTCGATCAACTGCTATCCATTGTTTGAATTTTATAATCTATAGAATTCTCGTCAAATAATATATTAAGCCTTTCTTTTAATTTTGAATATATGGGGGAAAATTTATTGTTGAATTTCAATTTTGGTAGATTATTTTATGCTAAATAAAATATTTAAAATTATTTTATCAGGTAATTTTTGAGATAAAATTTAACTAAAGTTTAAACAGCTCACTATCCCAGCCACCTCTCAATTTTTTTTTATAAAGATAAAAAAAAGTAAGGGCCTATCATTTAGACATAATTTTTAAATTAACATTATTTCATAACTATTTATTAAATTAAAATATGATGATATTAATGTTAAATTTGTTCAATTTTAGCCATATAAAGAGTAATAACTCCTAAACCCATGTTGATCCCAGTCTAGGACTTTGTACAAATATAAAGCAATGTGATATATATCTATAGAAAAAAAAATTTTAAAAAAATATATTTTTTTTTCTATGACTATTTCCAGTTTTACACATCCGGTTTTCGATATTAATAAAATGTCCATTATATTTATTTTTATGTCATTTTAAATAACTTTTATTAAGCTACAAAATAAAGTTTAAATTAATTTTCTAACATAATTATTTCTCGAGGTATTTGAGAATAAATGAGGTGCATTTTGTCAAAAATGTACCATTTTTCCGCGCTTTAAACGGCCATATCTTAGCGGGTAAACAGTGTTGGAAAGTAAAATTTCATTTTTTTTTCTTGGTTATAGTATATACTACCAGTAAACAAAATTTAAGAAAAATTGAAAGGGGTCGGGTTGAAAATAGACTTTTTTTGTTTGATTTGATATGGAAAATTTCACCATATATATAAAAAGAAGATTAATTTTATAATACCAAACGAGTTATTTGTATATAAATATAGTAACAGATTTTTTTTATATCCAATTGATTAAATAAAGAAATTCTTTAAATAAAGACGATTTATTTTTTTTATTATTTATGTCGTATGGGGAATTCGGAATCCGTTGGGATTCGGAATCTCTCGAATCATTTACGGAGGGCGATTTAAAAAAATTTTAAAAATCCGATTTAACCGGAAATGTATTATAGCATGTGTGGAGCATTTACCCCGCAAATTTCAGCCATAGACATTTCGGTATTTTTTTATAAATTTATATAAAAAATCCGTATAAAAATTAATATAAATTAGCACTATTTCTAAAGTTTATTGCAAAATTGTTCGAAATTTACAGCTTGGGTACTCTGTCCATGCCGAAATACAATTCCTGTAAAATCAGATTTTCAAGACCTAAAAATCGCCCTTAGTAAATGTTTCAAAATGAGAGATTCCGAATCCCCATACGATATATATAATTGATAGAAAAAAAAAATATTTGAAAAAATTATTATTCATTCTTCGTTTTTTTTTTTTATTTTTGAAAGATTTTCAATTTTTTGTGTTAAAGGAAGTATAAATAAAGTGTAAAACAAAAAAAAACGTAGTAGAAAATAAAAACATAAGTGCTTAAAAAATCCAGTATTCCATCAATAAGCAGATTTTTTTTTCTATTTAGCTTTCACTTTTTCTGGTGGTACCGTCAATATCTCTCTTCACTCTATGTTATTCGTGGTATCTCTTTTATCTAATATATACTTCTTCATATTGGCTCTAACTTTATGGCCCCATTGAAGTTTTTCTTCTTTTACGTTTGTCTATCACTTCCAAACTCTCAACCTTATTTCCTGTATAGTTAATAGGCCATCTCATTGTGTGCCCATATCACCTTTGTCTATTCACCATTATTTTAGTCTCAATAAGCACTACCTTTAAACTTCCTATTCTTGTACTTCGCACCTTATCCTTTCTTGATACCCCAGAAATCATCTTCAGCATTCTCATTTCCATAGTTTGTAGACTTCTCTCGTCTGATTCTTTAGTTAGCCATGTTTCCGAACTATATAGAATAGTTGGTTGTACTATGGAACTGTAAATTTTCCCCTTCATTTTATGGGAGTGCTCTTATAAAGATCTCCACCTTAACCACCCTCGATAAATTCTACTCTTTAATCTCTTTCTCTATTGTGCCGATTGTTTGTATAGTGGAGCCCAAATATTTGCAGCTTTCAATTGCCGATATCAGTCATTCATTTATATCAATGTTCTCTGTTTCATCTCCTCCTAGATAAAATCCTATAAAAGTAATAATAAACAGATTTAAGCTTGTTATAGATGAAGACCTCTATCTATGAAAAAAGATGATTAATATTATTCCTTTTTTATGAACAAGAAAAATGTCAATTTTTTATAATTTATTTTGTGAGAGAAATTATTTATTATCGATTTACTTTATTTTTATTTATTGTTATTCGGAATCTCTCAACAAAATCTGATTTTACAGAAATTGTATTTTAGCGTGTAACAGAAGTACCCAAAACTGTGAATTTCAAACAAATTTTTGTCACGAACTTTAGAACTACTCCTAATTTATATTAATTTTTATTATGGATTTTTCATATATATTAAAAATATTAAAATGTCTATGGCTGAAATTGGCTGAAATTTATAGGGAAAGAAATTCCAATTTTCTCGGAATCAAATCGAAAGTTATTCCCCTTTAAGAAATTATAAGTATTTTTTTAGGAATATCGAATTATTATGATAATATTTTCTTTCTTTTTTTTTTTACTAAGAATTTGGATGATCGAATTTGTATTGTATTTTTGTATTTGTTGGTAGAAAAAAATATGAGGTTAGAGCAGAAAAAAATTGGATTAATTAGTGTATATTTAATTAGTGTAGTAAATATAACATTGAATATCTAATTTTCATGTAGTAAAACCTTTTATGGTTTATCTGTTAAAAAGGAAGGGTTTAATTTATGTTATACAGTTATTATAATGAAATATCTTCCACTTGGCACGTAAATTTTTTTATTTATGAATGCATCAAATATCTAAGGGCTCACATATATAATTCAATTATTCTAATATTTGGGAAAACCTATTTTTATTTATTTAATAATTCAGAAAAATGAACAATTTATACTTAGCCACAAAAGTTATTTATAATTCTAAAAAAAATACAATAAAATTTTGTCCGATAGTTGCCATTTATTGTTAAAGATTTAAGAAATGCTTTTTAAAAAAAAATTTCTACTTGACATCGAGTTTATTAGTATCTATGGCTGACATTGTGGTTACGCCCATAATATATCCTTTTCACCAATTACACTCCAAACAAGAAGGCAGGGGAGTTCTCATGTCCATTGACCACCATAAAGAAAATATGGGGAATGATACCATGATAATAATACACGAATAAGGCTGGATATTGGCATTATATTTGCTTCAGGAGGGAATTAGAAAGTTAGAAATATATGGAGAGCGTAATTAAAAAAAAAACTTTCAAATCAAAGTTTTTGTTTCGAGAAATATAAATTCGCGGTATTTTTCGTTATATTTATTTTCCATGATAAAATTTTTGTAAAAAAAGGTATGTTGAACTGGGAAAAATTGCCGTTAGTTGATATGACTATCGGCTGAAATGTAAAATTATTGAGTTTTGAATATTTATTTATTTACTTTTATATTAGTAATAATGAGGTGAAAAAAACAAAAAGAGAGGAGGGGGGGGGGAGCATTAAAAAGTATCGAGGTTAAAACAAATCATCTTGTGGAATGAGACTGCCTATGAAGCTAATATAATTTGCCATGTGTATCGCTTTGGCGAGTCTTTGTGACTTCGCGGGGTTCACCGGTTAGTTGACGGATGTGAGAGCCAATCATTTCCCAAAAGTTTAGAGGGTTGTGGAAATAATGGGAATGAAAATTTATTTTTGAGAGATTTCAGAATATTTGGCTATTTTAAGTGACTCCTTTTTCTCAAGAATATTAAATGTTTGATTTGATGGTGCAAGCTGATCAATACATGAGTAATCCCAGACCAAGAATTGACCGCGCCTCCAAGGAATTCGAGAAATCCCGTCCGACCGTTTCCCATCAGATCTGAAAAGACCGGAAGGTTCAAGAGTAGAGGGGATTTGAGCAGATCTCAGAGCTTTAAGGATGATTGAATTGCATAGATTATGTCTAACGATACGACCTTTGATATGTCTACCATTACCCAAAACGGCAGAACTGCAATCCGAACATGTGTGGGGTTGGGTAATTAGACAATTTAACCGGATGCCGATCGCGTGAGCGAGCTCGTTTTGGTTCCGTTGTAATTGCTAACAGACGGAATAGCTTCAAGAAATTCATGGCCTGAACAATTAAGCAGTGAGAATTGCACTCTGGAAAGGAGTGATTCAACGCAGAATGCAATAATAGGCTTATCCCAGTCCTTCTGCTTATTCGATTCAGGAAGAGGGGGATCAGCAATAATTCGAGCCTTCCATTTGATGATTGCATCATTGTAAGACGAGTCGGGTTTTAAAGAATTAGTTTTTATTTTCTCCGGTAGTTAGAGGGTTAGAATTAATTGAGGAAGGAAAGGAAGAGACTTTTTAGGAACACACTCATTACTAAATTAAGCTCTTTTTTGAGCCTTTGATACTTATATATTTATTTTTATTTAGTAATTTTATATATTTTTATAAGCATTTTTTTAAAAAACGAATGAGAGTTTTTACACAAACTTTCAAAACAGATGTTATTGGAAGTATTATTGATAGATATCTATAATTTCATACGTATCACGTCTATTACCGCTAAACTTTTTCCGCGAAACGCATTATCCGAATACATCATAGCGAAAACAGTATCGCGAATGTGTTATAGCGAATGCATAACCCCGAAAATATTATCGCCAATGCATTTACGCGAAATTATTGTGGCGAATTCATTAAAGCAAATTTATTATCAAGATTGCATTCCCACGAGATAATTATCGCGAATGCATTATAGCCAATGAAACATCGCGAATGCATTATAGCCAATGAAACATCGCGAATGCATTATAGCCAATAAAACATCGCGAACGCATTATAGCCAATAAAACATCGCGAATGCATTATTGAGAATGAAACATCGCGAATGCAATATTTTTTTCAATTTTTTTTTCATAATTATGAATTACAATGCGAAAGCATACTTTGAGATCCATAAAATTATTCAAATAATAAATATAATTTATGTATTTATTCTATCCCTTTTTTTCTAACAATAAACACCAATTCGATTATTTCTTGCAAAATTTAGGGCATATTACTTGATAATCTATCTGTATATGGAACCCGTATTTTGAGGTCTCTTTAAAACATTTTTGAACTGGACAAATATTCCACTTATTCCCAGAGAATTCAGGAATTAAACTTCATTCCAAAGTATATTCTCACATGGCATAATTTTATCATTATCAGATCTTCTCTTGATAGATAAAATACTTAATTTACAAAATTTTCTCATATTTATATTGTTAGTGTCATTTAATGCGATTTGTTATTTTTTTGTTATAGTTTATGATTTAGGATGATCTTTTTTAAAAAGACGAGTGTCCGTCCGACTACATTTTTTGTTAATCTTAAATTTATAAAAACCGACTTTATAAAATTTAAAAGAATTCGGGAATATAGACACACAATAAAATAGGAGATTACATTTTTTTAAAAAAATGGCGCATTTCAGAGTTACAATGATTTCAAAACGCGACGTTTTTTGGCCACGGTAAATAACCCAAATTTTTGATCTCGTGATCAACTTTCTTCCAATAGTAGGCACACTAGGACTAGTCGGCGTTTTTTGTCAAAATCATACTTGAAAATAATTGCTGTATTTGAATTTATAAAAATCCCACGAGAAAGTCCAACAAACACTTTAATATATATTTTTAATATTTTATATTTTTTTTTCTCAAGATTGATTCTGGTAAAATTTAAATTCTTGCCCCAACAAGCCCCAAATCCGGGGCTTTAGATTCCATTGGTTTATTAAGTCTCCTATAGGATTATTATTAATATTATTATTCCATTTTTTATGGACTATGTTTTATTGATATAATACACTATTTGCATATAAATAATTCATATAAAAAATGTCAAAATATAACATTATTAAATTTTAAAAAATGTTTAAGTTTTTAAATGAATTTTTTTTTATATATTTTTTTTCTAATTCTATTGATTATCATAAGAATTAATTTAAAACTATAGTAGTAGCCAGAGTTGGGCCATACCGCGAATACTTGTATCTAAGTTACAAGATACAAGATCCTTTTGTATCTTGTACTTAGTATCTTTTTGACATTTTCAATAAGATACCAGTATCTATACCTAAGATTCATTTTTCGCAAAGAATCTGTATCTGTATCTAGATTCTTTTTTCGGAGAACTGCCCAACTCTGATAGTAGCCAATGAATACTTATTAATAGAGATCAGCAAAGTTAAACCCTGCCCATACCCGACCCGGCCCGAACTGGCTTCTGGCCGGGCTAGGGCCTAATTCTATTTAAAATAATAGGGTTCGGGTTGGGTCGGGCCTAATATCTGTAAAAAAATTTCGGACCGGTTCGGGTCGGACCTCGGAAATATTTTTAAATTTCTCTTAAATTTATCAATTTTATGTTGAATATTTTTATTGTAAAATAAAAATAGGTGATTTTATTTATTGAAACTAAACGACATATAACATACATGTCTTTTATTTTGAGTAATTATAAAAATTAATTTCTATATGGCCGGGCCGGGTCGGGCCGGGCCGGTTTTTAAAAAAAATTCGGGTTCGGGCAGGGCCGGTAAAAAACTTTTTTACAAAAAATTCCGGCCGGGCCGGGCTTGAAAAATTAGATCCGATGCAGATCACTCCATATCATATTTTTGAGCAGAAAATAAACATGTTGATAATTTTTTTTCTTATCATTATAATAAAAAGTTATTTTTCAAAAATATTTTAAAAAAATAAGTGGTGTCATATAGATACAACCCTCTCACACCCTCCCCCCGCAGTTAAATAAGATTAGATGAAGGGGAACATATTGCATTGATTAAACCTCCATCATATTAAATCTGTTGTAATCATCAAAATTATTAATTTTATTAGCTTTAAAACATTAAATCATATCTTTTTTAAATTTTAACATTGCTAAATTTAAAAATAATAAATGTCATATTTAAAGAAATCTTGTTTCAATGGAGATGATATGTGTATTAAGTTCAAATTATATTTTATGTTCTAAATCATATTATCTGCTAACTACGATTATTTGAACCAATGGAGATGGGCCGGATGTCCTTGTTAGGTTTTTGAAGTGTGATGAGTCTGGCTCCAAAGAGCAAGGGGATTATAAATCTTGGTACATCTCCTTTTAAGAATTGCATAAGTTGCTAATCATAGTGAGAATTGAAACATGTGTGCAAATCATGGGAGTGGTGATGTCCTATAAGAAGATTGGTCTAATCCCGTCAAGTCCATGTGCTGAGTCGCGATAAAAAAAGATAGGATTGCTTTCCTTACTTCTTCTTGTGTGAAGTCTGCAGCACAATGCGTGTAAGGCTTAGTGATTATTGGCGTAAGAGTTGAAGTCGGATATCTTGAGCGTAGCTTGCTTAAGGTTTCTTTGAAGAAATCATCAAGGGTATCATTGATCGAAATAAGTTTGAGATCACCTATAATGTTAAGACTGTCGATTTTCTTTGAGATCAATGAAGTTTTTTGCTGGAGTGGGGTTACTTTTTTTTTGTTTTTTGTATGCGAATAAATTTGGGCATCTTGAAGACGGCTAAGGATGTTTAAACTGGCGTTCTTTATTTGTTGAGTTATGGATTTCTGGACTGATTTGTCCAGTATTTTTAAAAGTGCTGTACTCGAAGTAAAAGAATTTTAACCGTTCATCTTCTTTGTTAAAATTTTGCAGGAGATAGGATATGCAGTCGAGAGATTTGGCAACTTGTATTCTCCCTTGGGTATTCTAAATTTGATACTTGGTTTTGTAGTATTGAGATAATTTTCTGAAAAAGGTATTATAGGTGAGGTTAGAAGGTGGTTCCATGAGTGGGTTGGGAAGTGAGTAAGCGATCTGGGAGAGAGAGATGTGAATGAAGATACCTGTGATAGATTGGTCCCTGAACATAAAAAACGCCTTCATTTGTTAAATGTATAAGATTAGGGCAGGAAGGATAAATTTAGGTGATTGTTTAATATATTTAACTTTTTTTCTTTTGTGTTGAATATTCAAATATAAAAAATATGGTTTTGAGAATAAGAAATATGGCGTCTAGAAAATGAAATATGGCGTATATATGACCATTTTTTTTAAATAATTGACCGCGATCCTGCGCAGTACGAAATCACGTGATTTGCGCGCCGAATAATGTAAATGTCGCGATCTGTGCAGACTATAATAAGAAATGGCCTTTGTGCGGAATTATTTAGAAATATGGCGTCGTGAATAAGAAATATGGCGTCGAGAATATGAAATATGGAGTAGAGAATAAGAAATAAATACTTTTTTACACTTAATTTTATAAAAAATTGTAAATATAAATGCGCAAATCATTTTAAAGAATCTAAAGTCTAAACACTAATTATAAAAATAACCTGAGCAAAGTAATGACGTGGATGACACAATTTCCAAACATTGAGGCGGAACACTATATATTTGAGATAAATGTCATAAACGTTTATCACAAAAAAAAATAGTATTATTAAAAGGCTCATTTTGCGCACATTTTTTTAAAACGGCTAACGCAATATTTTAGACAAAAGAATATTGCCTTATTCCTCGAGATTTCAATAATATATGCCTAGACCTTTGCTTGCTTCTATAAGCAAAATCTTCAGGATTGTGTAATACTTTTCTGGATGAAATATTGAGTCAGCCGTTTTTAAAAATCGGCCAAAACGAGCCGTTTGAAACAACACTACAAAAAAAATATTGAAAATATATATTCTGATGGCAAATATTTGAATAATAATCACCACAGCATTCCACATCAATAGGATACAATCAATATAACACTAAACTAAATTGGAATATCTTCTATTAAGAAATGAAAAATAAACTTTAAAAAAATTATCCAATAAAAAGATAGCGAAAATATCAACAGCTATTTCAGATATTTTATGGTTTATCTGTTTTTGTTTTAATTAAGTTATATATATTTTATAATGAAATATTTTCCTGGTGGCATATAATATTTTTTTATACTTGTCTCAAATATTTACGGGCGCAAGATGTAATTCAATTATATCTTGTATTAGTTAAACTTGTTTTTTATTTATTTATTTATTATTCAAAAAAAAAATAAACATTTATTTATTTTATACCCTCAAATGTTATTTACAATCCTAAAAATACAATATAATTTTGTCCGATAGTTGGCGTTTATTGTAAAATTAAACATATGCTTTAAAAAAAATTTTTTTTACATGAAATTAGTAATCTAATTATTTTATATTCTGGTCATATTAAAATATGTGGAAAAATTTTTTAAAAAAACGAATGAGAGTTATCTTTGAAATTTAGACCCTCAATAAATTAAAATCTCGTATTGCGTTCTCAAATTTTCAAAACAGATGTTATTGGCAGTATTACTGATCGATATCTATTATTTCATAATATTTAATGTGAAAAGTGTCATAGCGCGTTCAAATTACAGATTTTAACACCGGGTTAAATAATTAAAAATGAATTTCAAATGATATCCTTGCGCCCAAATGTCATATTATAAAATAGCTAATAAATTTGCTATTTATTTTTTTATCTTTCAAATAATATCATCTAAATTTAAACAAGCCTGTTTACGTTTTTTTTTTCCAACATATCTTATGACATAAATGGCAAACGCTATATTAGTAAGCGGTACAATACTTTCCGCAATCAATACATAACCGAACAAGAACGGGGAAACTATAATAACACATATATCTGGCAATATTGAACTTTTCTTGAATATATATTATTTAAATTCAGGAACTTTACACTATAAATCTATATTAAATGAACGATAATGTAATGGTTTATTTTTTATTTATTTATATATTTATATATTTATAAATCACGTCATATTTGACATCAATAGGTCTATCCCATAAATTATAACTTCAATATGACTATCCCATAGACTATAACATCAATATGAATCCCAATGTCAATGTCGTTTATTATCAATATGACACCAAATGAATATTTAGAAAAACATTTCCAGAAGCGTTTAATATAAATCAATATCAAAAAGGAACGATTCGATAAATATCATAAACGATTCCAAAGCATACCAAAAACCGATGCAATTCAAATGTAAGATTCAATAAATATTATAGTTGGGTCAATGTCAGGAATGGGAATGAATTCGAAGACCACAAATTTCAACTTCATTGGGACAAGGAAGAGATGGGATACTGGACGCATGAAGCTGGGCGTGCTGCGGTTTGCGAGCGTATAAATTTAATAAATTACATGAAATGTCATATATATATATTTCTTTTTAGTGTTATAAGTATTTTTTCTTCCTTAAATTGAGGTTTAGAATAAAAGATTTTCATAGTAGGGGAGACTAAGGCTAATCGGCGCAGGGGTCTTAGCGGCTCAAAATTTTTATTTTAAAACCAATAACGATTAAAAATTGAAATTTTGTTCTAAAATAGAATTCTATAATATCCATAATAGGGTTGTAAATAATTTATAATATTTAGCTATTTAAATTTTTAACTTGTTATTACATGTTTTTGAAGTAAAAATTACATTATTTATACTTAATATTATTAGGCAAAATTAAAATTTTAAATGGAAAATATATATAAAGTGGGTTTCGAACCGTTTTGTATAACGGTTCGGTTCGTTCCGGTTTTTAGTTTAAAATTTTATAAAGGTTTTGTTCCATTTCGGTTTTTTAAAAAAAAATCATATCGGTTCGGTTCGGTTTATAATTTATAACGGTTCTTTTCGGTTTGTTCCGTTTTTATAAATTTAATTTTAAAAAAAATTAATCATTAACCATGTATATATTAATTTTAGGGAAAAATCTTTTTAGTTTATAATTTCTTATTTAATTTATCCATGATAATCTAATAGATATTTTTATTAAATTTAGGAAATATAAATTAGACAAATTAGTTTTTTTTTATTTCATAAATAAATGAGATAAAAACAAACATGCGTAAATACAATAATGAATAAAATAATATGTATACTATACTATTTAGGTTTAAAAAGAGAATTCGAACGGATAACTAAATATTTTCTAATATTTCAGGATTTAATTTAGTTCTCTGCGCAGAGAGTATAAACTTAAGGCTTGAAAATGCTCTTTATACGGAGACCTGCATAGCTGGAACTGCTAGCACAGTTATAGCTAACTTATAAAGTTCTGGCATACTATTCTTTACATTTTCCCAATAATTCAAAAGATTAGTATCTTTTTCTAATCTCTCTATATTATCAAATGACCGAATTATATATTCTATTTCTATACATTTATTATAATTTTCGATGCCCTGAGAATTATTCTTATTAAGACTTTCATGCGACTTTAATAAATCTTCAAAATCATCATCTAAATTATCCTTCGAATACGAACACGTAGGCATAGTATTTAGAATTTCAATATTCTGATTATTTAGATTTTGTATCAAGTTCCAAGTTTTACAAAGATGTTTTCTGGCGATCTCTCTTTCTTCAAAAGTTAAAAATACATTATATCTAGGGTCGAGATAAATAGCAGAGCAAAAAACTTCATTTTTGAAATTTATTTCTCGTGCTTTCATCGTAGAAACTAAAAGTCTGGCAAATGGAGTGTCTACTTTACTCGTTTGCATGAGACATTTGATCCACGCAGCATAAAAATCGCCCATTGTCAATTGTTCACTTTGTAAATATTTTGTCAAAACATAAGCTGGATATAAAGCTTTTAATATGTCACTAATTATTTTAAGATATCTTATTTAATTAACAGATAAATTGTCTAATCTATATAAATTAAGTATTTAAAGAAAAAACAACAAACCTGGTATTATTTGATATATAATGTTGATAATATAAAAATATTTAATTTGATATATAATGTTGATAATATAGAAATATTTAATTTGAAAAGAAATCACCAATTTAGAAAATGCCCCCAAGGAAAATTAAAATTTTAAATTTAGGTTAATAATTTAAAATTAATTATTTTTAAAACCGTTTTGAACCGGTTTAAACCGGTTCA
This sequence comes from Gordionus sp. m RMFG-2023, assembly GCF_954871325.1. Taxonomy (NCBI): domain Eukaryota; kingdom Metazoa; phylum Nematomorpha; class Gordioida; order Chordodea; family Parachordodidae; genus Gordionus; species Gordionus sp. m RMFG-2023. Next base: position 2,553,064 of record NC_088779.1, on the reverse strand, counting down.
AAATATTTATAACGGTTCGGTTCGCTCTTTTAATATTTTCTTCATAACGGTTCGGTTAAGGTTACGGTTCAGAAAATCATAACGGTTCATTCCGGTTTTGCGGTTCGGTTCGGTTCGGTTCGAACCCCATACAAACTAAAATCTCATATATATTATATTTATATTGTGATAATATAACATATATTACATATATATTTTAGCCTGATTATAAGATCGATTGTTCAAAATGAATTATATCTAGCAAACAAATATTTTTATATATATCTATTATAATTGACAATATAATATAATTCAAAGTAATACATTTTATTGGATTGAACATTTTAATAGTCAGGATATAATTCTGGCCTGATAATAAGATCAAATGAAATTATTCTCACGTTAAAAACTACTATTGAATTGATAACTTGTTTCCTTATTTCTCGATGATCAAGCAATTCTTTAAAAAGTTGTCGGACATAGGAATAAATTGGTCTCTCATTTAAAAATTTTTAATAATAATAAGGGTAATTAAAATAGCGTTCCCAGATTTTGTACATTTTTAATCAAAGCATCGTTAATCTATTATTATACGTAATAGGTATACTTATAACAAATTTTTTGAGATATTATAAAAAAATATAAAATGGCTGGCACTGCCCGCTAAGATAATAAACAAAATATTGAATACCTTATTTCATGTAGCATGATGATACATGTTAGAATAGTCTGGGATATATAAATGTTTTATTCGATATGTTAATACAAAATAATTAAACCAAATCATTTACCAACGTTATCAATTTTAAGTAGTGATAAACAGCTCGTTTTGAGCCTATTTTTGAAAACGGCTAACTCAATATTTCACCCAGAAAAATATTACTCGAGCCTGAAGATTTTACTCATAGTAAGAACAAAGAAGGTTAGACATATATTATCGAAATTTCTAGGCTTATGGCAATACTTTTCTGGCTAAAATATTGAGTTTTTTTTAAAAATCGGCTCAAAACGAGCATTTAACAACCCTAATTATAAGTATATCTCAAATCAAAGTATTGACAAAATAATAGAAAGAAAATATTAACTCTTTTTTTTATTATTATACAATTCTTTATATAGATTTTAATTTACAAAAAGTTTACATGATATTTTTAATATATATTTTTAAATTACGTATATATGTTTTACTTTTAACGTTCAACGCATTATTTTAAAATTGTGATATAGTTTTATATAAATCTATATGATATTCTTAATATAATAAAATGAATTAATAATTTATAGATAATAAATATTATGATGTAAGATAAAATGAAAAATAAAAAATTGATCGATAAAATAAAAGGCTACTTTACGGTAAAAATTGATTTATAAAAGATATATTAACACATAGTAAAACGTTTTATGGTTTATCTGTTAAAAAGATATTATTGTATATAATTATGTTATATAATTATTATAATGAAATATCTTCGATGTGGCATATAATATTTTTTTTTATACTTGTATTAAATATTTACTGGCACAAGATACAATTCAAATTTTTCTAATATTCAGTAAACTTATTTTTATTTATTTATTATTCAGAAAAATATACATTTATTATTTTATACCCTCGAATGATATTTACAATTCTAAAAATACAATATAGTTTCGTCCGATAGATGGCGTTTATGGTTAAAAATTTTAAATAAACTTTAAAAAAATTTTTTTTTTACTCGAAATTAGTATTTATTTTATATTCTGATCATATTTAAATATGTGGAAAGCTTAATTTTGAGAGTTTCCTTTGAACCCTACATAAATTAAAATCTCATATTGCGTTCGCAAACTTTCAAAACAGATGTTATTGACAGTATTATTGAGATATCTATTACTTTATGATATTTAATGTGAAAAGTGTATTAGTGCGTTCAAATTTTTTCTTTCAACTAATATCGTCTAAATTTAAACAAGACTTGACAAAATTTCTTTAGAATCGCGGCATAAATGGCAAACGCTATTTTTGTAAGTAGTACAATACTTATCCATAATCAATACATAACCTATCAAGGAATTATTATATTTTTTTTATATAACTCAGCTATACGGTCAAATAACAATATTTTACCTAAAAAAAGCCATAGCAAGTAGCAATATGTATACTTGCATAAGATATTTATAAGTTCTAGTTCTGCTAAAAGTTAGGTCTATTCAAATTTAATTATTTTTTATAATATTTTTGAGGATAACCTTGAAATATGAAAATATTTCAAAAAAATATATAAAGGTTCAATACTGCCAGAAATATGTCATTTAAGTTTCTCCGTTTTTGTTCTGTTATGTTTTGATTGCTGATAAAATATTGTATCGCTAGCAAATTGAGCGCTTGCCATTTACGCTGCGATTCAAAAGAAATTTTGAAAAATAACGTATGCAGTCTTGTTTAAATTTAGACGATATTATTTGAAAGACAAAAAAATTCTAAAATTTATTAGCCATTTTTTAAATATTATATCATTCGAAATTGATTTTTAATTATTAAGCACGGTGTCAAAATCTGTAATTTGAACGCACTATTACACTTTTTACATTAAATATTATGAAATAATAGATATCGATTAATACTGCCAATAACATCTGTTTTTGAAAGATTGCAAGCGCATTACGTGAATTTAATTTTATAGAGGGGCGTTTTTTTTAAAAAATTAAGCTTTCAACATATTTAAATATGACTATAATATAAAATAAACGCTGATTTCAAGTAAAAATTAAGCATATATTAAATTTTTAACAATTAATGCCAACTATCGGACAAAATTATAATGTATTTTTAAAATTATAAATAACTTTTAGGGCTAAGTATAAATAATAAATTATTTTTCTGAATAATAAATAAATAAAATGAATTTGCCTATTAGTTACAATATTCGAATTTTATCTTGTGCCCGTTAATATTTGATACAAATATATAAAAAAAAATTATATGCCAAGTTGGAAGATTATTTCATTATAATAACTATACAATATACAGGACAGGATAACTTATAAAGACACAAAGATTAAATTCCTAAATAGATGAGAATCTTATCTATGGGGAGAGATGTTAAATATTATTTCTTTATTTAAGAATAATATCAATTTTTATATTTTATTTTGTGAAGAAAGTATTCTTATCGATTTTCTGAAATTTTTTATTTTATTTTTTTATTATTTAAGAAATTACAATTTTCTCGGAATTAAGTAGATATCATCTATTATTACATAATATTTAATGTAAAAAGTGTAATAGTGGGTTCAATTGCAGATTTAGAGAATATGCTATTCTAATCCTCGCGCCAAATACCATATTAAAAAATCGCTAATAAATTTGCTAATAAATTTTTTTTTTCCTTTCAAATAATATCGTCCAAATTTAAACGAGATTGCGTACGTTGTTTTAAAAATTTCTTTTGAATCGGAGCGTAATTGGCAAACGCTCAATTTGTAAGCGGTACAATACTTTATCCACAACCAATACATAACCGAACAAGAATTATCCGCAATCAATACATAACCGAACAAAAAACTTTATCCGCAATCAATACATAACCGAATAAGAAACTTTATCCGCAATCAATACATAACCAAACAAGAAACCTTATCCGCAATCAATTCATAACCGAACAAGAACGGAAATACTTAAATGACACATATTCTTGGCAATATTGAAACTTTTTTTATTTAGAATATATATATATTTTTTTAAATAGTTTTATATTCCAAAAAGGTTATCCTCAAAAATAATATAAAAAATAATAAAATTTGACCATTCAGCTTATCAATAGATCCAACTTAGAACATAACTAGAGCTGATAATATGCTATGCAAAGTATACATATTGCTACTTGATAGGGCTGTTTATAGATTTCTTTAAAATATTTTTTTAGGTAATGGCCAAGTGAAAAGTATTATAAATATTGTTATTTGACCGTATAGCTGAGTTATATAAAAAATAAAATAATATCTTTAACTCAGAATTAATGAGCCATATATAAAAAATACATGTACCAACCAATTTTGATATATATTCTTAGTGGCAACTAAGACCTCCTTTTGGGCCAAGAGTGATTATTGCAAACTTTTGTCCTACTGTTTTGATTAAAGCTTAAATAAACCATAGGTGTCTGTAAATACCGGCCGGGATATAAGATTGCTTCGGTGGCTTTATTTATTGATTTCTAGATTTTGATTTTCTGCTTTAAAGATGGAGTTGGTTGAAATATTTTGGCAAAAATATCTAAGCGAGCATAATGCTAGGAGAGTTATACCTTGGTTCCAAATGACCATCCCATCTTTGTCTTTTCTTAAAATATTTTTTCATTTGCTATTTGGCCGTTTAGCCCATGCTAAATAGCCCGCTATGTTAATAAGTTGACCTAGGACATAACAATAAAACTTTATTTTTATCGTAATTATGTAGGTAGTATTAAATGTGAGTTAATAGATAGAAGATACTGAAGTCATGATTCATTTTTTTTGTAGTATAATTTTAATATAATGTTTTTGGAGAAAAAAAAAATGATTTTCCCATAATTTCATGTAAATTATATATTGGTCGAAAGTAATGAAGAACCATATATTTTAGGCTTTTGAATTCGAAATTAATTGATGTAATAGAAGCGCCTCATCTGGTGTTGCTAGAAAACCTGATTTGGGTTTATTTTTTTCACAACAGCTCGACTAAGATTTTAGCTAAAATAATATTAGGTAAGCCAGTGATCTGCATCGGACCTAATCTTACCGGCCCAAAATTTTTTAAATTTTGCCCGGTACGAACTCGGAATTTTTTTAAAAAAAATTTGGCCGACCCGGCCCGGCCCGAACCCGGAATTTTTTTAAAAAAAATTTGGCTGACCCGGCCCGGCCCGAACTCGGAATTTTTTTTAAAAAAAAATTGGCCGACCCGGCCCGGCCCGAATTTATTTAAATATAGAAATTAATTTTTATAATTAATCAAAATAAACGATATATGTTATTTGGCGTCTACTTTCTATAAATAAAATCACCTATTTTTATTTTATATAAAAAAATTCAACATAGAATTCATAAATTTAGATATATATTTTAAAAAATTTCTACGGGCCGACCTGACCCGGCCCGGCCAGAATTTTCTTAAAAAATATTAGGCCCGGCCCTAATCTCTAATGTAAGCAATAAGATCTCTGCAAGCTATTAGCAAAATCTTTAGACTCACTTATTTTGGTTATAATCTTAATCAGGCCATTTTTTAAAATAAGACCCTCTTCTTCATAATTTATATTAATTTTTATAATCTTTTTTTAAGATTGAGTTTTCACTTATTCAAAATATAAAAACCTTAAACATTTTCTAAATCTTTTCATTATTATTTCTTGATTATATAAAATTTTAATTTTTTTAAAAAAAAATTAATTGATCAAGTTTATTATATGTTGGAAACAGGTGATGGCTAGCTAAGATTGAGAAACGAAACAGAGGCTTCGCGAGTCTTTACAATCTCAGGGGGTTAAAAAAAACTATGGGGATAGAATCCCCCATACCCGCTAATTTGAGGGTTTTTTATTAATATGTTATACTTTTTTAAAATTTGGCAACTCTGAACCATTATTCTGAATTTCATATTTTGTCATTCATTATATTATGCGTTATAGTAGCATATAAATAAACAATACAAGACATTTCTAATAAATAATAGTTTTTAATTCAAAGTCTATTTGTTACAGTATAAAATATTTTCGATTGCTGATATAACAAAATTTTGCGTCTAAATAATTACAAGTCAGTGGCGTAGCTACGGGGGTGGTTTTCGGGTTTGGACCCTTCCTAGAGCAGAAATTTATTTTTAGATTATACGTTCAATAAGACTTAAAAGTGATTTATATTAAATAAACACCATTAATCATTTATATTTTTCTGGTTTTGATGTTTGTGGAAGAGATATTATATTACTATTTAAATCTAATTCTGGATAGTATTACTATAAAGTCACTGTGAGTAATCTACTAAATTATAATAACATATTATTGATGCATTTAAAAAAATATATTTATTATATATTATCGAAGATATGGTTATGATTTGTAAGATAAACCCGGCCGAAGGCCGGGCAAAAGGGCAGAAGGCCCGTTAAAGGGGGTCTGGGGGCGAAGCCCCCAGGCTTTTATATGTATGGACCCCCTCTAAGAAAAATTCCTAGCTACGCCACTGATTACAAGAGATAAAAAAGGTTATTTAATTAATACATATGCCTCAATTGATAAGGGTTTTTAAAATCCACATAAGGCAATATAATTCTTAGCAACTTACATGGACAAAAGGTCATGAAACTACTCTCTGCTACCATTTTAGACAATGTTTTATAGAATGGACTAATAAGGAAAAATTTATAGGCCTAACCAAATCAACAATTCTTGAAGAAGAGAATACAAACGACCAATCCAATTCATAAAACTATAAGTGGTTAGAGCTTCCTCTTAGATGACATGATGAAAGCTAGATAAGTAATCGAGAAAATTATTGTGAGATATTAAATTTCTAAAAGATAAATTTCTATTTTTATGCTATATAAACGACTATACAGTTAACCATTATAGCTCATCTAAATTATGCTACCAATGCTCTCAGCAGCAGGAGTAATAATTTTAAATTATTTAGCCACACAAATAATATATGCTGAGTAATTTGCAGTCATAACGATGTAAACTTATATCATAATTTATTATGTTAAACAAATTGATAAAGCAAAAACACTAAAAATCTTTAGAAGAAATAATTATGCAAATATATCGAAGCTGAGTTATTTATACGATAAGGATACAATATAAGATATAAATCATTTAGTAACTAGAAAATAAGGACCAGAGTGATATGATGAAAGCAATTAAGATTTCATATATTATTGTCGTATCACCTCTAGTTGATATATTATATCTTAAAATAATAGTAGTTTGTAATAATATCAAAAATATACTCGTATTAAAAATTTAACTCAAAACTGTTTTTTAGAGAAGAAAAAATAATAGCTTTCCTAAAAACGGGTAAAAAAAGAGAAGAAAAGATATCTAATTTATTACATCCATTTTGGGATAAATAATAAATTTATGTAAATAGATGGCGTTAAAGATTTGAATGCAAATTTTTACATTATCAAAAGCATTTATTGGTAAAATTTATTAAAATATTAACTGCAATTTATTATATAACTGTCAAATACGCCTGTAAAAGTGACATTTTACCTAATAATTTAAAATCAATTATATATAATAAAGGATTATAAACTATATTTCTACTTAGTTTTTATAAAGAAATCTTATCTTTTATACTTATTTTTTTTTCTCTTTAGCTTTCACCTTTTCTGGTGGTAAGCTCCTTCAACATCTCTCTCCACTTTATGTTATTCATACAATCTCTTTTATCTATTTTATACTTCTTTATATTGGCTCTAACTTTATGGCCCCATTGAAGTTTTGGCCTTCCTCTTTTACGTTTGCCCATCACTTCCAAACTTTCAACTTTATTTCCTATGTAGTTCATAGGCCTTCTCATTGTGTGCCCATACCACCTAAGTCTGTTTACCATTAACTTAGTCTTAATGGGCACTACCTTTAAACTATTTAGTATTCTTGTACTGCGCACCTTATCCTTTCTTGTTACCCCAGCAATCATCCTCAGCATTCTCATCTCCATAGTTTGTAGACTTCTCTCGTCTGATTCTTTGGTTGGCCATGTTTCCGAACTATATAGAATAGTTGGTTGTACTATGGAACTGTAGATTTTTCCCTTTAATTTGTGTGGGATTCTTTTGTCAAATAGCACTCCAGATAAAGATCTCCACTTTAACCACCCTTGATTAATCTTATTCTTTATCTCTTTTTCTATTGTGCCGTTTGTTTGTATAGTGGAGCCCAAATATTTGCAGCTTTCAATTGCGGATATCTGCCAATCATTTATATCAATACTCTCCGTTTCATCTCCTCCTATCACCATATACTCCGTCTTTTCTCTATTTACTTTTAATCCGTGCGTTTCTAGGATATTTATCCAATTCACTAACCTTTCTTTCATTTCATCCTTGGATTCGGCAAGTATCACAATATCATTTGCAAATATCATATTCCACGGGACTGTTTGAGGTATAGACTGTGCTAATACATCTATTACTGTAATGAAGAGAAGTGGGCTGAGAGCCGACCCTTGATGAACTCCTTCGGCTATTGTGAAGCCTGCTGAAGTACCTGTTGTGCTACGGACCATTGTTGTATGTCTCATATACATATCCTGTATTATTCTTATATATTTTTCGGGAACTTTTTTGTGGCGTAGCGCCCACCAGATAAGTTTTCTTGGGATTCTATCGAAGGCCTTTTCTAGATCGAGAAAGACCATGTGTAGCTTTTTGTTCTTTTCCCTGTATTTTTCACTCATTTGCCTAATTGCATGGATAGCATCGGTTGTTGATCTTCCAGGCATAAAGCCAAACTGTGTCTCTCCTATTTCGATTATATCTCTTAATCTTTTTTCTATTATTTTTTCGTATAGTTTTAGACAGTGTGACATTAGTTTTATGCCCCTGTAATTTTGACAATTGTGTGGATCCCCTTTATTTTTGAAGATAGGAACTAGATAGCTCTGCCTCCATTTTTGGGGAACCTCTTCATTTTCAAGTATTTTATTGTACAGATTTGTGAGGAGATGTATTCCATCATCTCCTAGTGCTTTAAGGCTTTCTATTGGAATATCGTCTGGACCCCTAGCTTTGTTGTTTTTCATATGCTTGAGGCATGTGATTATTTCTTGTTCTGTTATAGGTTGTACAAGGTTTTGACAAGGGGAGTGTTCATCGAGATGCAATATGTGGGAATTAAAGTTGAGAAGCTCCTGAAAATATTCTTTCCATCTATTCATTATTTCTTTTTCCTTTATTATCAATTTCCCATCTTTATTTTTGATTACTTTCGGAGCTCCGTTTATATCCCTAGAGTTCTTTTCTCGCTGTTTGGCTAATCTGTATATTTTATTTTGCCCTTCTTTGGTATGTAGATCTTCGTACATGTCATCGTATGCCATAGATTTGGCCCTAGCCACCGCCTTTGTAGCTAATCTCTTGGATTTTTTGTATCTTGACTTGTCATCTGCATTTTTGGATTCTTTCTTTGTGTGATTTGTTGCCATCATTCTTGTCAAGCCTAGCGTCGATTTTGCAGTGTCTATTAATCTGGATGAAATCTTTCCAGATTTTTTCACTGACTTGTGAGCAATTTATTGTTTCAATGTTTGCATTGATTGCAAAGGCATCTGTCATTGTTTTTAATTTGCCCCATTTGATGCATGGTTCCAGTTTTATCTTATTTTGAGTGGATTTATTTGAGATTTGTAAATCCATGATTAGTAGCTTGTGTTGCGCGGCGATATCTTCTCCTGGGATGACTTTGCAGTCTATTACATCTTTTAATCTTCTGCGAGAGATTAGCATGTAATCTATCTGTGTTTTCCTAGTACCACTTTCATATGTTATTAAATGACTGTCTTTTTTCCTATAGTAGGTGTTGGTTAAGGCAAGGTCGAAGGCTTGCGCAAATTTCAGTACGTGCTCTCCTTCATCATTTCTTTCTCCGTATCCAAAACCACCATGATGCCTTTTGTAGCTATCTCTTGCTTTCCCCACATGCGCATTTAAGTCACCACCAATTATGACTAGGTCATCCTTAGGGATTTCCATTACAGCTTCATCAAGGATAGCTCTAAAGTCATCTTTCTCTTCTTCCTTGCAACCCGTTTGAGGAGCATATACTGATAGGATGTGTAGTATTGATTGACCAATGCAGAGTTTTATCTTCATTAGTCTATCAGAGATCCTGTTGACTTCTACTACTGAAGAGGTTAGGTCTTGGCTGAGGATGATGCCGACACCGTTCCTATTGCTAACAAGTCCATTATAGTACAATTTATACCCATCTCCAATCATCAAAGTTTTCTGTCCTTTCCATTTCGTCTCTTGTATGCACGCTATATCAACTTTTCTCTTGTTCAACATTGATGCCAATTCTCTCGTCTTACCTTTAAGCGTCCCAATATTCAAACTTGCCAGTCTTGTCTTCTTTGCTTTGACCTTTACTTTATTTTTCACAGGATGGAGGTCTACACCCTGCGCGTCGCATGGAGGGAACGCCCTAGCTTTCATATTCATATTTTCATTTGTGTCCTTCATTTTTGTTTATTGGACAGGTATCCTTAGCACCCGGCTGTCCAGGCCTGTCGGTGACCGGGGTGTCATCTCTAAGCTCCGAAATTCATCATACCATATGTCTTTACACATCAGTCATCGAAGAAAAACTTGAAAGTTTTTATGGTTCTTACCAGGATTGAACCCGCGTCCTTGTTCATACTCGTGTTTCCAAGCCTACATCTTACCCATTAGGCCACCCCACTTATTTGAACCTTGAAAATATTTTTAGGAAGTAGTGGTATTAAATTTAAAAATGAATAATAGTAGTGATTTTAATGGCTAATTACAATATTAAATTTGTTAATTTTCAATTAATAAATGATTATATTTATTAAATTAGGGTTATATAATAATTTAAATAATAAAGGTCAATTATTCAACTGTTAATGCTAAATTGATATTTAGTGAGTGATATTGATATTATATTTTTAATTCAGAATTTGATTGCAAGCGACATAGTGAAAATATAATTTACATGTACTAATCTAATCATAATTAAAATAGTATTCAATTAATAAAAATTTAGATAGTCTTATTAATTTTTAAATAATAAAATTTAATCTATATATTAGTTAATAGAATTATAAAAGAAATCGTTAAGGGGGCAATCAAAAAAATTTATTTTTAGTTCAAGTGGATATTAAGGAACCATTAAAAAAATTTTTGCCTCAGGGGGCTATTCAAATTTTTCCTACGCTCCCCCTTCCTTAACGCCACTGTTGAGAAAACTATTTTATTAAATTAAAATGTAGAATTCCATTGTCATATACTATATATCTAAAGTTTCAACTTAATATAATTTTATTTTAGAATTTTAAATTTGAATAAATCTTCGACAATCATGCTAGGGACAACTGCGCTTCAAAGAAAATAATTGAGAATCGATCAATAAATACGGCTTCAATGATAGATCAACAAGGTAATTCAGAGATGGTTTGTTCTGTACAGCCAGTGATCAATTCGGTTATCGACGATACAGAGAGGACTTAAGTTCCTGTAACAGAAACATAATGGGAAAATTTAATGTTAATGTGAGTAAAAAAAAATTTTGTATATAACAATTATTTGATTAACAAATTGTTTGTAACACGTAATATATAATAAAGTTTTATTTCAATTTAAAGTTTAATGTTTATAAAGGCGTTAATGTCAAATTATAATATATTTCTTTATTTATTATCATCTAAAGCTTTAATACTTCATATGTCCATTTAAATGTTTACTGTTTAAGGCAATAATTGTAGATCGTGATATGCAAATTGGACATGTAGTTTGATTTTAAATTATGTTTATTTTTGATATATATATATATATATATATATATATATGCGTATTTTAAATGAAGAAAAGAGAATAATAACTTTTCTCAGTTCTTAAATAATTAATAAATTTTTTCTTTAAATAAATACTGTTATCATCGAATCTGTATCACAAGACCGTTATCAACTACAGATTTCAAGATTTTTATCGACCAATTTTTAAACAAGACCACCCCACTTGCATTAATATAGCGTTTATTATATATATTCATATATCATATTTTTTTTATGTTGCTGGAAAATGCCTCCTACCCATAAAGGGGTGGCATGTTATACGTAAATTATATATTATAGAGCAACCGTCATTATGTGGAATTGCAAAAATTTATATAAAATTTTATTTTCGTTTTATTTTTTTTTTTGGGAGTCTATTTTATTATGATCATATAAATTGAATAATATTTTTTTTAAAATAGGTATAAGATTGATTAATTAAAAGAACATGTGAATTAACAATTAACATACTATATATGTATATATTCTCATAGGCGTAGCCAGGGGGGGGCAAGGGTAAATTTATCCCCCCCCCCTCCCTTCAGAAATTTATCACGTTTTGTGAATATCATTTTAAACTAATAAAAATTCCCCCTTAGTCCTCCTCCTACTCCCTGACCCCCAAAATGTATGCATATATCTTAAACAATAATTTGAAAGAAGGAATTTAAAAGTTGATATTTTTTTAAACGAAAACTATTAATCATTAAAAAAGCATTTGTACATAAAAAAGGCGAACCAAAATCTTTTTTAAAGAAATGGAATATAAGCCAAAGATAGTCTTCAGACAAAAGTGAGTATTATAATTATAAATAATAGATTCTTAAAATTACTAAATAATATAATATATTTTAATTTTTTATAAAGTGATTAATTTTAATTTATTTATCCTACTAAAAGTAAAATATTTATAAAACTATTGATAAAATTAAATCATAAATTAAATAAAAAAAATTAAAGCATAATACAAACAGTGAAATATCATATGTCGTAGATTTAAAGTATATCTAATTTAATCAGTTATCATATGACAATCAAATAATTTTTACCAATATAGCGAATTATATATTTTACATGATAAGGACATTAGAAAATATTTTTTAAATACATTGTGGGATGAATAATATAAAGATTAATTTTTAATATCATTTTTTATTTTAATAGATAGCGTTAAATAATTGAATGCAAATTGTTGTTATATTTATTATCAAGAGCATTGATTAGTAAAATTTGTTAAAATATTAAGTGTAATGTATTCTCTAAATGTCAAATATGTCTGTAAAAGTGGAATTTCACCTAGTATTTTGTAACCAATTATATATAATAGGAATATCAACTATATGTCTACTTACTTTTTATAATTAAATTTCTTATTCTTGTTTGGAATAAATTATTACCATGATTTTACATTAATATATATACAAGTAATTTATTATATCATATATAAACTAATAAAGATATATTTCATATTTGTTCCAGGCCTATTTTATTTATTAAAAATAACTTCCTATCTTGTAAAAATATTTTATGACTATATATATAGACTAAGGTAACCCAAACCCACCTAGGAAAATCCTGGCTATGCCTATATATATTCTATATAAAAATATATAATTAAAAGATGAGAGATTAAAAAAAAATAAATAATATATTTAGGTTTGGTCTGCGAGAATTAATAACTCTTGTATAGATATACAGTTGGATCGATAAATTTCGGATATTGTAATATTTGGGAGATTTAGAACCTAAAAATAGCAGAAAAAATAAAAGTAAAAATTAAGAAAATTATAAGCGAAAAATAAAAAAAAGTGAATAACTCCAATCGTAAAACTCTTAAAGTATGAAAAATATACAATTATCACGCGTTTTCGTCTCATTTGCATAGTCTAAAACTTAAATAATATAGTAAAATTTTAATAAAACATTATCTTTTTTAATATTATGACAATTTGCATAATAGATCCTTTTGTAATCGAATATTACAACAGATATTTCTTTGTAGTAGGTAGAAGCCTTCTTTTATTGTATTTAAAAATTAAGTTAAGAAGTTAGTAAGAATTAATAGAATTGGAGGTTGGTGCACGCAAATTCAGGATACTTATCCCACATAATTATGATTCACCAAAACTCAAAGGTAAAAGAAATTTATATATATATTTATTTTTTTAGCGTCAATGTGTGTGTTATTTTTTCAACTAGTGTTGTTAAACGACTCGATTTGAGTCTATTTTTAAAAACGGCTATCTCAATATTTTAGCCAGAAAAATATTGTCTAAGTCTCGAGATTTTGTTAATAGATGTTCAAACCCTTGTGTTACCTATGAACAAAATCTTAAGGCCTGCGTAATATTTTTCCTAATAAAATATTGAGTTAGCCGTTTTTAAAAATCGGCTCAAAATGAGCGGTTTAACAATACTACAAGTAGCAATATGTATACTTGTAAGCATATTATCAGGTCTAGTTCTGTTTTAAGTTGCGTCCGTTGATAATTTGAATGGTTTATTATATTTTATAATATTTTTGAGGATAACCATTTTATAATATAAAACTATTTTAAAATAAATATATATTCTAAAAAAAAGGTTTAAATATTGCCAGAAATATGTTTTATTTAAGTTTTTCCCTTCGTTGTTAGGTTATATATTGTTTGCGTATAAAGTATTTTACCGCTTACAAATATAGCGTTTGCCATTTATGCTGTGCTTTAAAAGAAATTTCGAAAAAACATATGCAGATCTGTTTAAATTTAGACGATATTATTTGAAAGAAAGCATTTGAACACACTATTAAACTTTTTACATTAAATATTATAAAATAATAGATATCGATCAATAATACTGCCAATAACATCTGTTTTTTAAAAGATTGCAAACGCAATACAAGATTTTAATTTATTGCAGTGAGATATTTCAAAGAAAAATCTCACTGGTTTTTTTTAAATAAAGCTTTCAACATATTTAAATATGACCATAATATAAAATAAACGCTAATTTCAAGTAAAAATTTTATTTAAAGCATAAATTAAATTTTTAACAATAGACGCCAACTATCGGACAAAAATTTAATGAATTTTTAAAATCGTAAATAACTTTTAAGGGCTAAGTATAAATAATAAATTATTTTTCTGAATAATAAATATAATAAAATTAGGCTTGCCTAATATTAGATTAATTGAATTATATCTGACCATAAATATTTGATTCAAGTAATTTATTATACGATATTCTTAATTTAAAACTGAAGTTCTTAATTTAACACGTTCTTACTCTTTTTTGATATTCGTTGACGATTTTATATAGTGGATTTGCTAAATCAGCAAACAAATTTTTATATATATTTATATATCTATTATAATAATTGAAAATATGATTTAATACATTTTATTGGATATGATGAACATTTAGTTGTCAGGATATAATTTTGGCCTGATAATAAGATTAAAAGATATTATATATTTAAATATAAAATTAGATAAATTTTGAGTAAATTTCTTATTTATTTTATTAGGTATACCCTAAATGACATATAAATAATATCTAGACTGACGATTCATGATAATAATGCATTTGAAAGCGTCGTTGATTACAAATCAGCTGGACCCGCCATTTTGGTAACCCATATAGTGATTATTCTCATGATAAAAACTACTATAAAATTGATAACTTGTTTCCTTATTATCTCGTTGATCAGGCAATTCTTTAAAAATGCATCAGATATAGGAATAAATTGACCACTTGTTTAAAATTTTTAATAATGATATGGGCAATCAAAATGGCGTCCCCAGCTGTTTTCATTGATGTAACTTTTAATGAATTCATCGTCAGTCTAGGTGTTATTATATGTTATTGGTAATACAACAACAAATTTTTTAAGATGTTATAAAAAAAATAATAAAATGGCACTGTGCCCAAAATAGGCCAAGATAATAAACAAAAAATTAAATAGTCTATTTCATGTGGTATGATGATATATGTGAGAATAGACTGTGATATATAAATGTTTTATTTGATAGACAATTTAATTCAAATATGACAATATCAAAACAACTAAAATAAATCTAAACAAAGAAAATAATAAAAGTTATATTCATTATTGAACGTCACATTTTTGCTATGCGCTTGTTTCTCTTTTATAACCCTTTATACATGATATTTATTTAATATGTTAATGTCTATCTTTAATCCTCAAAAAACGTCAATCAAATTAAGCCAATAGTGTTCCTTTTTTGTCGAATAAAAATGATCATAGCCTAATTGGTATAATGGTAATCACCATACCAAACTCAACATTCATTCAATTTAGCTACCATTTCTAACACATTTACCCTGTATGTCTCTAGGAATTTATGAATAAAACAATTAATAAAATGTTCTCGAAATTTGTTAATGCTAGGTTATGGTTTCTGAATATAATACGAATGGCATGTTATTTTGACTTCTCCCTTAACACTCAATCCTAATTGCTATGTATACCTAATAAATTAAGACTCTGGATTTTGACCCATAGCAATTATTTTTGCTAATAATCCTCTAAATAGCCAATTGCAATGGGATGGATACCACTACAGAGTTTTTGTGGCACAATCAGGTTGACCCCATATTTGATTCAAATCTATGTTAGGAGGTCTTTGTTTAAAAGAATATTTATGAAAGTCTTTAAAGCATTTAAATGATTTTTTGAGATAAGTGTAGGTGTTATATGAAATTCATGTGTATATTTCAACACTTAATTATATAAAATATGATATATCATTTTTATTATTATATAAATACCAAATTTTATATTTATTATTTTAAGAAATTCCCAAAAATTTTATTGAATAATAATTACTATTGTAAACAAGACAACAGACTAAAATTTTATTTTAAAAATTTTAAATATATTTTAATTTAATTAAAGTGTGAGAATTAAAACTTAATTAAAGAGTGAGAACTTAACTATATTAAAGTGTGAGAAAAAAAAACATATAGAGTTGTAAGAAACAGAATAATTAGGAAAATAATATTTTTAAAATTATTTATTATCCAGAAAAATATAAACAATTTATTATTTATACACCTCAAAAGTTATATATTCTTATAGAAATACAATAATATTTTGTCCTATAGTTGGCGTTTATTGTTAAAAATTTTAAATATGCTTTAAAATTAGTGTTTATTTTATATTATGGTCATATTTAAATATGTGGAAGGCTTAAGTTAAAAAAAACTAATGAGAGTTTTCTTTGAAATTTAGCCCCTCAATAAATTTAAATCATCGCCTTCGCAAACTTTAAAAACAGGTATTAATGGCAGTATTTATTGGTCGATATATATTATTTCATAATATTTATTGTAAAAAGTGCTAAAGTGCCTCAAATTACAGATTTTGACTCCGCTCTAAATAATTTAAAAATGAATTTCAAATAATACCGTTTAAATTGATGCGATTCTATCGTTGCGCTAAATATCATATTAAAAAATCACTAATAAATTTGCCATTTATTTTTTTATATATCAAATAATATCGTCTTAATTTAAAGAAGACTGCGTACGTTTTTTTTCAAAATTTCTTTTGAATCGCAGCTTAATTGACAAACGCTATATTTGTAAGCGGTACGATACTTTATCCGATACCAATACATTACCGAACAAGAACGGAAAAACTTAAATGACACATATTTCAGGCAATATTGAACATTTTAGAATATATATTTTTTAAATTTCAGGAGGTATTTTTATTTTTTGTAATGTATATTTATAAACCACGTTATATTTGTTATCAATAAGTCTATCCCATAAATTTATAAATGCCCAATACTAAAATATTATTTGAAAAACATATGAGAACTTGATGAAAGAAATGAAGAACCATATATTTTAGGCTTTTGAGTTTGAAATAAATTGATGTAATAGAAGCTTAATCTGGTGTTGCCTAAAAAGCCTAATTTATGTCGATCAAAACGGACTGATTCGGATTTTAGCAAAAAGAATATTATGTAAGTAACGAGATTTGACAAATAGATGTCCAAGCATTTCTGCCTTGGTCATTTATAATATATGAAAATTATGAGAAAATCATTTTTTTTCCTCCTAAAACATTGTATTAAAATGAATGAATCATGAGTTGAATATCTTCTATCTATTAACTTATGTTAAATATTATAATATAATAAAGCTTTAGGGTCATGTCCTTGGGTCAATTTATTGACATAGCGGGCTATGTAGTACGGGCAAAACAGTCAAATAGCAAATGACGTATTTTAAGAAAAAACAAAGATGGGATGGTCATAATCCTTGGAACCAAGGTATAACTCGTTTAGCATTATGCTAGCTTAGATATTTTTGCCAATGTATTTCCAACAACTCCATCATTAGAGCAGAAAATCAAAATCTAGAAAAATAAATTGTGTTGTAAACGAACGCGTTCAAAATAAACGCTTTCGTGAACGAAGTTCATTTTTTTTGAAAAAAATGATGAACGGCGTTCTTTTTATTTTTGACGAACTTTGAACGCGAACGCCTTCCTCATTTATGACGAACGCGTTCGAATTTAACGTTCTTTCAATTTTAAAAATACCTTTTATTTTTATTTAGTTGAAAAATTTAATATCAATCCGAAAGTAATATTTTTTTAATCGATTGTTCCTTTTCACATTTCAATAACAGGCCATATAGTTTATTAATTTGAATATTGTTGTTTATATTTGAATTTAATAGATTAGCATAAGCATGGATATTATTATTTAATAATATCCATGCTTATTCTGAAAATCCAAAATCAGATGAATCAACATCACCATGGCCAAATATGATAATTGTTTTACAGTAACATCCTATATTGAAGGAACTAATTCAATGTTTACCAAAGTGTAAAATGTGCCCAAAAAGTATTATACCAGTGTCAAAATCTTCAGGTTCCAATTTAATACGACATTTGATTGCAATATTAATTATTTTATTTTGTATAATTTAACTAAGTAAGATCATTAAATTTTAAGAAAAAATGCATTTGGGATTATTTGACTCCAATAATAACGATAGTTATTATAAAGTTAAAAAATTAGTGGCCTCAAATATGGTCAACTATTGATAGACACCGTATTAAATGGGATTAATAAAAGGTATTAAACCCAGCACTCTATCACTCTCAATTAATTATATATATATATATATTTTTTAAAAAAAGATTTGAACATATATATGAAGATCAGTATGTTTTTTCTGCAATTATACATACAGTATTCAAGCTTCAATGGATAAAATTTTCACAGAACGAACCTATTAAAAATAAACTTAGAGCGTTATTTTAAAAAAATGCTTTAAAAACCCTAGAAATGATAATGCAAGAACTGTTAATTTCAAGATATCCTTTTTTTGTCGAGGAAGTAGAGAATGGATTGAAGGTGGATAACTTATCTCAATTTTTTGAAGCAAATAACAAAACAATAAATGTTTGGAATAAATTCCCCACGTTAAAATCCCCTCATCTACCCTTGAGCGCGTTTTTAGTTAATGCCGTATTAGCTGCTAAGCGTTCTATCTATCAGATGAAAATTTTGAAAAATATTTGTTATTAAAAAATTAATAAGAAAAATTTTTTACCGATAAAAAATATTTTTTTATTTGCTATATTATATTTAAATTTATAATTTATTATCAAAATTAAACTATATTATTTTTTTAACATGGATAATATATTGTGTTAAAAAATATAAGACATTTATTTTTTAGATTAAATTTTTTTCAAATTTTATCATGAACGTGAACGCGTTCAATTTTTTTAGAAATGTTTACAGCACTAAAAATAAATATAGCCACCGAAGCAATCTATTATTTCTTCCGGTATTAACAGATACCATCGGTTTATTTGAACCTCAAGCTCTAATCAAAATAATAGGAAAAATGTTTGTAGTAATCACCCTTGACCCAAAAGGAGATCTTAGTTGCCACAAAGAATATTTATCAAAATTGGTTGTTACAAATGTATTTTTATATATGGTTCATTATGTCTGACTAATATTAAATGGGTTTGTTTTATATATATTTTTTTTAAAAATATTATTTTATTTTTTATATAACTCAGCTATACGGTCAAATATCAATTATTATAATACTTTTCACTTGGCAATTACCTAAAAATTATTTTTAAAAAATCTATAAAGCGCTCTAGCAAGTAGCGATATGTATACTTATTTAGCATTTTATTAGTTCTAGTTAAGTTCTGAGTTGGTTCTATTGATAAACTGAATGGTCAAATTTTATTATATTTTATAATATTTTTTAAGATAACATTTTTGGAATATAAAACTATTTAAAAAAATATAAATTCTAAGTAAAAAAAGTTTCAACATTACCAAAAATATGTGTCATTTAAGTTTTCCCGTTCTTGTTCGGTTATGTATTGATTGCAGATAAAGTTTCTTGTTCGGTTATGTATTGATTGCGGATAAAGTTTCTTTCGGTTATGTATTGATTGCGGATAAAGTTTCTTATGCGGATATGTATTGATTGCGGATAAAGTTTATTGTTCGGTTATGTATTGATTGCGGATAAAGTTTCTTGTTCGGTTATGTATTGATTGCGGATAAAGTTTCTTATACGGATATGTATTGATTGCGGATAAAGTTTATTGTTCGGTTATGTATTGATTGCGGATAAAGTTTCTTGTTCGGTTATGTATTGATTGCGGATAAAGTATTGTACCGCTTACAAATTGAGCGTTTGCCATTTACGCTTGCGATTCAAAAGAAATTTTGAAGAAAAAAAACGTACGCAGTCTTCTGTTTAAATTTTAGACGATAATTATTTGAAAGAAAAACTAAAAATCGCAAATTTATTAGCGATTTTTTAATATGATATTTGGCGCGACGAAAGAATGAATCGCATAAATTTAAACGGTATCATTTGAAATTCATTTTTAAAAGCGCGGTGTTTGAAGGCATTTTAACACTTTCTACATCAAATATCATGAAATAATTGATATCGACTAATAATACTGCCAATCAATAATATCTGTTTTCGAAAGTTTGCGAACGCAATAAGAGATTTTAATTTTTCGAGGGCTTAAATTTCAAAAGAAAACTCCTCTCAATGGTTTATTTTTTAAATTAAGCTTTTGGGCATATTTAAATATCACCATAATATAAAATAAACACTAATTTCAAGTAGAAATTTTTAACTATTTAAAATTTATAACAATAAACGCCATCTAACAGACAAAATTATAATGTATTTGAAGAGGTTTTGCTAGGGCGTCTGCACATCGTTTCTTCATGTTTGCAACAGATTTCATTGCTACTAGTCCATCAAAATTTGATAGATGATTATGAACTGATTCGACTGTCGGATTTCAAAATTTGACAGATGATTATGAACTGTTACGACTATCGGATTTTGATTTTCGAGTGTAGATGAAAGTATTGTTCGGCATTTAAAAGATGAATATTTTGAGCAGCGCCATCTTAACTTGGTTAAGCATTTTTTATGGATGGTATAAGACAAACCTACAAATATGATTAATTTTTTTTTAAAATAAAATATAAATTTTTACGACTTAAATATTATATTAGTAAATTATCAAATTAAAATACAAAAAAAAAAAAATTTTTGTCTTTATATACCATATAAAGATGATACAAATTATTAGATTTTCAATTGTCTAAAACCCAGGAATTATAGCGTTTTCAATTCTGACAACAATATCAATTCTACCATAAGCTCTCACTTATAAAATTTATATAAAAATTAAGTGAAATTTGAGAAGAAAAAAATTGAGAAAAGATCAGAAAAATAAAGATTTAAAATGACTTAAGCAAAAATGGGAAGAATAATATAAATTAAGAAAAAAATTTAAGAAAAATTGACAAGAAAAGAATTTTAAAAAATAATGATTTTCCTTTTTTATGAATGGAAATTTTCCTGGGGTTTTTTCATGGGGTTTTTTTATATTACCATTGTAGACAACTTTTAGGGCTAAGCATAAATAAAAAAATGTTTTTTCTGAATAATAAATAAAAATGTTTTTTCTGAATAATAAATAAAAATATTTTTATCTAATATTAGAATAAATGAATTATATCACGTGCCCGTAAATATTCGATACAAGTCTCTATTTGCTTCACAATAATAACCTTTAATAATCACAACTCTCGTTTTAAATATCGAATATATTTCTCAACGTGATCTTGACCAGCATTCTGTAGTGATTGATAATTTATTAATATAATTTAATTTTTTAATGGTAAAAATTCAATTTTTTATTAAAATTCATTACATTTTAAAAATAGTATCTGTATCTAGATCAATTTAAAAAGTATATTTTAACAACTTAGCTGATTTCATATGCATGTATAGTTGTTTTTTTTCATCGGTCTATAGTCCATATTTTCAAGCCTTTAATTACAATAATGTATCATTTCCTTGAAACTGTCGTTGTTCTATTGTTCTAAAGGAAATATTTGTTCAGAATTAAGATAAGATATGTATATATCAGATGATTTAATTTTAAATTTTCATGAATTAAGGGTTTCGTTATTTGCCGGCATCACATCAAGGGGTTGGAGACAGTAGATGTTTCTGATATTAAATAAGGATGTGACCTTAAATGTCTTTTCAAATTATCTAAAATTTAGCAAAATTATAATTTACAGGAATAAAATATTACTTGTTGGAAGTTGTACCTCTGTACTTTTTTGAACAAAGGATACATTTTTTTATGCATCTTGGTGGGAATCTCAACAAAACTCTCCTTTATATCTAACGATGTAGGGGAATGGTTAAGGGATGATTCTGAATATTGTGTTGACTGTAATTGTGATACCAAATCTAATCCAAACCTTAATCGCACCTTCCATATCACTCATTATCTAAAAAATTTATAAAAACAAAAATAATTGCTATATTTTTTTTGAAAATTTTATTATTTTTTAAATAACATTTTGCTAATATTTATACAAAAAAAAACAAGAAGTTGGCGCCAGATAAAAAATAATTATGCAATAAGAAAGAAAGAAAGAAAAAAATTATTATTAAAAGTAATGAGGGAGGAAGGGGGTTTGGTATTGAATTTTGAATTGGGAAAATAATTCTTTTCTAAAAAATGGGCCTATTTTTCTGTCTTAAAAAAAATATAAATATTATTAATTATTTTATAATTTATGTCGTATGGTCTGAATCTTTTGATTTTAAATCCTTTACTAATGGCGATTTTTTGGATTTTAAAAATCTGATTTTGCAGGAATTGCGTTTCGGCATGTATAGAGTTACCCAAACTCTAAATTTCAAACAATTTTGCGACAATTAACTTTAGAAATACTTTCTAATTTATACTAATTTTTTTATGATGGATTTTTCATATAAATTTTAAAAAAAAAATACCAAAATGTCTATGGCTGAAATTTGGCTGAAATTTATTAGGTAAATAACTCTACATCGGACTCAAGCTTTATTGCGATATGATCATTCCATATTCATGTGCACCGTGCCAGGCTCATGTTGACTCAAAAGGTTGTCACTAGAAGTTAGGCGGGGTTTAACCCAAAAACGTCCTTCCGCCCAATGTTTTTAAAATTTATATCGTTCGCCCCCCCCCATGCCCATAAAATTCACTCCGCCTATCCTAAAAATTTTGTTTATCTAGCCCGCCTAATGTCTACACATGCTAGAATACATTTCCGGTTAAATCAGATTTTAAAATTTTCGAACCCTTCCTTATTCGTCCTTTAAAATCGGTATAATGGATTGAGCTCAGGTCTAAATAAGATGGAATCTTTCAAGGGTTTTACAATAAGTACCAAAAAAAATTGGACGAATTTATCGCCGCTACGTTTCTAAGCCTCGATGAGCGATTTGTCGCGACATTTGGTAGCGTGGCCGGGTAGTATGGGTTTACCTTCCAGGAAAAAAAAGGTCTGTGGCCTTCGTTAGTTATGTAAAACTCGTAAGATAACGCGCCGAGATTATTGTTGCTCGAGGAAGATGGCGCTATGAGGGAGGAAGCTTTAAGTTTGAAATGGCCTTGCAAACGGGAAGCCTTACGTTTTTGTCCCAAAGTTATAAAAGAGTAAGGTTAACACTAAACATCCTATTTAGTATTATAATATATTCCTGGTTTTAAAAAAAAAACTAAAAATTTAAGATTGCATGCTAAACAACTATTCTCTACCCTTCCTAACTGAGAAATTCATGCCCCAATTCTTAGGCATTCTTCTTTTATTCAAAAATATAATCATCATTCCTATCTATATCTGCGAAAGGTATATATATAACGATTAATTTGCCTAAATAATAAAACTTGCATTTATTAATATATTTTTTTAGGATCTATATTTATTTATTTTTTTACCTTACGTCAAGGTCCCAAGCGTTAAATCAATATCTATGGGTTTAGCGGATGTGCAGTAGCGTCTAAAACTGACCTATTGATAAACATCGATTTATCAAAAACTTTTTTTGAATGACCCTTGTAAGCGTATATATTAGGGTAACCATGCTATGCCAATCATTTCACGTTATTTAAAATATGGATAAATTATTTTTTTTTCTTTTTAGCTTTCACCTTTTCTAGTGGTAAGCTCCTTCAATATCTCTCTCCACCTTATATTGTTTATACTATCTCTTTTATCTAATTTATACTTCTTAATATTGGCTCTAACTTTATGGCCCCATTGAAGCTTTGGCCCTCTTTTACGTTTACTTATCACTTCCAAACTTTCAACCTTATTTCCTATGTAGTTCAGGCCTTCTCATTGTATGACTATATAAGTCTGTTTACCATTATCTTAGTCTTAATGGGCACTGCCTTTAAACTTCCTAGTATTTTTGTACTTCTCACCTTATCCTTTCATAAATTATAGGGGTTATTTATTTCTGATTCCAAGCGTTGTTATCATTGAATATACATTCGCATGCTATTTGGTTTGGTTATTACAATTTATATCCTCTAGTTCATGGTAATTTATTATATTAAAGCAATTTGTATATTTATTTAATGCGAATTATTAGGATTTATCATTCAGTTTCAAATTTTTTTTTTGGTTATATATAAAGAGATTATTTTGCTAGAAAGAACAATTTAACTTTCTTACAATTCTATTAAAACTTTACAAATATAATATAATTAAATATATAATTAAACTTAAAAAAATATTTACTAGATAAAATTTTATATGTAGAGGGGGATTACGTTCATGTTGCGATAAATTATAATTTAAATCTTTGTATTTTTACTGTTCTGAGGCGAAAATTTACCTTTTGAATACATTTATATTTTTGACTGTTGGATTGACACGAAAATTAAAATTACTGTTTTAAAAAGATTAATATTATTATTTCAAGTAATTCCCTACAACAGATTATATTTATTTTAAATTGGGTTTCAATACAACATATTATTATTATTTTGAATTGTAATTCACTACAACACAATAAAACTACGATATCTGCTAATCCCTAAAGTTTACAACTAATACAAAATCGCGTGAACAAAGGAAGCATTATATTAAAAAAAAATATATGTAATATAAAGTAGACAAAGCAAAAATTAAAATCGTACATTTTTGTAAACTTATATTTGATTTACATATAATAGCTATTATAATATCTTTTCATACATTTATTTTTTAAGAGCCATACAATATTAACTCGACATTTATAGAACTATAAACCACCCATCTATGGTTTATTCTTTATTCAGCCCTAAATGACATTATTAACTAATCTAGAACTTAATTTATTAAGTATATACATATATTAAAGCCAGAGTGAATGTCATTGGCTGTAGTAGACGCCATTGAAAGGCATATTCTCCAAATGATCGTTCATATTTCACTCCTAATTGCCACTCAACAGGCTTCAATGTATGGTACACTTTTAAATTCATTTTTATGAATAAATCGTTTGTTCAGGTAAGTTAATAATGTCCTCTTTGTTTATAAATTATTTGATTGATTTGTTTGGGTCTTTATTAATTTTATTTTAATAATATTTATTTATACTAAGAACCATCATGAAATTTTAAAAAATATATCATAATTTCGAATAAATGTCCGTTCTGATATCTCCACTAGGAAAATATTAAATCAAAAAAAATTATCAGCCTTTGATTGAAAAAAGGGAGAATTTTTTAATTATTTAATTATCGACTATTTTGTAAGTCCGGCCCAGAATTTTTCTAAAAATAATTGGCTAAGGCCAGTCTGGTGTAAATTTTCCACTAGGTTTTGTGGTGTAGACGAAATATAGCTCTTATATGCTTATGTTATATTTTTTTAAGGATCATATTTTTAAAAAAAATTTAGCTCTTATATGCTTATGTTATATTTTTTTAAGGATCATATTTTTAAGAAAAATTTACCTTTCAAAATGTGACATTGCTATTTATTAACTTTTTTAAATAAAACGTGTTGCTTCATGGAAAGCCAATGATCTTGTAATTTAATTAAAAGTATATCTTATTTACCATATTCTTCTTACCTAAAAATATTAATTCTTTCTATAATAATATTATTAACTCTATAAACTTGTCGCGCAAAATACTTTAAACTATTTTTCTAAGTGGAAATTATACAAATAAAACACTATGCATTAATATAAAATTTGAATCAGATCATCCATGATCAACTTTTACATACTTACGCTATTGGTGGATTATTGTTTTATTCGATAATCGCAGACAATTTTTTTAAAGATAAATATTATAATTAAAAAAATATTTAACACAACACAATTCAACCAACGTTATATTTGTGATAATAAAAACTTGTATGGAAATTATTGGTAGATTGTGTTTAAGACGAATACAATAACGCGAAATTGGCGAAAATAAAATGTTTGGTAGATTATATTTTATGCAAGGATTGTGGTAAACAACTCTCAAAAATTAAAGTTTTATTTAATCATAGTTACTACTATATGACACGCATTCATAATAAGCAATACAATATGAAATCAAAATGACAATATTCTTTTGGATATAAATAAATTTTCCAACATTTATCAAGAAGGAGATTACTTTTCCCGGCGAGAACCAGAATTCAGAAAGGGTCTAACTAACCCAGATTGATGATTAAATATTCGCCTAGATATGAATAGGAATCAAAAATATAGGTAAAACTCCTAAAAATTAAAAGTCTTGGCCAAAACTAAGGCCTCGTTTATAGTAAACGTGAAATATCGTAATGTGGATAAAGCGACATGCAATTCACCGCTAAACGATACCATAATAATTTAGCATTAAGTAGTATTTTATAAATTACGCCTCCATGAACGATATCGCGGTATTTCCGGCTTACTATAACTATAATGGACTCATCTCCCATCAATAATAATAAATGTAATTTTTCTTATGATGATCCACATGATATATACATATATTCAATTTTAATTTTAAAACCGATATTATAGTAGACAGGATGTTTTCTTTCTCCTGGCAGAATAAAGCATTTTAATAAGATGCCGCCAATATCTCGGGCTAGTTTAGCTGCTGTTTGATAGCCTTTTTAGCTAGAGGAGATAATATGGGGTCATAGAGTAATCTATACCATCTAAAAATCAACATTAAAATATATCAAATTAAAATTATCGTTTGCCTATTTTATTTTTCAAATTTAAATAAAATGATGATTGTTAATAAACTGATAATAGAGCAATTTTATAAAAACCTTTCTTCGCTCTTTAAGGGAAAAGTTGCAATTGAATGCCAAGGATTGACCCTCTTTAAAACGTTGGACTAGATGGCAGCGTCTACATGACAGGATTTTAACTGGATGCAAACCTCCTTCAAAAACCTATGTCTATCCCCTTAAAAACTTTTCACCGCCTTCGGCGCCGATGTTTCCCTATTTTAAATTTCACCTTTTTAATTATATTGATACTCTTTCAGAAAATTTAAAAAGAATAACTTAAATTATTTTATCTCTACTACCAACTATAGACATTTTGTGAATATAAAAGTGTTATTTTTTCGATAATAAATTCAATTAAAACCCCCATCATTTACAATGAATTCATTATTATAGCATTTTGCTGGAAATGTCTAAACGTTTTAAATTACATTTGTAAGAATAGCAGAAAGTTTTATTTGAAAAATAATGTCTATCATTATTTGCGAAATATAGATTTGGTTGATGAATTGATTATAATAGGTCTAAATAAAAGTATTAATTTTTACATGAAAAATTATGTCCTATTTGATCTCAAATTGTTCCTACACCCCCCCTCCCCCTCGTTCATGTAGATGCTGCTGGATGATGCCTAGCTTGATGTCTTCTACAGGTTTCCATTTCCGAATAGGTAGGTCATAATACCTGTAGTGCTACTGCTATTAAAATATTTGGACAGATTTGACGAAGTTTTACTAAAATTAATCGATTTTTTGACGACACTATTTGTGGCACTAGCGTTGTATAGACCATTTTATCTTTTTGCTTTTCATTTTTCTCTTTAGCAAAATCGATTTTATACATTATATTATTTTAGCCACCCCCCCCCCCTCCCCATTTTTAAGTAGTACATCATCTTAGTATTGTTAAAAGATCTAAAAACTGCTTGATTAAAATTTTACCCAAAATTATGTAAGCCTGAAAATTTAGCTCGCAAGAAGGTTTGACCTTTTATTTGCCCGTTTGAGACATAAAAAATACTATTTTGGTTAAAATCTTAATTTTTTTTAACATCACTACCCTGCACCCGATTAGACAATAGACACTTACAGAATATGAAATATTTAAAACAAATTTTAAAATTGGTGCTTCCAAATCCAAGTCTGAATGAAATAGTAATCAACTTTAACTGATAATAAAATCTCCCATATTTGAAAAAAATAATAAGCTCTGGATAAGATACCTAATTAAATTTTTCATAACCCAGCACGATAAATGCAAAAATAAACCGAATAAGAAACGAGTTGCAATAGGTATGATTATAAAAATTTAAGCTTTTCTAATTCTTAAAAAAACAAGAACCGACATAATATAGTTCCTGTCATTATTCATTGTTTGAAATATGTCACGTGACCTTCAATAAGTGACATTCATTTATTTCTAACAATATATTAAAATTAGGACAAATTAATGGAAACCTCATTACGGCGAAGTTCAAGACCTGTTAAGAAGAAGAAATTCTTTCAGGATGAAATGTTGGACATTTATTCCTACAGTAAAAAAGGTTTATAAATTAATTTTTTGTTCTAGTGTACATTTTGTAGTTCTAAACTTTGACTTCATTTATCATAACTTCTTCTTACAAGTGATGCATAATACGTTGCCAAACGATAGTATTTGTATATTCTACATCACTTGAATGAAATTGCTGTATTTCATGATTTATTATAAATGAGGCCTAAATCATTGTTTTATTATAAAAAAATTTCCAGTGAATTTATGTATTGCCTAATATAATTTAATTTTAAGTTCATTATTTTGAAATCCTAAATATGGTATTATTTAGGATATTTACTATTTATATCTAAATATAATATTATAACTTTTATAAATATTTTTGACATTTTATTAATTTTTAGACAAACCAATAATGACCTAATATAATATAACATTTTAAATCTTAATGTCTATAGATTATAGCATATAGATAATTTGTAATGTTTTTCAAAAAATATATTCAACCTTTAATGTTCTGTTCAAAGTTGTTTTTAATTACTTTTTGTTATTGTAGGAAATGCTTATTTATATTCAAGACCCTAGCTCCAGGGGGTGGGGCAAAAATTTGGCCTTCTTTGCATGATAAAAATCAAATAAGGATACTGAGATAACAACAATTTTGGTAAGCCAACAAATTAACTAATCTTATTATCTTAAATCAATATTTGATTTGATGCTATTTCTTAGCATATAGAAGCACCCTTTTGTGACACTGCTACAAAAATTAGGAATGCTGCAAAAAAATAAAAATAGAATTCATTCTTATGGACTATTTATAGCAATGTTTTCATACCCCATCCAAAAAGATCCTTTAAATAAAATTATGTAATTAATATGCCCAATATACATCACCCCAAATTCATAATGAAATCATATCTATTATGTCAGATATATTGTCAGATAAATAGAAAATATTTTCAAAGTCATTTTTAAAAAAATTTACTAATAAATCTTTTATTTTTTGATGATATTATATTTTACTTGTTTATTTCAATAAAAATCAACATTTATAAATTTATTATTAAGATAAAACTGTAATATAATTTAAATACTGAAATCTATTGTTAGTTTTAATATTTAAAATTTACTAAAAAAAAGGATATTTTATCTAAAAATTCTGAAATTTCAGACGTTCTTTCATATATTGCTGTTAAATTAGTAATGTGTTTATCAATTTGTTCATATTTCTGATTTCTTCACCTCTGTAGATCCATTGTTGATCTGGATAATTTTTAGGTTGTTAATATGTTGATGATTTATTAAAAATTTTATGAGAATATAAATGTTTGGATGTCTTTAAGACATGATTAAACCCCTCCAAATGGTTATTGGTGTGGGGACATCAATTTTATATCTAAATAAATATGAGAAAAATTTTTGAATTTATTAATTATGTTTTTAATATCTTATCCACATGCCGTGTCTAAATATGGCATCATGGCTTAGCCATGTCATATCCTTATACTCTGTAAAATCCAGGAGTATGGGATTTTCAGATGTAATAGTGTATCTTCCTCCTTACAAAAGGGAAAAGTTGCAATGCGCCTCACAAATTTGTGAACATTGGAGTGGTTCAAGTACATGCTCACCAACCCAAGAGATTGACATATACACCACACTTGGGAATAGTGGAATACACACCAAAATTATA
Source organism: Gordionus sp. m RMFG-2023 (assembly GCF_954871325.1). NCBI lineage: Eukaryota > Metazoa > Nematomorpha > Gordioida > Chordodea > Parachordodidae > Gordionus > Gordionus sp. m RMFG-2023. Next base: position 2,522,758 of record NC_088779.1, on the reverse strand, counting down.
TTACAATATAAATTATAACTTTTACCCTTTATAATCATATTAGGAAATACAAAATTAAGAGTTGATATAGCAGCTGATCAAATTCTGTTTGGCCAAATCTAGGATTAAAAGATATTTGGCGTTCAGCTCAAAAATTAATAACAATTTGAGAAAGCTTGATATATGTTTCCCTTGTTTTATCCGGAAGCAGCGCATAGACAAAAGGTATCATTACACCTCTGTACATAGCATGTAAGGTATATAGTTTATTAAACAAGCTAGGAGCTAAGTGAAACTTTCTATCCATGTAGATTTGCCCGAACTGTTGGTTAAACACAATATGGCAGTGCCAAAAATGTATGGTTCCTGTTACATGGATTAAAAAGCGTTTTGCAAGTTGCCATAGAATATTCTGCTGATAACTCAATCTTAGAAATCGATTGAGGCATAGGGGGCCAGTATTTCATAAATTTCGTCTATGCGCTGCTTCTGGATAACAAGGAAAATATATTTCAGGTTTTTTCAAACTATTATTAATTTTTGTGCCGAATGCCAGATATCCTTTAATCCTAGATTTGGCCAAGACTTTGAGGCAGCTGCTATATCAGCTCTCAAGTTTGAATTTCCTAACATGATTATAAAGGGTTAAATTTATGATTTATATTTTAATATAATTTAGTTTAGGATTTTTTCCATTATTCCTAAGCGTTATGGCACAAATGTCAATCTCATGTGTTGGTGAGCGTGTACTTGAACCACTTCAATGTTCACAAAGTTGTGAGGCACATGACAACTTTGCCCTTTAAGGAGAAAGATATATCTTGGGAAAAGGCGAAATTGCTATACTATGGCATCTGAAAATCCCATGCTGAATTTAGTGGATATAATATGGCTGAACCATTGCCATATTTCCCCATGGCATATGGATAAGGTATTTAAAACATAATTAATAAATTCAAAAATTTTTATTATATTTATTTAGATATAAAGTAGATGGCCTGCATAACCATTTGGAGGGTTTTCATTATGCCTTAAATAGAAAAACGGTGCATGCTCATCCAAACGTTTATATTCTCATAAAAATTTTAATAAATTAACAACGACCTTAAATATTTCTTACACATATATATTTAATTAATTAATATATATGTTATTTATTTTCTTTAAATTTTCTAGATGGTAACATAAAGTGAGTATGTTTCTGCTATTTAATTAATGTGATTTAGACCTGAATCCATTTCATACCATTTAAATTCGGATAAAGGATTACACCATATATTATTCTCCGCACAAAATATTATGAGCACTGTGAATACCTATACATATGTTTCTTTATTTTTGGTTGGTAAAAGAGCATATACAATGGGTTTCATATTCTGATGCATTATATGAATAATGTAGAGCTGATAACATAAACTTGGAGCAGAATAAAATGTTCCATCCATATTCATTATCAGCCTTCTTAGCTAATCCAAGCATAGCAGGTGTTCTGAACATAATTAATTTATTATTATCATTATAGATCAAAAATAGATCGCCTTATTTAGTTGTAGTATATTCAGGGGTTAAAATATTCTTCACTGAGGTAACCGGGCCGATATTTTTATTAAAGCCGATCTTTTGTCGTTTTTATGGATACGAATGATGGAATGGCTTCTGGGTAATCAGCAATATCGAAATTTTTGTAGTATCTTATATCCATAGCTTTTTCATTAATAAGAATCCTCGTTTCTAGAGGAACACCTCTCTTGTGAGAATGCCCACAGGAAATGGTATATATCTCTTCAAATAATTTGTGCCTTCCTTTACAACTATTATTTTTGACTGGTGGTACTATACTACCTCTTTAAAGATTGAGCATAGGAAGGTAGAAGTAGATATAAATTTGTTGTATTTTGTGTTTACTTTGGGACGAATATTAATTCTAAAAACAGAAAAAATATTAAAAGAATAAAAAAAAAGTAACCTAGTGATGGTGGTTATTACATTTGTGTTTGTATGAAATTTTTTCTTACATTTATCGTTTCACGAAAAAAGCAGACGATAATATGTGTTAACAAAACATGTGTATATCTATGAAATTTATATATTTTTTTTATAGCAAACTAAAACTATTTAATTATTGACAGATGACACAAATTCATTACAATCCGCCAATGATGTTCATTTGTCTACGTCGTCATATTCATCCAATATCGATCAGGTATAATAATTTACCTTTTTCCTGTTTATATATATTCCCTTCTTTTTTTTCGAATACTTTCTCAAAACAAGGAAGGAAACGACACTTGGATATTTTTATTGGACAAATATAATATTATGCGCATTAAAAAAATATTATTAACTATTATCCTAGAAAAAGGTTAAAAGGGCTATAAGATTAAATGTGACAATTGAATGTGTGTATTGGCTAGAGTTGTTAAAAGATCTAAATACTTGTATCTAGATCCTGTATCTAGATATAAATGTGGTATCTGTATCTAGATAGATTTTTGATTAAAATATCTGTATCTAGATATTATTTTAGACGATGTATCTGTATCTAGATCCATTTAAAAAGTATCTTTTAAAAACTCTGGTATAGGCTAATAATTAAAAATGGGTGTCTTTTATTGCATTTTAATACATAAATAAATCTAGTGTTGTTAAACCGCTCGGTTTGAGCAGAAAATATTGCCTAAGCCTTGATATTTCGTTAATAGATGTCCAAACCTTTGTGTCGTCTGTGAGCAAAATCTTTAAGCTGGCATAATATTTTTCTGAATAAAGCATTGAGTTAGCCATTTTTAAAAATGGACAATCGTAGTAATATATTAATAATATATATATGTGTGTGTATATTAAAATTTAATAATTATTAAAAAATGTAAATCATAGAAATGGTATATCGGTTTATTGATAAAAATTGATTATTAAATTTATTATTGGAAAATAAAAATATAAATTGTGCTGATTATAATTAATTATTATTAGTAAAAATTATATAAATTGCCTTATAAAATGTTACAAGGCTAAAAATTTGATTTCCTGGTTATGGCCATTCTTTTTTTTTATATTCAGAACATTACCCCTTACTTTAGTTTAGGCTTATAGATACATGTTTCGGAAAACTCTTAAACAATTTTAAAACATTGTTTACAAAATAGTGCTTATTGAAAGGTTGTTTTATCAGTAACAGCAATGCTGAGATCATTTATCTGATAAAAGCATAAAAAAAAATTTTTTAAATTATTTAATTCAAACCCATAAAAATTCATGTATAAAATTAATTCCACGAGGAAAAAAGAAAATTAACAACATTTTTTGTTATCGTCTGTTTAGAAAATTTGTAGATCAACTTTTTTTGTGCGTTGTTTTAAACTCTAAGGTTTACACGTGACCGCGATCATGGTTTAGCAATGCGTTGTTCATTGCTAAAAGTTTTTTTTTGCGGCTTAACTATAAAACGAATCCTAATAAGACTAGATTTCTTTCTCAACCCCATTTAAAAATAAAATAAACGCTCTTGTATCATAGAATATAGGGCAAGATTCTAATAAAGGCGCAAAGTCTAAGGATGAAGAGAAGAATAGTGGGACTACTACATCCGTGGCATACCATGAGAAAGCTTCTATCAATCCAAATTCGTCGTTGATAGATGGTGACATTTCGTACGAAAAATCTAATTTCGTAAATCCCATGTCCTCCGCATCAACGAGTCGATTGTCGGAATCTCGGCAGGCTTCTAGAACTTCTTTCCACCAAAGGCAAGGATCTTCAAAATTCTCGAAATCTTCTTCTGGCAACATTAACTCGCTCAAGAGAAAGATGAAGAACCAAAAAAATAAAATGGCCGATACCAACGCGAGAATAGGCACTAATAACAGTGTCGTCAAAAAATCGAATAATTTTAGTAGAACTTCGTCGAATTTGCCTAAATATTTTAATAGCAATAATACTACAGGTATAATGACCGACCAATTCGGAAAATGGAAACCTGTGGACGACATCAAGCTAATCATTAACACCATCCAGTCCAACGATCTAAGGAGGGTCAAACAATGCGTGACATTCACTTGCAACTTTTCCCTTAAAGAGATCGAAGAAAGGTTTTTATATAATTGCTCTATCGCCAGTTTATTAACAGCCATCGTTTTATTTAAAATTCTGAAAAAATACAATAGGCAGATGATATTCTTAATTTTACAAAATACCAAATTTTAATGTTGATATTTAGATGGTATAGATTACTCTACGACCCCATATTATCTTCTCTAGCTAAAAAGGCTATCAAACAGCAGCTAAACAAGCCCGAGATATTGGCGGCGTCTTATCGAAACGCTTTATTCAGCCAGGAGGAAGAAAGCATCCTGTCTACTATAATATCGGTTTTAAAAATTAAAATTGAATATATATGTATATATCTCGTGGATCATCTTAGGCTATCAGAAGAATAGAGATAAAAATACATAGTATTTATTAATATGACAGTTATGAGATATAAGTCCATTAGAGTTAGGCTTCTTATATAGTAGGGATGCAATTATATAAATCCTTTATTAAAAATTTTTAATATTTTTTAGCCAACCTTAAAAATCATATAAAGATATGCCATCCTGAATTAATTTTCCAAGCTAAAGAAATAATGCCCAAACATTTATCGGGTATCAGAAAACTACAACCCGAGGAAAACAAACAATTGAATAAGCTTATACTAAGATATATTATAAAAAACAATCTACCATTTAATCTATTTGACTCGGAAGAATTCAAGGATATCTTTAAATTTATATTTAAAAGTGAAAAGATCTGGTCAAGACAAACTGCCAGAATTTATTTGCATTCTATATATGAAAATGCTAAATTCAAACTTATAGCTAAACTAAAAAATATAGAGGGAAAAATATCCCTCTCTACTGATATTTGGACAGGGATTAATTCCCTGTCGAATTGTGCAATCACAATACATTATATATTCCAAAGATTGGAAATTAAAAAACCATCTACTAGATCTTATAGAATTGCCGCACTCTCACAGTGGGCAAGATATATGTTATTATTTAATAAAATCTATAGAAACATTTGAGATTGAAAAATTTTTTTTAGCATTAACGCATGATAATGCTAAAAATATGATTAGTGCATCAGATTTAATCATTAAACATTACATGGAAAAATATAGTATATCATTTTATAGCCATAGATGCCTGGCTCACGGCCGTCCCAATAGTTGTACTTTCCGATGAAACTTCACATGTAATCTGGAAAAATGGTTTAAGGAAGGTTTCAATTTTCTTTAAATATTTTGCCTCATTGACATTTATGTAAAATTCATCTTTGGGAAGACATTCTTCCCCCAATCGTTTAATAGCATCTAAATTCTATAAAATAAAAAATATTATAAAAATAACATTTAAAATATTGCTTAAATTACTTTATTTTTAGTAGAAATTTTAAGATACTTAGAATTCCACCTAGTGACCACGTCGAGTGGTAATCGAGTACCACCCGAGATTTTTATATAACTTTGCATTAGCTTGGGAGAAAGGTGAAGTGATTTCACCAATTTATGAATTTTTTCTAATTTTGCATCAAAAATATTTAGTCCTTCTTTAACTATAATATTAATAACGTGAGCCAGGCATCTATAGCTATAAAATGGTATACTATATTTTTCCATGTAATGTTTAATGATTAAATCTGATGCACTAATCATATTTTTAGCATTATCATGCATTAATGCTAAAAAAAATTTTTCAATCTCAAATGTTTCTATAGATTTTATTAAATAATAACATATATCTTGCCCACTGTGAGGGTGCGGCAATTCTATAAGATCTAGTAGATGGTTTTTTAATTTCCAATCTTTGGAAATATAATGTATTGTGATTGCACAATACGACAGGGAATTAATCCCTGTCCAAATATCAGTAGAGAGGGATATTTTTCCCTCTATATTTTTTAGTTTAGCTATAAGTTTGAATTTAGCATTTTCATATATAGAATGCAAATAAATTCTGGCAGTTTGTCTTGACCAGATCTTTTCACTTTTAAATATAAATTTAAAGATATCCTTGAATTCTTCCGAGTCAAATAGATTAAATGGTAGATTGTTTTTTATAATATATCTTAGTATAAGCTTATTCAATTGTTTGTTTTCCTCGGGTTGTAGTTTTCTGATACCCGATAAATGTTTGGGCATTATTTCTTTAGCTTGGAAAATTAATTCAGGATGGCATATCTTTATATGATTTTTAAGGTTGGCTAAAAAATATTAAAAATTTTTAATAAAGGATTTATATAATACTTGTAGCCGTATGAAGACTGTAGATTTTATCACAGTAGACACATTTCCGTCGAGATTTGTTAGGTATGTTTATAAACATATCTTTAATATTGAAATTATTATTTTGTATTATTGAAGAAGAAGACGTATTAGCTTCTGAAAAAGAGCTTTGAGTTTGACTCAAGTCATTGTCCTCTTGATCCTAATAAAAATTATGTTTTTAGTAATAAATAAAATATCATAGACCTGCCGGGCTTAGGGCCGGGCCGTATTTCAATTTTTTTAAATATATGGGACCGGGCCTATAATGCAATTTAAAAAAATAATATTTTCGTACAAAATTAAATCATTATGTAAATTATTATTTTTGTATTTGAAATTATAGATTATTATAATATATACAAAATAAAATATCCTTTAGTTGATAATTTTTATATTTCGTTCTTCTGAGCGCCTTTCTATAGAAAAAATATTATCAGGAAATAATTTCAATACATATCGTTTTTTTCAAACGGATTTTGGGTAACGTATAGATAGTTGCAAATTACTCGAGGAAATTGGTTCAGGGGAAAAAAGTAAAAATGAGAGGAAATAAAGGAAAATCAAAAAATAACCACAAAAATACACTTTAAACCTTTCAATAATATTTTTATTGTATAAATTAAATTCGGGGAACTAAGGGAAAATAATTTAACAAAAATACACTCTAAATATTTCATTTTTTTTTAAAATAACTTACAATTTAGATTTGCTATATCTCAGAACATATTAAAAATTGAGATCTAAAATTATGAGTATATATTTAAAAAATATAGGAGATAATAAATACTAAATCTTAGATTAATATTTACCTCCAAAAAAAAGTTAGACAAATTTTCCTAAAGTTACTGAGATAAAATTTTCTTTTTGAGTACTTCCTTTAATAATGGTATTATCACTAAATAAAATTCAAAAAATGCAAATTTTATTAAATATTTTATTAAATCAATGTTGAATAATGATAATTACATAAATTTTATAAAAAAATATATATCAAAAAAAATATTAATCATCAAATATCATGTAAAATTTTGAGATAACATTCGCGGCAAATTGTATGCATATGATCTTTGCAAATAAATTTTGAACAATTTAAGCAAATAAATTTTGAACAATTTAAGCAAATTAATGTTGTTTTTTTATCTTTCACCCTTGGACACTTATAACATCTTCCCTTTTTATTTATTGGAATATGTTTTTCATCAATTATGTTGAGAACGTCCCCTATGTTGTTACGTAATAGTCTGCATATACGAGGGTTCTCGTATCTACTGGTCATAAATGGAGTTATCAGATCCATAGCTAATAATTTTTTAAATTTAAACCTTTTTATAGTCAACAAATTATTGGCTTTATAAACTATTAGGGCATTTATTATTGAAATATTTATTATAGTATAAAAAATGGTAAGTGGCCATCTATTTGATCTCCTAGATAAGGAATATATTGAGCAAAGTTGATCCACTACATCAACTCCTGCTTTGGTTAAATTATAAAAAGTTATAATTTCTGGTTTTAACAATTCACCAGTTGTTACATCAATTTTATTATCATATACATTTTTGGTATATATGAAACAATAGTAGTATTTTCTTTGAATCCAAATAAACTTGAATATATTTCTCTTTTTTTATTAAAAAATAATGCAGGTAACTGCTTTTTATTTTTTTTAATAGTCCCTACTATTGTTAGGGAATGTGAAGATAATAAATAAAATTCATAGCTAGTGTCCATTGTAATTAATTAAAAACCTAGGTTTTGAAGATGATTTTTGAATACTTTTAAGTCGGTCAATTGACCGGTCAAAATCAGTCAATTGACTTCAAAATTTGCCTCTTATTACCTCATCATTGAAGATAATCTTTTATATTTCAATTTCAATCAGAGGTAATAATAAATACGACAATTTACATACATAACGTTTTTTCAAACGGTTTTTGATGTTACGAGCAACATTTTTTTATTTCCAATAATTATATAGGAATTGATTTTTTCGATTAAATTCATGTTATCAAAATTTACCTTATATAGAATTTAAAAATCCTGAACCTAAATTAAACCCTAATTTTTGGTAATCTAGCAGATATTTTTATCTTTTAATAATTAAATTAAATGTTAAGATATAGACATGTCAATTTTTTTTCACGAACAAGTTTGAGACCATATTTTTTACCCCCGCTCCCAGGTCAAAATTATATACACCATATAAAGGTATAACTATACTTATTTGATACCCACCTCATATCAATATTTGGTGCTGATAAAATAATTCCTGACTTACGTAGAAATAGCTTCACTCATCTAGACATGGTTTGCAACCTATTCAATAGATCTAATTAGCTAGCGATTGATACCTCTAATAACCATATATTTATATATATTAATAAGGTCAAGAAAAATCAACTTAAGATATATTAATCTGTGCTAGGGGTTCGGGCTCATAGCTAGTTAAGTCGATTTTAAGATCCAAGCCCCTACAAAACCAACCAATAAATAACACTTATATAATAAGTAATAGAGTTTCATAAAATTTAAATTAACCGATTTATTGAGTTCACGACTCAAGTTCAGAACTAGAGTCGTAAAAATGACTCGAGTTATTGCTACTTCGACACGGAGTCGGGATTACTCGACTATCTAATTTTAAATTTAATAATAATAAACAAAAATATCGTAATTAAAAATAACTAATTAATTTGAAATATACTGGAGTCTAGTTTCTAGTCGATTAAATTTATAGAACTATTTGTCCTCTAATTGTCTCAAGTATATAATTCCTATTTACAACTCAAGTTGGAAGTCTAAAATAAAAAAAATGTAACAAACAACATATATCTTAATTAAAATTAATAATTAATTTGAAATATTCGTCCTCTAGTCGTCGACTCAAGTTCATAAAATTATTCGTTATCTAGTCGACTCAAGTATATAGACATGAGTTCACAACTTGAGTCGACTTTAATTCATGACTTAAGTTCATAATTTAAGTCGCGTCTTGAGTTCACGACTCAAGTTCAAAACTTGAGTTGTAAAAATGAGTCGATTATTGCGACTTCGACTCGGAGTCGAAGTCAGGAGAACTCGACTATTTAACAACACTAAATATGCTAAATAGATATTTTTTTATACATTCTTCTAATTAAATTGTATAGAATAGGCATCATACCCTCGATCAATTTGAACAAATTCTGCGCCAATATCCTTCCATATTTTTGCCCACGCGTACGGCTAAAGATTTACAGGATCATTGGCTTTCCATGAAGCACCACGTTTTATTACCCGATCAGATAGGTTTGTCTTTAAAAATGATTCACAAAAAAATATAATTAAAGTGCACCCTAATTGAGCGTGTACGTTTTGCCCTAATTTTTATATTAAAAATACCTAACTTATTCCTTGTTTAAATTGAGGTTGCCTTTTTTTATTAACATCCGTCGATTCAAAATTTTAAATGAGTTCTAAAAAAAATTGATTTTTCTTTGAAAATTATATTATCGTCTGCTTATTGCTTTTATTTTTAAATATTCATTTTTAGGATATAAGTAAGTTTTTTTATATTACATTTTTATATAATATTACAAAACGATTTGAAATACATTATTTGTGCTTACGACGTAGCGTTTGAAAAGCTCAATTTGTGCGAACTATAAGCATATGAGAGTTATATATCGTCTGTCACACTGCAAAACCTCTTGAACAATATTACACCCGGCTTGGCTTAGCCAATTTTTTTTAGGAAAAATCCGAGCCGGGCTTAGAAATAAAAAAATGGCTGATAATCCTTTTTTCAATCTTATGGCTGATAAATTATTTTTTTGAATTTAATATATTCACTCCTTTACGCCTAATTTCCCTCTAAATATTAATTCACATAATAAAACGTTTACTAAGGTGCGAATTTTTCAATTGAAAGTTTTTTTTACCGAGTAGAGTTTTTCTTAATTTTTATGAAGAATAATATTGATCTACGCGTGTCAAGAAATTGACATTTAAAGAAACAATTTTTTTTAAAAAATAATATTTTTAAAGTGAATTCATCGTCCAAATGGAATAATCCTTTCACTGGTAGCCACACTACTTGCTCGCCCAATTTACAATTTTCGGATATGGAAAATTTACTCTTGATATCGAACGAATCAAACGATCCTTCATGCAAAAGTGCTACCCCGCATCATTCATCCATCCACGATGCCGTCCCAGAACAACCGCACTCCTCCGAAAGCAAGAAATCGACTACTCCCTCTGATAATATCCAAAAAATTCGAGATTACTACCCTTATTTCGCGAAAAAATCCATGTTCGACAAGGAGTACGATCTCGACGTAGTACACAGGTTTCAGAAAATAGACCGATTGGAGAACGAGTTGCCCATGTGGCAATCCATCATCGACAAAGAAATCGGTTTTTCTTTCTTTAAGAGTTGTTTTATTTAATTCCTCTAAAATCATATATTTCTTTTTTTTCAATCTATGCACAAGGTCCAGGGGCTGTGCCCATATTGAATATCGGATTGGGCAGATATTTTTGCAAAAAAAATTTCCATCCCATATTAGCATTGTTTTTGGGTTATTTCATGATTTAAATATCTATATATAATATATTGATGATAATATATTGATGATAATATATAAAAAAAAATGAATAAAACCAACCAAAGATTTCAATTTATTTTTTTTTTTAAATGAAATCAAATTATTTTAAAGAGATACAATTTTGGCTGAAAGGAAAATATTTTATTTATTTTTTTTGCAACGCGAAAAGGGTTAAAAAATATTTAAAGACTCGCAAGTTTAATTATTTCGTGAAAATTAATTAAATTCAAATATCGCCCTGACCATCAGAGACCGAACATTTGAAAGTGTTTTTTTTTCTTGTTTTGCGGATAGTTTTACTGTTGTTTATCTTTAAAATATTTTATTTTTTTATATATAACATCTCGGTTGTAAATTGGGATCGGTTTTGTATGAATATTTCATCATCGGCCCACCCATATATTAAGGGTCAGCCTTGGACCATTTTTTCCAGGTTTTCATTATGAAATATCTCGTATAATATAATTAATTATTTTTCTTTGTTACAAGGCTCGAACGCCGAATTCGATGATTGCACTTTCGCCGTATTGCAAGGAAGAGCCGTCAAATTTTTGATCAAATCCAGAGAGGTTTTTATAATAAAAAAATATATATTTATATCCTTTATTTATCGTCGCTAGACACGTTCTCGTTAAACACCTGAAGATTTTTCTTATAGATGGCAAAAGAGATTCGGTCATCTATTAGCAAATCTTGTGGTTAATATTATTTAGGCTAAAATCTTCTATTTGGCCGTTATTATAATGGGGCTCAATCTAAGCGTTTAGCAACATTAGCTAGATGTCTAGAATGGGTTGTTTAAAACTATTTTTACGGTAACGGACTGCCTAATTTAAAATATTTTCCTATTGGAGATAGCAAAACGGGCTTATATTTATTCAAAATTATCGTATATTTTTTTTAAAAATTTGATAATGTTTCATATATTAGTATAAATAAAAATATATATTAAAATGAAATGAGTAAAGTGCCAAACAAATCGATCAAATAATTTATAATCAACGAGGATATTGATAACTAACCTGAACGGACGATTTATTCATAAAAAATGAATTTAAAAGTGTACCATACATTGAAGCCTGTTGGGTGGCATTTAGGTGAAATATGAACGTTCATTTGAGCGATATGCCTTTCAATGGCGTCTACTACAACCACCGACATTCACTCTGGCTTTAATATGTGTAGGGAAAATGTGCCATGATCGGTCATGTTTTTTCTTTTTTCAAAAAAAAGGCATTAAATATTTTTTAAACTTAAACAATAATTGGTGTTAAATGTTATTATGGTATGCTGAGAAGAGTTTATTAATTAATAGAAATTTAATATAAAAAGAATCTTATTGCATTTTATTTATAAAGTTGTTATATAATTATAATTATAAAAAAGTTAAAAAGTTCTTTCGAGCAAAATAATCGTTCTTTATATGACCAAAAAAAATTTAAAACTTCGCATCAAATAGATATATACAAATTGCTTAATATAATAAATTTACATGAACTACTGAATATAAATTGTGATAACCAAACCAAATATGCATGCTAATGTATATTCAGCGGTCACTACACTTGGATTCAAATGTCCCTTATAATTTATCCATATTTTAAATAACGTGAAATGATTGGCAGAGCATAGTTACCATATATATATACGCCACAAGTGTCATTCAAAAATAATTTTTAATAAATCTATGTCTATTGATAGGTCAGTTTCGGACGGTTCTGTAATAATTTCGCATCCGCTAAACCCATAGATATTGATTTAACGCTGGAAGGACCTTGTCGTAAGGTAATAAAAATAAATAAATTATTTAAAGGCAATTAATCGTTAAATATAAGCCTTCGTAGATATAGATAATACAGGAATGATTATTTTTTTTAAATAAAAGAAGAATGCCTAAGAATTGATGTATTATTTCTCAGTTAGGAAGGTTAGAAGAATATTTTTGTATGCAATCTTAAATTTTTGGTTTTTTTTTAACGAGAAAGATGTCGTAATATTGCTAGGATGTAGCGTTAACCTTACTCTTTTATAATGAAAAAAAAACGTAAGGTTTCCCGTTTGCAAGGCCATTTCAAACTTAAAGCTTCCTCCCTCATAGCGCCATCCTCCTCGAACAACAATAATCTCAGCGCGTTATCTCACGAATTTTACATAACTAACGAAGGCCACAGACCTTTTTTCCTGGAAGGTAAACCCATACTGCCCGGTCACGCTACCAAGTGTCGCGACAAATCACTCATCGAGGTTTAGAAACGTAGCGACAATAAATTTGTCACTTTTTTTTTGGTGCTTATTGTAAAACACCTGCAAATTCGATCCTATTTAGACCCGAGCTCAATCCAGTAGTCCGAAATCTTAATTATTTTTTTAATTTCAAGCCAACCCCGAATTTTCATACCGATTTTTAAAGCCCGAATCAGGCTTGAAAAATGCTAACTATAAAAATATAAATTGAAACGCATTTCACATAAAAGCTTAAAATTAAATTAAAAATTACTCCTTATATGGTCTTTCAGATTTTGTTATTTAAACCCAAACTCCGATTTTCTTTTGAAAAATTATGAATGCCCTTATGTTGTTAAACGGCTCGATTTGAGTCGGTTTTTAAAAACGGCTAACTCTATATTTTATCTAGAATAATGTTACGCGAGTCTGAAGATTTTTCTCATAGATGGCACAAAGGTCTAGACATAGCGAAATCTCGAGACTTGGGCAATATTTTTCTGGCTAAAATAGTGAGTTAGCCGTTTTTAAAAATCGGCTTAAAACTTAACAACCCTTCCTTAAACTCTAGTTTCTGATATTAAAATACCATACTTTCTCCGTTGTCATTTTTTTTTTGTCAAATTTATATTATATTTTAATAAAAACGCGATATCAAGATATCCTACCTACAGTTCACATTTTTTGTCAACCATCGGCTTATCAATCAACTCAAGCAACTACCAGCACTCATCTGAAGATATTTATTTACTATTATTTTTAAAAAAAAATGCTAAAAAAAGGAAGAATATCTTTGTTATTATTATTATTTTTTAGCATATTTATCATTGCATTGGAAGTCTATACTGAATATGTTAAAGCAAAACTTGTAAGCGTTGTATTCGATATATTGTAAATTATTTGTAATTTATATTTACCAAATTTAACAAAAAAGAATAATAATCCCTAATTTTTCTTGATATTAATTTCGCGTTGATAATTTATGATGGATTCTTGGACTCACTTACAACCTTTTAGTTAGATAAGGGGTGTTCTGAAATTTTGATCACATTTCATTTTTATTAATGGATATGGTATTAAAATGTATCGCTTTTCCTGGAGAGTTAAAAAATAGCAGAAATTTACTGTAGAACGACTACGTTAGAAAATATCAGGATATCGATCTGGCTTTTGGTGTTGTCTTAATCATAGGCTAAATTGTAGAAAAACACAGAAAACGACTTTCCTAGGGCCATGATGCTCCCAAGAAGTCGGACAGCCGACCCTATGAGAATCGCTTTTCTTCCCACACTTATTAATTTAAATATTTTTGGTATAAGTTATTGTGTACCTACATACACGATAATTTTGTTTAGCTTTAATTTATTATAATTTCTTAAAATGATTATAATTTAAACATTCAAAATTAAACCAACAAAAAACTCACAAGTTAAAATAAAACTTTTAATTTCGTATAAAAATTATAATAAAATATCAATCAGAAAATTTTAGTGCTTACATATTATTTTAATCGTTTATAGAAAGTCTAGAGAGAAAAAAAGTGATTGGCAAAAATAATAAAAATTGGCATCATGCTAGAATGGTAAATATAGAAGAATTATTTATGTATCTGTTTGCGCTAATATTTAGTGCATGATTAGTACTTTTAAATTCCTTAACAGTGGTACGAGTCACAAATAAGAAAACCGAAGTATAAACAAATTGAAAACTATGACATCACGCTTTGAGCATGAAGTGAGTCAAACTTTTGGAAGCACTAATTCTGAAACTTATAACCAGAGTTGTTAAAGTAGCGCGCTATCTTTTTTGGTAGCTATAGCTAATAGCCGCTACTTTTTTTTAAATTATTTAATTTTTTAGCGCGCTACTTTTATTTAAAATATAATGAATGTAAGTATAAACATGAAAATTAAAATATAATATCATAATTAATTATAATTTTTATAATTTATTATTTAATTTTGAAATTTAAATATATTTTTAATTTATATTTTCAATCTGTGTTAATAATCTAAAATGGCATCGCCCATGGATATCCAAATCCTTGAAAGTGATTCAGACATGGAAGATTCAATGGAAGAAAATGTACTTAATAGCTCTAATAACGATTTCCCATTCCCTAGATTTGAAAAATTTTTTAAAATAAATATTAAAACAAAATCTGGATTCAAATTCCTGTGCTTAAAATGTAAAAAAAATATATCATCAAATCAATCGAGTAGCTATAACCTGAAGAAACACCTAAAGGTAAATTGTTATTTTTACATTATAATATTATTTATTTTATTAGACTGTTCACGCCAATTGCTATAAGGAAATAGAGAAACATATAAAAAAATTTGGTATAAGAGAATCTTCATTCAAAAAGACAAATACTATCCAAACCAAATTAACTGATAATAAACATGCCAATATTTCACAAAAATTGGCTGATAAAGTAATTGTTGATTTTATTATTGACACAGTTCAGCCATTGTCCTTGGTTGATAATCCATCATTTACTATGATGATTAAAACTTTATCCCCTGGCACAACAGTTTTATGTCGCCAGACACTTATGAATAAAATAGCCGACAACTTCAAAGTGATGAAAGATGCTCTAATAGTAGAGTTATAAGATATATCTTATGTATGTACACCGGCAGATAGGACACATAACAGAAGGTAAAAACTTATTTATATTTAAAAATTGATCTGATTAAATATTTTTAGAGCTTCCTTGCCCTCAAGTGCTAGTGTCGAGAGATTATTTAGTAAAGCAAAGCTTATACTTTCTGATCGTCGCTCTAGACTTGGGGATGATAATATTGAAATGATATTATTATTAAAATGCAACAAATTAAAATAAATATTTATTTATATTGCTTATTTTTTTACAATCTAAACTAACTATATTTTTATATTTATAAATGTTGATTTTTATATATTATTTATTATACATTTACATTATAAGCAAAAAATAAATAAAAAAAATTTGTTTCATTTGTTTCTAAAAATTTTTTTATAAAAAGTAGCTTATAAAGTAGCTTAACAGTAGCTAATAGCGCGCTACTTTTTTTGACAAATAGCGAAAGCGGTAGCGCGCTACTTTTTTTGACAAATAGCTATAGCGGTAGTGCGCTACTTTTAAAAATAGCGTTTAACAACTCTGCTTATATCAAACCATTAATTAGTTTGTTTTATTTCTTTGATCTGTTTAGTATATGTAAAAGGGAAAATAAGAGAATATAAAAATCTTAATTTTTTCGTTTGCATTAATATTTAAGGCTTAACTTATTCTTCAACCAATTTTGCCAACCACAAAAAAGTAACCTTATCATAATTCAAATATAACCCATGATATCGCGCCAAGTGTGTATCTCTTAACTTCTGGAAACATTTAACTATTTAAATTGCTTCTACTCTGTTGGTAACTGGATTTAAGAACATGCATTATTGACACAATTAGAAGTAATTGGCATCATGCTCAATGTTGCCATTACTTCCACATTGAATAGATTCCCCTATTTAAAAAAAAATAAATTGAATGTCCCACTTTGACCAAGCTCATCATATCTCTCCATTTTTTAAAAAAAATATTATAAATATAAAGATTTTTAAGTTTGTTTCTTAAATACAATTTTATTTTTCATTTTTCGAATATTTTTGAGTCACGATATGATTCTAAAACGGATAAGCTATGAAGTACCCCGGTATGTAAAAAATATAGGGAAGAGTATCGCGAACTTATTTTTACATACCGAAAAATTGAGCGTTTCAAAACGCAAATAAAAAAATACGTAAACGCAGCTATGTTTATACTGAAAAGTTAATTTTTTTTTAATATGAAAGGTCTAAATTTGAAACATAAAATGCTGTCCAATTTAAACGAATGCAATTATTTGCGTTTTAAAACGTTAAATTTGTGCCCACTTATGAGAATGCTGTTTAAAACACAATTTTTTAAATTAAAATCTATTTGCAAGAGGCTTGCTTAATCATTAAAACATGAAAATCGCGACGTTTTTTTTGTAAACTTCGCGGATCCCGTTTTAATAACCAATGGGTTTTTTAAATACGCAAATGGGTATAATAGTATAATTGAGGCATGTCCTATAAGAGAACATCAGTATGATAGTAGCTAGAGGGCGGAGTCTAATTATAAAAAGTAATCTTTCGTTAGATAATTTCCCAATTTTTCTAGAGTACAAACTTGGAATACGCGCTAAAATATTTGAATGTGATTATCTAAGTACGACTCGGGTTCGAGGAAATGCACACAGGAGTCCTACAAATCTTAGTTCGGTGTAAATACTAAATAGGACGGTTCCCAAGGATAGTGAAAGCTAAATCGCTTCCATATGAGTCGATTTTAAAAAAAAAGGGCTATACGCAGGCCTAAAGATTCTGTTCATAGATGGCATAGGTTTGGACATCTATTAGCGAAATCTCGATGATTAAACCGATTCTTTTCTGGGTAAAATATGAGTTGGCCGTTTTATAAAATCTTCTCAAACGGAGCGATTTTACATCCGCTACCCATAGGTTTTTAATATTATTATATATAGTGCCATATATAAATATTTCGCTTTTATTATATTATACAAACAAACAAACTATTATTATATATTTTTGCAACATTTATTTAAATTTCGAACTATAATTAAACTCCAAATTGGGGAAATATATGTTTTAAATAAACGAAAAAGACTTGTTTACTTTTAACTCATATTTCATATTTTTGTTTTAAAAAATCAAATATAACCTTGGTTTTTTTTGTGTTTTTTTTAACAAAAAAACAAAAATAAAAAAACATTTTTTTTTAAGAGTTCCTTATGTAAATATAATTTCAATATAAATAATGATAATTTTTTGAATTTTGGGCGTGAAGATGAAACATTAATCGAGTAAATAATATATGTCTTCAATTAACCTACCTTAGTAAAATCTTTATTTATTTATTTGTTTATATTTTAAATTTGGTGACGATAAAAGTACCCCACCCCCCTAAAAAAAAAATTTTTTTTTTAAATGTTATATATAAATTACTTTCCAATTCTCACCCTGATTTCGAGATCACAATTTATGAAGGAGGGATTGGGGAAAATGTTTTACTATTTTCATTTACATTTATCATATTTTTTTCTATATAGGAAATAAGGTTAAGAGTTTGGAAGTGATGGGCAAAACGTAAAAGAGGAAGGGCCGAAACTTCAAAGGGGCCCCATAAAGTTAGAGCCAATATGAAGGAAATATAAATTAGATTAAAAGAGATAGCGTGAATAACATATGGTGGAGAAAGGTATTGAAGGAGCTTACCACCAGAAAAAGGTGAAAGCTAAAAGAGGGGAAGAAAAAAGAAGAAGATAAAACATCATTTAAATTATCAAAATGGTTTTTTTTTTTTGCTGAATATTTAAATTCAAGGCGTAAGAGGCATTTTAAAAGAATAGTATTTTGAGATTTCGTCGGTTGAGGATTATAATGTTCTATATAACAATTTTCATTGTTTTTTTTTGCAAAATGCCTTTATTTCGACACTTATATTTGTTTTATAATATATCCACAATAAAAAATTGTTAAAATATAATTTAGAATGATCCTGTATCTGTATTATTACATTTGTGATCTCCTATTTAAAATACAAGATGAAAAATTATTAAAAATGGACACGTGATTCCCCCCCCCCATGTAGTCGCTTTTTCCATAAAAAAGTCGCTGCCAAGACGCGGGCGGGATGCGCGCCAAACATTTTGAGACCTTGCGGGTCAGTTTTTATTACGTTTGTTTAAAACTAATTATTTACTTCGATGATAGGAAAAATAAACTTCATCCTAAAAATTAAAAAAAAATGAAAGTGTTAGGAAGGAAGGTTTTAGCCAGCAATCGATATACGTTATTTTCCCAGAGCTATGTGTGACCTATCTGTGCAATTGATAACTTCTTTAGGCGGACATTCTTAATTTTGTTCGTTCATTTTTTTATGCCTAATTTCTTGAATGGATAGAGACATGCGTCGTTGTTAAATAGTTCCATAACTGAAAATCATTATTTTCGATTATCGTCGGTTGAGCATTATAGTGTTCTATCTCCATTTTATAATTTTTATCCTTTATTAGTATTTGTATCATTACATTGGGATCGTTTTTTTAGACATATAAGAATATAGCAGGGTTGGGCAGTAATTACTTTCACACGTAATTGGATTATATACCTTACAATTCCTTTTTTTTTTGTAATTAGTAACTTGTAATTAATTCCCTCCCATATCTTTATCAACACCTGTAGAAAGACTATTTAACCTTGAAAAATTCTCTAAATACATATAATAATAAAAAAAACACGTTTTAAATGGCGAACTGAATGAAAAAATAGATAATTAAAAAATATTAGTTAAAAATAGATTCAATATCATTTGTTGATAAGGGTAGTTCAAATTTTAATGCTCATGTAAAACAAGTGAAACGCTTACATTATTTTTTAAAACATAAAAAAAAAAATTGTAAATTAAAAGAATAAAAATAATGCGAAAATAAAAAAATTATTTTATATTATATTATATTGCTATACGATTTTTTATGTCAAACTAGAGGTGTGCAATGGGCCGGTTTTTAGCTAAAAAACCCGCCTGCTCATCGCCCGCTCGTTGCTTTGAAATTTATTACCCGCCCGACATCCGCTGCCCAATGATAAAAATATTTTAATAAACCCGACCACACCCATTTAAAGTGTGGGCTGAATGCAGACCTCTAATGCAAAGCCTACTTTAATTTTTTTAATTTTACTACAAAAGGAATTGTAATTATGTAATTGTGATTACTCTAGGTATTCACCATTAAATGTAATTAGTTTTATTAATTACCGTATTTTGATTAAAATTAAATACAAATTTATTTTCATAATTGTAAATAGGAATCGATTAAAATTTTTGAGTAATTATGCCCATTCCTGGAATAGAGTACATGAAGAATTCATATAAGCACTTCCCCAAAAACCTAACATAGAACTCTATAATACTCAACCGATAATTTATAAAAAAAAAATTTAGTCACTTGGTGTTTCTATTTTCAAATACATATTTATCCTTTATCGATACTAATTAGCAGAGTTGTATAATGATATTTTTAAATAGATCCAAATACCGATACAACGTTTAAATGTGGATCTAGATACAGATACAACGTTTTTATACGATACTT
This sequence comes from Gordionus sp. m RMFG-2023, assembly GCF_954871325.1. Lineage (NCBI taxonomy): Eukaryota > Metazoa > Nematomorpha > Gordioida > Chordodea > Parachordodidae > Gordionus > Gordionus sp. m RMFG-2023. Next base: position 2,502,482 of record NC_088779.1, on the reverse strand, counting down.
CTCTGCTAATTAGATGGAAATACTAATTTTTCTTTTAAAACATAGCCAACCCTATCGCCTCTATGGTTTTGTATGAGATCACTAGATAAGATGAAATATTAAACATAATAAAAAATATATAAAACTCCCAGCCAAACAACAGATTTTGGGATCTGTAAACAGATTACTGTAATGAGGCATTTTTTTTTTACTACATCATCAATATAACTTGAGGACTATTCAGAATAATTGAAAGAGGTTTAAATAAACCGATTTCTGCCTTACTTAAAAGTGGTCCTGGGGAGGTCATTAGTAATTCTAGAGAATAATTTAATTAACATTAGATTTTTTAAATTAGTACATCTATAAATATCATTAATAGCAAACACCTCATCATAATATTTTTGCAAAAGTTTTATTTTGCTTAATCAAAAACAATTTTTAATTAATTAAAATATTTTTGAATTTTAAGAGTGAACGTAGTACTGATATTTACAAAATAATTTCTTTTTAAAAAATAATTAATTTCTTTGAACTTCTTCATTTATCAGTTATTGGGAATAGGTAAAGAAATTTGCTTCTTTGTTAAATCCTGACTTATAACGATGCAACTGTTATGGATATTATTTACTGCTGTATGGATTACCTTTTCTACAGGTTTATTAAATGATTTGAATCTTTAAATTATGTTTATAAAACATTATAACCACATGCTAAATTTTAGTAGACTTTTGCCCGATTGGAATACCCACATGTTAATTCCTTCAATCAACACTTCAACACCTCTGAGTAATATATACATTAGATTTATATATATTAATTTATTTTATTAATAGATTCTTTACAATTATTTAGTTTTTTTTTGTAAATTTTTGTAATAATCATATTTTCAAAATTATGGTAAAAGTAAATTTTAAGGTGTGTTTTTTTCTTCCTAGAGGAGATTTGTGCAGATAATATCATTATCGACTCGGGATGTGATTTATGTTAAATTATATTATGTTAATACTTTTTGCCACATAAGGTTATTTATCGTTGGCTAAAACATTGACTAGGAATATAGAAAAAGTTTCCAAGTAATAAAAGAACGGCATTATTTATTTTTTTTAAAAATATATATATATATATATTAATTATAAAAATAATTTTTTTTAATTTTGAAACGCGATTCCACATTCCATATCCAAAAAAAAACAAGGTATTTTTAAGTAAAATTAAAATTTTAATAAAAAACCTCATTTTTTTTAAAAAACAAATTAAATAATTTAGTTATTTTGGTAACGCTACAACTGAAATTAGTCGATGATTTATTCATTTGGTAGATGCCGCAAAAGCTATTCAATGGTTTTCCTCAAATTTGATGTACTACTACCTTGATGAAACGAACTTAAATAATCTTAGATTAATAACCAAAGCTCTTAAAGCCACGGTAATAAAAATTTATATATATATATATGTAGCATTTTACCACGTAGTATTGTTAGAGGGTTAGATTTGAGCCGGCCGATTTTTAAAAACGGCTAACTCGATATCTTATCTAGAATAATATTACGCAAGCCTGAAGATTTTGCTCACAGATGGCACAAAGAGTTTAGACCTCGATTAGCGAAATATCCAGACTTAGGACAATATTTTTCTGGCTAAAATATTGAGTTAGCTCCTCCTCTAAAAAGCCGTTTAACAACACTAGCTAACTTTTTTAATAATTAAAATTTCAAATATCTCTTCCTATTAAAATAACTATATAGTGTTTTGAAGAAAAAAAAATAAATATTTTAAAGAAACGGCCTAAAATCAATATTTTTGACGAAAATAAATTTACCTAATGCCTTCGAAATTTTGGGTATAGATGGTGAAATGTTTTAGGCCTTTTGACAAATTTTGGCTCAAACCCGCGACCATAGTTAGCGGCGAACTTCGCGACGATCTTCGCCTCGAAATTCGCTATAAACGTGAACGCGGAGTAAAATCTAGGTTTTTTTTTTGTCGACACGATTTCTTCGTCATTTTGTCTAATTAAAAAAATGATTCCATAGTTTTATATAGACATTGGCTCCCGAGTTTTTGTGGATCATCCTCGCTCGCCTATAGTAATATTAGTTCAAACTTGACATATGGAACGTCATCTTATTCGGATAATATCGGCATTTATAAAATTGACGATTATAGATATATTACTGACGATAATGCCTCTAGTGTAAGTTTTTTATTTTTTTTAAATTTATTTTCTAAAATAAATTTGTTTTTTTTTGTTTCGTATAGTTACGATTTGCGCAATCGCACGAGGGATTATTCGAAGTTTTCGAAATGCACCAATCGTACATAATTTACAAAGATTCGGTGAGGCATCAACCAATAAAATTGTTAGTCATACTTTTCTTAAAATCGAACAACAATAATAATACTTCACTTCCACATTCCGTACCCAAAGTTAATATCGTATTGAAAAATTGTAAGAGAAATCTACCAAGTAAACATTATATTATAAAAAAAACCTCTAATTTTCAATTTCTTAATCTTGTGTCTTTACAACCATTTTCGGCAAAAGTAAAAAAATAAAATCCATTTTCAATTATTTATATATATGAAAGAAAGAAAGAAAGAAAGAAAGAAAGAAAGAAAGAAAGAAAGAAAGAAAGAAAGAAAGAAAGAAAGAAAGAAAGAAAGAAAGAAAGAAAGAAAGAAAGAAAGAAAGAAAGAAAGAAAGAAAGAAAGAAAGAAAGAAAGAAAGAAAGAAAGAAAGAAAGAAAGAAAGAAAGAAAGAAAGAAAGAAAGAAAGAAAGAAAGAAAGAAAGAAAGAAAGAAAGAAAGAAAGAAAGAAAGAAAGAAAGAAAGAAAGAAAGAAAGAAAGAAAGAAAGAAAGAAGAAAGAAAGAAACCTTTGAGCCATTTACAATTTATATGAAAAAATCAATGGAAACACTAATATAAATTATGTTACGGTTTAAAAGTTCGCGACAAAATTATCTGGAATTCATAGGATAGGTATTCCAAACATAAGATATATATATAATTAACTAAATTGGATGTTCAAAATTTTCATAAAAGCCATCTACATTGACAAAGAGGATGCTCACCGTTACATTTTATTCGAAGGGGTCAACAATTTGGTTTCCTCCGATGGGAATTCGACAATTTTTTTGAAGTTAATATATATATATATAGTTAATTAATCACACAAAAATTTATTATAGAAATGCACCATTGTTTCCTCGCAGTAATCTATCTAATCCCGACACGCGATCAGTATACGTAATATACATGTCAATTCCTCGATATTATGGGAATCAATCTACTTACAGTTTTTCACTCTTTTCGGTTTCGCAAGATGATATGAAGCAGGCTTTAAAAATTATTGGGATAAATTTTCATATTTCGACGAATACAAAGGTCAGAACTAACACCAAAAACCTTTAAGAAAAATTATATCGATATTTAGTTTTAAGCTAAGTGTTGAGGGATCGTAAAATATTATTAGAAGAAGAAAAAAATAATAATAATAAACTAAGGAGGTGACCCATCTATCTTAATCAGTGTTGCTAAACAGCTGTAGCTCAATATTTTAGCCGGAAAAATATTTCCTAAGCCTCAAGATTTCGATAACATATGTCTAGACCTTTGTTCTTTAGGTGAGCAAAATCTTCAGGCTTACGTAATATTTTTCTGGGTGAAATATTGAGTTAGCCATTTTTAAAATCTGCTCAAAACGAGCAGCTTAAACAACGCTAATCTTAATTATTAGATTGGTCGTTAGTTAAAAAAAATTTGTATCTTTAAGCGACTTTTTTTTAAAAAAAATGCTAATAATTATCTACTAACGAATCTGATAATTAAAATCGTGTGCATCTTGGTTGAATTGGGTAAAGGTGTTCCTTTATATCGTATAATATGGTATACACAAAAAAATAATTAATAGAATTTTTTTTAACAAATTTTAAAAAAAAAATAGGGAAAATGTGAATACACTTTAGGGTTTCGTTAAACTGAAAACGGCTAAATCTATTTGCTAGCCAGAGAAATGTACCACACAACCCTTGTCGGTTTTTGCCTATCAGATGTTCCACTTTGTGCCATCTATGACCAAAATCTTCTGGGTGGCGTAGTGTTTTTCTGGGCTAAAATATTGAAATCGAACCGTTTAACATTCATTTAATACACTTTTAAAATGGGGGATATTTTATTTTAAATAAACCAAATATTTATTTATAGCATTTATAAATGAGTGTTGTTTTTTAAAAAAAAAATGCCTCGTCGACATTTTTTTTTTTTAAATAAAAATTATAAATAATAATAACCAAATTTAAATACAGATTATTTTCTTTAAAAAAAAAATAAAAAAAATTTAAGATGAAAATCGAAGTGAACAACAATACGTCTGCTCTCTGTTCTTTGGTGCTTATCAACATCGTTAATGGTTCAGATGCGCGAATAGGAATTAATCAATCTGTATTGAAACCCTGCATTATTTATTTAACTTCCACAATACTCCAGTTGGGTTTATAGCATCCCAGCAGGCGCGTACGCAGGGAGGGGGGCAGGAATTTATATTTGAATTTTGTATTAGAAATTTGTCAATAATTTATAGTCACTAGTTAGTGTTTTTAAATTGCAAAACGACTAAGACTCAAGACAACCACAAAAATATTGTCTAAGCCTTGAGATTCAGCTATTAGATGCCCAAACCTTTGTGTGCCATCTATGAGCAAAATCTTCAGAACTCGCGTTTATATTTTTTTCTGGATAAAATATTGTGTTCGCCATTTTTAAAAAACAAATCGAATAGGTTCAGCAGCACTAGTCACTAGTCTTTAATAAATTTATGAAACTTGAGTTATTCTTAAAAGACTCTTAGAATACCCCCACAGCGAATTCCTGCGTATGCGTCTGGGCCCCAGGCATTATAGACTTGATTATTACATAGAAACCTGTTAATTATTAGATCTAAGAATTTTCAGTATTTATTTATTTTGGCCGAATAGTTTTTATGATATAAGCATTTCGTGGATGATCGGGGTCTACGAAAATCCCATTATAGTGCGCACAAATTGAGCGTTTACGTTTTGCCGTAATTTCTAAATTATAATAAAAAACGTAACGCGTCCCTGGTTTAAATTGAGGTTGTCTTCTAATTAGTACCTGTCGATTCAAATTTTAAATAAGTTTCTAAATAAAAAATTGAATTTGTCTTTTGTAAATTTTATTATCGTCTGCGTTCTTATTTCTTCAATTTCTAAATATTGATTTTTTTTTAGGATAATAAGTAAATTATTTATATTACACATTTTATATATTATATTACAAAGCGAAGAATAAAAAAAAAAGTAACGAAAAACCTAACCTGTTTGCGTTTTTTTTAAATGGTTGCTAAGGCCAAACGGTAATTTTATCAATTTGCACGTGATCATTTGTAAGGCATTATTGGCGCTTGCAATTTGTTCGCACTATTAGAATGTTTACAAGTAATTTCCTTAGTTAAGATAGGATGATTAATTATTATAATGAAAATGTCAACGTTTTAAATATCCAAAAAAATAATAATTGCCTAAACCTAAAGTTGTGCCAAAAAGCCCGATTCGGGGTCGATTTTTAAAAACCGGTCCGATAACCGAAATAGTATTGTGTAAGCCTCGTGATTTTGCTCATAGATGGTAGAAAGGTTCGAGCTTCTACTTGCCAAATCTTGAGACTTATACAATATTATTTTGCCTAAAATAACCTTCAAAACCCTGGTGCCTTCTATGAACCGAATTCTTCAGGGCCTTCTCATCTCTTCTCTTCTCTTCTCTTCTCTTCTCTTCTCTCTCTTCTCTTCTCTTCTCTTCTCTTCTCTTCTCTTCTCTTCTCTTAATATTTTTTTTTCTGGATATATTATTGAATTAGAGGTTTTAATATTAAAAAAATAGGCTCAAATCTAGCTATTTAGCAGCACTAGATACGAGTATATAAAATATATATATTCATTTAATAATTAAGGTTTTTTTTTAAAAAAAAAAACTCAGCCGGAGATTTAAGTTGTTTATTTTGTTTCACCGGACTAATTGTAAGGGTAAATTATTGGTCTATTTAATTATTAGGCGTAAATGATCATTTTTTTTTGTTATGACTGTGAACTAGTCATATAGGCATATAATCATAATAATCTTCCGTTTTTTTTTAAAAAAAAACAAAAACGAAAAAAAAAAGAATTACTAATCATAATAATCTTCCTTTTTTAATAAAAACAACAAATAATTATTTCTTTATAAACCAATAATGTTTTTTTAGGCAATTATCGAACAAAACAATTCAAATTTCACCCTGAAAATTTATCAAAATGACGTTGAGTATAATAGTTGGGACTGATTTTGTACTTTATAGCTTAGCGTGTAACGTGGAACGCCATTTATCAGAGAATAGAGAGAGAATCATAAACGTGATTGAGGATTCTAATTGGAACGTTTCGCGTTTGTACTTGTAAAAATATTTATAATATTTCATGTTTATATATATATACTAGCTAAGTTATATATGCGACTTATACAGTAGCTATTCTATAGAAAAAGAGCAAAGTGGGTATAATATACCTCATATATACTTACGTTTTATCTGAGCATCTTATTTTATATTTGAAAATTCATTTATCTACTATTCTGTTTTACCCACGTTAAGTGGCAGATTTAGGGAAGTTAAAATTTTTATAAATACTATTTTTTTAGATTCCTGCACAAAAAACAAACTTGCATAATATAAATACATAATATTAAATAAGTTTTTTAAGGTTATCTCATAGGCAATGTAATTTAAAATCTATTTTTTTAGATTTCTGCACAAAAATAAACTTACATAATAAATGCACATAATATTAAATAAGTTTTTTAAGGTTATCTCACAATAGAAATCTTTAAAAAAAATTCGTGCCTTATCAAGTCAATTATTTGTACCTGATAATAGTCAATTATAATTTTGTTAATATATTATGTAATATTCAACTTCTTTATTAATTATAGGACGTTTGTCCTACTTAAATAGGGAGTGATTCTTAATAATATTTAATTAATATTAACAAATTCGGAAGTATTTAAGTTATGCTAAATTGTAGTTATAATCTCCATGATATTTAGCGCCATCTGTAATATTTTATTTTATTTTAAATAGTATTATATTTCAAAGTGGAAATGTAAATGTTTTGTCTTAATTGATGTCAAATATATTGTTCTTTCTATATATCTATAATTTATCAATCTATCATAGCAATTTTATGCCAATTTATATCATATTAGCAAAATGGATTTAATCTCCTATAAATCATGGAAAGCATTTCAGAAGTATTTTGAGGCAATAGGCAGGAAGGAACATTAGTATGAAAAAAATGTTTGCAGATAATCCTACAAGAGCTAAGGAATTCAAATCTATAATATATATATTCAATAAAAATCATCATAGCTTAACTGTAAGTTAAAATTTTTATAAATACTATTTTTTTTAGATTCCTGCACAAAAAACAAACTTACATAATAAATACATATAATTAAATAAGTTTTTTAAGGTTATTTCATAGGCAATGTAAGTTAAAATTTTTATAAATACTATTATTTTAGATATTCAATATATGGAGACTCCATACAAATATCTGATATTAACCTATTTTCAAAAAAAATTATATTAACCACTAAAAATAACATAGCCCTAAATTTAAATAACGAAATTATTCAAAAACTACCAGGAAATTCTAAGATATATTTTAGCGCTAATTCTATAAAAACAGATAATCCTGAGGATTTACTTAATTTCCCCATTGAATTTCTTCATTCTCAAACCCCAGCAGGAATGCCTCCTCATATTTTAAATCTTAAAGTTGGGACAATAATAATGCTTCTTCGTAACATGAATCCCAGCAGAGGCTTATGCAATGGGACACGACTTCTTATCAAAAATTTACATGATAATTTCATAGATTCTGAAATATTATCAGGGACGCATAATGGCCATCGCGTTTTTATTCCTCGAATTGATCTTTCCCCGAGCGATTCCCGGTTGCCTTTCATATTAAAAAGACGCCAATTTCCTATAATTCCTGCTTTTGTTATCACTATAAACAAAAGTCAAGGTCAAACATTTGACAATGTCGGCCTCTTTCTTCCTGAACCTGTGCTTTCCCATGGTCAGCTCTATGTCGCTCTAACACTTTGCAGATTTAAAAAAAAATATGAATAAAAATATTACCTACAAAAACCCAGGGTACACTTTTGAATGATAATAGAGTATTTACTCTTAATGTCGTATATCAGGACGTATTAAATTCTGTAGATTCAAGTTAATTCATCAAAAACGACACCACATCGACCAAAAAAATCATAGACACGATACCATCATCATCATCATCAGTAAATTTTATTTGATACTTCCAATTTACACGTTTTATTTCCAGTTATTTACGGCATGTTACGAGCAAGGAAATTACATCAAAAAAACGACACCACATCGACCAAAAACATCATAGACACGATACCATCATCATCATCAGTAAATTTTATTTGATACTTCCAATTTACACGTTTTATTTCCAGTTATTTACGGCAAGTTACGAGCAAGGAAATTACATCAAAAAAACGACACCACATTGACCAAAAAAATCATAGAGATACCATCATCATCATCAGTAAATTTTATTTTATACTTCCAATTTACACGTTTTATTTCCAGTTATTTACGGCAAGTTACGAAGGAAATTACATCAAAAAAACGACACCACATCGACCAAAAACATCATAGACACGATACCATCATCATCATCAGTAAATTTTATTAGATACTTCCAATTTACACGTTTTATTTCCACAGTTATTTACGGCAAGTTACGAGCAAGGAAATTACATCAAAAAAACGACACCACATTGACCAAAAAAATCATAGAGATACCATCATCATCATCAGTAAATTTTATTTTATACTTCCAATTTACACGTTTTATTTCCAGTTATTTACGGCAAGTTACGAAGGAAATTACATCAAAAAAACGACACCACATCGACCAAAAACATCATAGACACGATACCATCATCATCATCAGTAAATTTTATTAGATACTTCCAATTTACACGTTTTATTTCCAGTTATTTACGGCAAGTTACGAGCAAGGAAATTACATCAAAAAAACGACACCACATTGACCAAAAAAATCATAGAGATACCATCATCATCATCAGTAAATTTTATTTTATACTTCCAATTTACACGTTTTATTTCCAGTTATTTACGGCAAGTTACGAAGGAAATTACATCAAAAAAACGACACCACATCGACCAAAAACATCATAGACACGATACCATCATCATCATCAGTAAATATTATTTTATTAGATACTTCCAATTTACACGTTTTATTTCCAGTTATTTACGGCAAGTTACGAGCAAGGAAATTACATCAAAAAAACGACACCACATTGACCAAAAAAATCATAGAGATACCATCATCATCATCAGTAAATTTTATTTTATACTTCCAATTTACACGTTTTATTTCCAGTTATTTACGGCAAGTTACGAAGGAAATTACATCAAAAAAACGACACCACATCGACCAAAAACATCATAGACACGATACCATCATCATCATCAGTAAATTTTATTAGATACTTCCAATTTACACGTTTTATTTCCAGTTATTTACGGCAAGTTACGAGCAAGGAAATTACATCAAAAAAACGACACCACATTGACCAAAAAAATCATAGAGATACCATCATCATCATCAGTAAATTTTATTTTATACTTCCAATTTACACGTTTTATTTCCAGTTATTTACGGCAAGTTACGAAGGAAATTACATCAAAAAAACGACACCACATCGACCAAAAACATCACATCATAGACACGATACCATCATCATCATCAGTAAATTTTATTAGATACTTCCAATTTACACGTTTTATTTCCAGTTATTTACGGCAAGTTACGAGCAAGGAAATTACATCAAAAAAACGACACCACATTGACCAAAAAAATCATAGAGATACCATCATCATCATCAGTAAATTTTATTTTATACTTCCAATTTACACGTTTTATTTCCAGTTATTTACGGCAAGTTACGAAGGAAATTACATCAAAAAAACGACACCACATCGACCAAAAACATCATAGACACGATACCATCATCATCATCAGTAAATTTTATTAGATACTTCCAATTTACACGTTTTATTTCCAGTTATTTACGGCAAGTTACGAGCAAGGAAATTACATCAAAAAAACGACACCACATTGACCAAAAAAATCATAGAGATACCATCATCATCATCAGTAAATTTTATTTTATACTTCCAATTTACACGTTTTATTTCCAGTTATTTACGGCAAGTTACGAAGGAAATTACTACATCAAAAAAACGACACCACATCGACCAAAAACATCATAGACACGATACCATCATCATCATCAGTAAATTTTATTAGATACTTCCAATTTACACGTTTTATTTCCAGTTATTTACGGCAAGTTACGAGCAAGGAAATTACATCAAAAAAACGACACTACATAGACCAAAAACATCATAGACACAATACCATATCATCATCAATAAATTTTACTATATTATATTTTTTTATATGGTTACAAATGTATATTGGTTGGAACCCCATAATCGTAAAGTCTTAAGGTATACACAATTATTATATTTTCTTATAATTCATATCTTTGTCTCTTTTTTTCTATTTCTTCCTTCTTTTATTCATTCTTTTTTTCATTTCTTTGCGCCCCTAAAATCCATCTCCTACCATCACGCGGTGGGGAGTGAACAGAAATGCTGACTAACAGGAGCTCTGGTGGATGATGTAGTATTTGGGGTTTCAATAAGAGACATTGTTTCCATGTAATAAATCTTAATTATTGGGTAAAATTTTCTTTTATCTTTTAAATGTGAGCAAGGTGTATATTTGTGTCCTTTATTGACAATAAAGAAAAGGTCTCAAGCACCGGGATGTCTCGACTATATTTAAGAACCTGGGAGCCCTAATATCTATCATCCTTTCATAGATTGAGTTTTTAAAGATATAAAAATAGTTATAAGGGAGAAAATTCTAATTCCCCGTCATTCTTGACGGGTTATTAGCTGGTATACCTATAATAATTTTAATAATAAAAAATGTAATAAGGGTAATGATGTTCGGAATTGATATATATATGTGTACAACATTAATTTTTGTTATTACGCCATTCTTATATAGATTTTTTTTAAAGTAGGTGGGGGGGGGGGGGTCCTTAGCGAAAATACTTATCGTATAGTGCTTTACCTCAGTTGTTTTATTAGTAATGATTGTAACATTGGTATATGCGTGGCAAAGTTATAACTTTTTTGTGTATAAAAAAATATTCGTCAAAAATTAAGTAAGGTAAATTTTATTTATCGCATCGTATAAGAAAGTAACGTCGTTACATTCTTCTAGAGGTAACGGTGACGGCAAAACGTTACTCGTTACTTCAAATTTTTCTTAAAAATATGGAAAAAAACATGTTTTTTGTATTATGAAATTATTTTTTAAATTTTATAAATGATTTAAGCCGAGTTTTTTAATTTCACATAAACCACCTAATTGCTTATTATTTTTTTTAATTTAAAATTTTCGTTGTTAAACTTTCGGTCAAGATTATTAAATTAAAATTAATAATTGATATCAATGCAATATAATGTACAATTTATATTTCTTATTATTAATATTATAATTTATTTTTTTACAAAGAATATTTATGTCAATTGTACATTTTCTTCAGGTGAAGATGCTTTCTTTCATTCTTTCTTTCTTTCCTTCTTTCCTTCCTTCTTTCTTTCTTTCTTTCTTTCTTTCTTTCTTTCTTTCTTTCTTTCTTTCTTTCTTTCTTTCTTTCTTTCTTTCTTTCTTTCTTTCTTTCTTTCTTTCTTTCTTTCTTTCTTTCTTTCTTTCTTTCTTTCTTTCTTTCTTTCCTTCCTTCTTTCTTTCTTTCTTTCCTTCTTTCCTTCTTTCCTTCTTTCCTTCTTTCCTTCTTTCCTTCTTTCCTTCTTTCCTTCTTTCCTTCTTTCCTTCTTTCCTTCTTTCCTTCTTTCTATCTTTTTAATATGGAACAATTTTTTTTTTACACCAATGAAAATATAACTAAGGGTATATACAAAGTTTACACTGCGTGGAATGCAAAATTCTGTCCCAACTCAGATATTTTTTTAATATTTTAACCTCAATTGTGGAATGAACATGGGTATCCTCCAAACTGCGCTGCCATTTTTAAGGGGGAAAAAATGGGACATCCGATTTAACTGGTTATAACAAGATGGAACTCTTTCCTATAACTCCGTCAAATTAATGATAGGTCTTAGTAAGGAGAATGGCCACAAATTTGACAAATCTAGCGATAAATCTAAATTACAGAGATTTTCAGATAATGACAAGTCGTTCATAGATGAATATTGTTTGGGCATATATGATTTTATAGTCTATGGTAGAGAGCTGCAAAGTTAGATCGAGTTCGGGCCGGGCCGGACCGAATATTTTTAAAAAAACCGGGCCGGGTCGGGTCGGACTTTGAATTTTTTTTCAAATTTATCAATTTTATATCGAATTTTTTATGTATAATAAAAAATTTTGATTTTATTTATTGAAACTAAACGCCATACGGGCCGGTAAATTTTTTAAAAAAAAATTCGGGTTCGGGCTGGGTAGGCAAAACTTGTTTTAAAAAATTTGGCCGGGCTGGGCTTGAAAATTAGGCCCGATGCAGATGACTAGGCTATGGAACCGACTTATTATGTAACAATTGCGATGTATCTTTTTTTTAAAATTGCGATACATCTATTTTAAATTTCGATCATTTTTATAATTTATACCTTTGCACAAAACTCAGTGTTTATTAAACTGCTCATTTTGAGCTGATTTTTTAAAACGACTAACTCTATACTTTAGCCAGAATAATATTACCCTAAAACTACGATATTTCCATAGTATATGCCTAGATCTTTGTTACTTTCTATGAGCAAAATCTTTAGATTTGCGTAATATACTATTTTTTTTATGATAATTCACTAATTTAATATACAAGAGTATTTATTAAATACACTATTTATAATGTCTAAAAAATAATAAAAATATAAGCTTTTTTCCTCATAAAAACATTGTTAAATTCCAGGAAGGTCTTGTGTGGGTTATTTTACCGGCTTGGGTCGAGAAAAGAATAAATGCTTTTACGAGATGGGCCACAAAACCTGGCCAAAAATTTCCACCACTTCTAATTTTAACTATTTATTTTTACAAACAGCGAAGGTAAAAAATGGAAAACAATATTTGTTTCCTTTATAATATATCTTTTCTTTCTTTTTATCTTTCCTTTCTTTCATTCATTCTTTCTAAAAAAAATTATTAATAAAAAACCAACTATTTCAACAGATAACCCAGATAATAAATGCTATACATGATATTCAAAAAATAAATAAATAATACCACTAAATAATTGTATCACATATAATATGCATAACTAACACCCCCCCCCCCTCTCTCCACCCATACATATCAACCACACATTTCCATTTTTTTATATATAATTACATTTATATAATGATGACCTGAATTTATTATATAATTATATATTTTTTTTAAATTTTATAATCATTTATTTTCTTTTCATTTAATTCTTTTATATTATTTACAATTATTTATTTTATTTTTTCTATTTCGGCCGGTCGGAAAAATAAAAAATTTTGTTAATTTTTGAATATTCAAAAAATAAAAAAATAAAATATGTTTTTTATTTTGTTTTTTTAAAGTTTTTTTGAGCGCTTTTTTTTTAAAATTTAAAATTGTTGATTTTACCAGAAATATATTCCATCATGTTTGGAATACCTTACACCACGAATCTCCGGCAAATTTTTTTCCATGAATTTTTTAAATTTGATTGTTCCACATATTTTTTTTTCTCTTTAGCTTTCACCTTTTCTGGTGGTAAGCTCCTTCAACATCTCTCTCCACTTTATGTTATTCATACAATCTCTTTTATCTAATTTAAACTTCTTCATATTGGCTCTAACGTTATGGGGCCCCTTTGAAGTTTTGGCCTTCCTCTTTTACGTTTGCCCATCACTTCCAAACTCTCAACCTTATTTCCTATGTAGTTCATAGGCCATCTCATTGTGTGCCCATACCACCTAAGTCTGTTTACCATTATCTTAGTCTTAATGGGCTGGGCACTACCTTTAAACTACTTAGTATTCTTGTACTGCGCACCTTATCCTTTCATAAATTATAAATGATTCGAAGGTTAACACAAAATTGTCTACAATAAATCAGAAGATATAGGTATGCCAACCAAACATGATAGAATATATTTCAGGATTAAAATCCTAATTTTGAAATTTAAATTAAAAGTTGTAAAAATTAACACATTGAACGCTAACCATATATATTATTTCCTTCCCATTTTTAACACAATGCTTATATTGCTTAGCTAGAGACAATGTGTTATTTTTTTTATAAAAATTTAAATCATTTTTTTTTGAGCGGAATTTTTCAAATTTAAAAATCTGATTTTACCCGGGAATGTTTTCCATCATGTTTGGAATACCCTTATACCCTATGAATTTATCAAATTATTTTATGCCAAATTTAATTTAATATTAGTTTTTCCATATTTTTTTTTATTTATAAATTGTAAATGACTCAAAGGTACAATTTTCAATGACATATATAATACCTAGACTTCTTTCTTTCTTTCTTTCTTTCTTTCTTTTTTTCTTTCTTTCCTTCTTTCTTTCTTTTTCATTAAAATGCATTTTTAAGCGTCGTTAAAAGCAAATCAGCTGGACACGCCATTTTGGTAACACGTATAGTAATTAATCTCATGTTAAAAACTAGTATTGAATTGATAACTTGCTTCCTTATTATCTCAACGATCCGGTATTTCTTTAATAAAGTTTGCATCGGATATAGGAATAAATTAGGCTCTCGTTTAAAATTTTAATAATGATTAGTGTAACCAAGATGGCGTCTCCAGCTGATTTGCATCGATGTACACTTTTAATGAATAATTCGTCAGTCTAGGTATTATATATGTCATTGACAATTTTATAAGATAGGTAATCTAAAGATGTTGATATACATTTCCGGTAAAATCAGATTTTTAATTTTAAAAAAAAACGCGCTTAAATTTAAAATGTTAAAAATTACATTGCCGCTAACGTAGTAAAATGAAGTTTTAAGCGTCCAAATCATCTGGATGCCATTTTTGTTTCCCGTATAATAACATAAAAAAATGAGACCCATTTTAAAAGTTTTAATTACATTTTAATGTAGATTTATTTACGGGAAGTTAAAATGACATTCATCAGCTGATTTATATTGTTACCACACAATTAAAATGAATGAATCGAATCTTCAACCTAGGTAGTATGATAGGGCACACAAATTGAGCGCTTCAAGTTGCAAGCGCAAATAATGCATTTCAAATGGCCTCGTTCAAATTGGTAAAATTACCGTTTGGCGTTAGCAACAAATTTTAAAAAACGCAGATAGGTTTGCTTTTTCATCACTTTTTTTTATTCTTCGCTTTGTAATATATATAAAAACGTAATATAAATAACTTACTTATATCCTAAAAAAAGGGAATATTTAGAAATTAAAGAAATAAGAAGGCAGACGATAATAAAATTTTCAAAGACATATCCTTTTTTTTTTATAGAACTTATTTAAAATTTTGAATCGACGATATAAATAAAAAATGGCAACCTCAATTTAAACAAGGAATGCGGACGCGTTACCTTTTTTTTTATATAAAAATTACGGCAAAACGTAAACGCTCAATTTGTGTGCACTTTTATACGTTATTGCATCACAATTATAATCTAACAGTAAGGATCTTATAGTTTTATTTCTTGTAACACAGCACGCATAGGCACATGCGTATTTAGAGCGCGGGCATTCGCCTTCTCCATATTTATCGGAACCTTTCAATTTTTTTTTTCCAGAAAAAAAAAGAAGTTTTTTTGGGTAAAATAACGTTCTGCGCAATCCTTGATCTGTAAATGTGGCAATCTTGAAATATGAATAGATATAGTTCGTTACCTTTATCGTTACATTCTGAAAAGATTAACTCGTTACCTTTTCTTTTTATAAATGTAACGAGTTACATTTTTACACTCTCCCCCTAATCACTTCTAATTTAATTACCAAATTCTTGATTTTAGGGGAGGGGGGGGGGAATTACAAAAATTATTTTTTTTAAATTTTCCGCTCCTCCCACCTCCCCGTAGGTTATGTCAAATTATTCATTTTCAATTTTTCCCTCATTAAAAAAATAATAAAGATCTAGTGTATTCTTTTTTCTCAATAAAAAAAAGGATATAGTTGCCCTTTCTTTAAAACATTCGTTCCTGATTAAGGAACATATTTTCCCTTAAATTACCTATCCTCTCTCCTCTCTTTTTTGTTCTCCTATCCTTTCTTTTCCGATCTCCTTTCCTTTCTTTCCCCTTCTCCTATCCTTTCTTTTCTGTTCTCCTTTCCTTTCTTTTCCTTTCCTATCTTTAACGTTGTCCTTTCCTTTCTTTTCCGTTCTCCTATCCTTTCTTTTCCCTTCTCCTATCCTCTCTTTTCCCTTCTCCTATCCTTTCTTTTCTGTTCTCCTTTCCTCTCTTTTCCGTTCTCCTTTTTTTTCTTTTCCCTTCTCCTTTCCTCTCTTTTCCGTTCTCCTATCCTTTCTTTTCTGTTCTCCCTTCCTTTCTTTTTCCGTTTATAAAACAAAATTTTTTTTAAAAATAAAAACAACAAAATCTGACCTCATAAAAATAGCACAAATATTATTATAGGAATAAATAAAAAATAAAATTAATAATTTTTATAATAAATAACTTAAATTATTTTTTTTTCTCTCGATAAATACAAATATAGCTAGAAGCTCTATGCTTGCTATGCTTTTACAACCGTGTTTTATTAATATAAAATATATAAATTAAATATATAACCTATTAAAAAAAATGAAAATATTAATAAATATGCATCTCATTCATGCATGTGACGTGATCGTGAATGAAATTGAGTAGGAAAGGAAGTTAGTATTACACAAACGTGAAAATATTTAACGAAAGAAAGAAGAGAAGACTGCAAAATTCATATATAATAATAATAAAAAATATAATATATTGTAAAAATCGATAATTATTTTTATATATGAAATTCAATAAATAAAATCTCTCAAAAATTATTAAAAAATTAATTTTTCAACTGCGAATTGAGTCACCACCCACCGCAAGGGAATTTTAAATGATTCATCAATTATTACCTTTTTTTAGAGGAAAAATATTTTCGAGCAAAATTCACACAAAACAAAAATAAGGGGTAGTATGGGTAATTTTTTGTAGAATTTGAGAAGATTGAGGGGATAAACATTTCAATTTAATTTAAAATCCGTCTCGACTTTAGAAGACACGCCAACCCAGATATCGATAATTTTTCTCGACATTACTTTCTCAGGTCCGGGTAGGTTTAAACCGGGGTTAAATGGATCTTCCTAAATACTTTAAATAGGGTTTAAAATTAAATTTTAAAGGAGAACGTAGTGGTTGATATCAGCCCTTACAAATGTAACAAACATTATTCATAAAAAGTATACCAATTTAGAGGTTTAAAAAAAAACAAGATGGTCGAAATTGGTAATACATATTAAGGGAACCAATTAAAAATAAGAAACATTTTTTGGATCAGTTGTATCTACTCGAAAAAAAAACAAATTTATTTAAGAAAAAAGTTTTTTTTTTTCGAAATTAAAAGGCATGTTTCGGGTTTCAAATTATAGTCATAATCACGTGGATGGTTTCAAATTATAGTCATAATCACGTGGATGGTTTCAAATTATAGTCATAATCACGTGGATGGTTTCAAATTATAGTCATAATCACGTGGATTACGGTTTTACGAAAGTTCTTGTTATAGCGTATCACTGGGATATGAAATAGGCATTTTTCGGGTTTCAAATAGTCATAATCACGTGGGTTACAGTTTTAGGAAAGCCCTGGTTATAGCGTATCACTTGGGACGCGAAATAATTTCATTATTACGTCTTTCGAATTAAATAATAATTATATATTTGGTATTTAAGTGGTGAAAATAAAAAGTTCCACGAGGAACATAATAACTTGGCGATGCGCGATTATATAAATAATTACATAATATTTACCGAATTAAATTGGATAGAATTATATCGAATAATTGTGTTTTTTAAATTTTGTATTATTTGTTAATTTCCGATTAATATTGCTAACAAATTGAGCATTTCAAACGCTACGTTGCAAGCGCCAATAATGTCTTACAAATGGCCTCACGCAAATTGGTAAAATTACCGTTTGGCGTTAGCAACCATTTTAAAAATTCGGAATGGCCTCACGCAAATTGGTAAAATTATTGTTTGGGGTATGCTTTTTCATTACCATTTTTTCATTCTTCGCTTCGAAATATTATATAAAAATGTAGTATAATAAATAACTTACTTTATAATCCTAAAAATGGGAATATTTAGAAATTTAAAGAAACAAAGAAAGCAGACGATAATATAATTTACAAAAGACAAATCCTATTTTTTATTTAGAAATTTTGAATCGACGGATATTAATAAAAAAATACAACCTCAATTTAGACAAGGAACGCGGCGTTACGTTTTTTATTAATTTAGAAATAACGGCAACATGTAAACGCTCAATTTGTGCGCACTATAATACCTTCTTTACACAATCATTAAACTTGGCAAAATTTTTATGACCCATTGCTTTATTCAAATTAAAATAATAATATTTAAAATATTTATATTGCCTCTTTTCCTAAAGAATCGTTAATTAATGTCAAACTCAAACTTAACTATATTTTCTTCAATTTTTTCGCGTAATTTCTTCATATTTTTTTATATTTTTTTTTTACGTTTAAAAATTTAAAATATTATGTAAACCGCACATATTTCTTTAAAAACAGTAAACACTGAAGATTTATTTATCGTAAACATATTTATTTTTTTGCGTAAATAAATAAATAAACAAATAAAAATCTAGTTAAAAGCGGTTATTCATGCGTTGCAAAAAAAAAAAACTCAAAAAATCGTTATAAATTATTTTTTAATTTCGCGCTAATAAAACGCTGATAAAAATCAGCGCCAAAAAATCATTGTTTTATTTTATCATATATAAAACATTCATCAAAAAATTTACAGTTTTTAGAAGGAATTTTGGGTTAAAGAATTTTAGGATTCCGGAATATAATTCTCACTTATTCACTGCTGATTGACATCGCGGGTAATTTATAAAAATTTGATCGTGATAATTTTATTTGGGGGGCAGGTCTGCCGGCCCGACCCGAAACACGTCCGGTCAGCCGTTAGAAATTGGCTCTGGGGGGGGGGTTAATAAAATAAACAAATCCGGACCGGGCCGCACCCTAAAAGTGTATAATATTTTTTTAAAAAAAAATTCAGACCTACTAAGGGCCCAATTTTTGAAAATAAAATAATTTAAGATTGTATTTATCAAATCATTTGGAAATTATAATACAATAATGAATTAAGATGTCCCAAACTGGCCTCGTGATAAATTTTTTTTTTAAAAAAAGGTTTCGGCGCTAATTAGCTGCTAAAATTTAAATTTTTTTTTAGCTCGACAGACTTAAGTTTTAAAAAAAAAACAACCAGGCTAAAGCTGTATATTTTTTTTTAAAAAAAAACCCTCGAGCCCAAAGCAAGGCTTTCAAATGCGAATAAGGTCTATAAAAGGTTAACTATAGGAGTTTCTCTTAAATAGGGAGGTTTTGATTGATTTCTAAATAAACCCGAGCCAACATTGCAAGGGTTGAAAATGCGTAAAATCTTTAGGTCTGGGTAGATTCTAAAAGGTTAACAGTCAGTAGCTTCTCTTAAAACAGGTAAATTTTGATTGATTCCTAAAATAAAAATATTAACCACCTTTTTTATTTGTTATTTATACAGCCTATTATTTTAAAATTCCTTTTCCTGGTTCTGCCAGATTTATATATATTTTTTCCTTTTAACACTCCCAGTTTGTTATTATTTTAAAAAATTTAATAATTTTTAAACTAAACAATCAAAAAAAATAGAGAAAAATTGGCACCTAAAAAATTATTATATATTTTTTCTATTCTCTAAATATTTATTTATTTTAGGAATAATTATAAATTCCTTTTTTGACAAAAAGCCAAAAAAGATATATTTAAAATTTGAAACTTAATCTAATCGATTATTTTTTAAAGGTATAAATTTTTTAATAATAACCCGCTAAAATCCAATATATGTAAAAATTAGAAAATATTCCGGAATTAGGAAAAAAGATATTCTGGAGAATCCCCAAGGGTCAAACTAAAGTAAATTTGACATTTGTTAACTAACAATAATTATTATGTATGAAAATTAAAATTTTTTTTTAGGCTCACGTTTATCGGTCCGCTAAATCATTTATTCGGACTCGCTCAGTTTTTATTCGCGTTTAGAAGTAAATATAAAATACTACAAAAATGACAATATTTTTCGCTTCTTGACAAATTCTGGCTGAGAGATGATCGAATCAAACCAAAACGAAATCGAGACCGAGAAGGAAGATTGGGATTTACCCGTCCTGCACATAACGAGAAGGGATTGGAAAGGTAATTAAATTTTCAAATTTGCCTATAAAACAAAACGTATTTTATTTTTGCCAATTCCTATAGAGGCATTTCCGGTTATTCCATTCGTTACTATAGAATGCGGATACTTGAAAAACCGATACTAATATAAAATAATTTACTGCGATACAAAAAAAAAGAAATAATGATATTTTTTTAAGATACTCATATGACTGTTCTCCCGGTAAGATTAGTGCTGTTAAACGGCTCTATTTGAATCGATTTTCTTAGAAACGACCATATTAAGATTTTAGCCAATATAATATTATGGAAGCCTGGAGGTTTTGTTCATGAGTGGCAGAAAGCTTTGGAACTCTTTTTGCCGAATCTCAAGGCTTACATAATATTATTATGAGTAAAAATTCGGTGAAAAAAATGATACTGTAAGAAGTAAGATATGTCCATTTTCTTTTTTCTGTCGGACCACATGATGTACGACTCTAGCTAACTACCGATTGGGCCAGAAATAAAAATCCTTATCAACGTTCTCACCTTGGGAGCGGGAACTTCTAATTCCTCGCCCTCTACCCCATTAACCCTATTATATTTCAACGCCTTACGTCACATACTTTTGGGTAGAAACGGCAACCTAGGATTGTGTTGTGATGACAGGGTGCTAATATCCTCTCCTAGATTATTATTTTAATACAATTATTTAAAATGTTCTAAACCCCCCCAAAAACATGACAGAATTGAATCCACCGCAGAAGATTCGAAGGGTAATCGGGGGCCTGTTAAAATTTTTGGGAGTCTTGACGTGCCTGTACTTTTTCATATGTTCTCTGGACTTCATGACATCCGCCTTTAGGCTATTGGGAGGTTATAATATATATATATTGATGTCATTTTATTTAAATAATACCATTATGCCTATTCCATAAGCGTAGCCATGGTAGCTCAAAAAATGATAGCACCGAAAACAGCCAGATTTTTGAAGGGCCCAAAACTTTTGAAATATTGGCGACTATCGTTAGGATAAATCGTAGAATTTTTGCGTTACGCGTAAAGTAAAATTTTACTGATTTAAAATCAGCCCTGCCTAAATGTATATTTGAATACAAAAGAAAAATATAATCCCAAAAATTGTTAAACCTTTTTAAACATGACTGGGCAAATGTAAACGAATTAAATCGATATAAACTTTTCATTTATATTTTCATTGAATGTTTCGTTTCTATCACCTTACGTCACAGCGAACAAGTAATATCGCGCCAAAGTTGTACGAAAAATTAAGAATAATCACTAGATTTTTAGAGGCAAAACCAACCAGATTCGCAGTCAGGAATTTAGGAGAGACCATTGGGAACTAATATATTTGGTAATACGGAGGGGGGGGGGGTATTTTGGGATTCCCCGTTGTTGTGATGGGTCTTCTGAAACCATTTTGAATTGATATAATTATTAAAGAGGTTTGTAACTTACATATTTAAATTTTTTTTTTTTTAAAAAAACACCACCATTTTGGCCAATTAATCTTATCACCGATTCAACATTTAAAATGATAATTTAAAAAAGATTTTAGAGATCAAAAATTATAAAATGGTGGGCATGGAATTTGAATATTCCATCCAACTTTTGGTAGGGGTTGCATATTTAAAAATAGATATTAATCTACTCACGGCTTAAGAACTGGTGGAGTCAGGGCGGTCTTTTAACGCCTTGGCGGGGTGGAGTACCTCTTGCTCACAAAACGGCAACGCGTGTACCTTAATTTCGTGCATATAATTCCTGGACGTCTTTTACTCTTTTATAATTTGTTGCTTTATCTCAGACAAAATTTGAACACGATCGTTTTTATTCATATTTTATCACAGCCAAAGCAGCTGGGAAGGTGTTCGCGGACAGTAGTTTCTTGAACAATCCCATAACCGCGCTCATGGTAGGAGTTCTGGTAGCGGCACTTTTGCATAGTTCGGCCATCGTTGTATCCGTTATAATCGCCATGGTGGCTAGTCAAAGTAAAAAAAATAAATATATAATTATTAGAATATTCACTACTTAGAAGGTTAAAATTCCGAGTCCAAACATTTATCTACAGAGACAGCCTCGCCCAAGTGTATTATAACTTGGCCCGAACACGTCCCGCGGCGTCCTGACCATACCCTTGATCCCTTATTTTTTTTGATCAGAGAATACTCGCTTCATATTTAGTTTAACGTAGACAATAGTAATAATGCGCAAAATCAGTTTTAAAATATAGATTAGGTAACCGGTCCAGTTCAGACCCACCCCCCTCCCCTAAAAAATGAAAGGCGCTCGTCTACATATAGATCGACTTTAGAAACCAAATAGAATTTGCCTATTATGGCTAAAAACCGAGCACGCCAAGCCCGGATTGATTTTGGCAGATAAAATAACACTACACCACTTAATTTTCTAAAGTCAGATCTAAATGCGGACAACAAATTTCTTGGGGAGGTCTTAACCGGTTTCTGCTTTGGCCTTCACTAGCAAACTATATTGCTCTTTAAGTAGATAGTAACAAATACCATGGCCTATATACCCCGCTGAATAGTAATAATTCTATTTGAAATACATTTGTATATTTGGATATTCAGTGATATGCAATTTAATATATGTGAACACTATACATGGCAATGTTAAATAAAAATTATTCCGCGCTTTAATAGAGTTTCCGGTTTTCTGGTTCCGGCGACAAACTGATTATAAAACATATATTATTTTATATTACGCATCTATGTAAAAGTATTGAAAGTGCGTACCGCAATACCTATTATAATGGGAGCCGACATAGGAACCGCCATAACTAACATAATAGTGTCGATCATAGGAAGCAAAGGAGGAGGCGGAACGAGTACGGACAAGAGACTCCAGTTTAAGCGGGCATTTGCCGCCGCCACCGTCCACGATATGTTCAATTGGCTAAGTGTCGTCGTGTTTTTACCGCTGGAGATTATGACCGGTATTCTATTATATTTCTTTTCATTCACACCCGTTACACTTTCCATTTTATTTTTAAAAAAAGGATTCCTATTCCACCTGTCAAGTTTTGCCGTCAATCATCTCAAGATAGAGCAAGGCAATTACACCCAGAAACAGTTTATAAAAAGGATTACCAAGCCATTCACAACTTTATTCGTTGAGGTATAACTATACCAAAATATTATTTTATTCCTCACTCTTCCCACGCCATAATAATTAATATTCAAATGACGATTTTGCTATCCCCGATAAAAACCTGACCTGTAAAACTCTAATGATTTGTCTTTTTTTAACCATTTATTTTAGCTGTTTTTGTTGTTTGCAATTATTCTATTTGATTTTGTTTAAAATTTTTATACATCATTTAATTTATTTTAGGTTGTGAGAGAGAGCCATGTTGTCCCAGTCTATCTATTACTCAATATCTCGAAAATCAAAATTTAAGAAAAAAAAAATATCTTCTAATAATTCGTAATAAGGAGAAAAAAAAATATATATTAAAGGAACGAAATTATAAATGATAAACGTGAGTCGAAAAGTCTTTACTTCTATACATTCTCTTTTTATTATGTCCATATTGGCTTGAAGATTATAGTGTTCTATGTCTAATTTCTCACCACATTCGAGTTTAAGAAATTTACAGGTCCCATTCATCACCAATATTTTCATTTTAAAAAAAGCCTTTTTTTTATCAGCCATTTTCGTCATTTCTCGTGGTGTTTTATCTCCTATATTCGCTGTTTTCCATTTATTATCAATTTTTCATATGCGCTATATCAGGCAAAAAAAGTGATTTTTTTATGGTAAGTATTTCGCGCATCACGTGGTCGAGTTCGGCCTCCTATATATCACCCCTACCCCAAGGATGGAACCACCAAGTTAGATTTTTAAAAAAAAACACGATCATTGCTGGGATTCGAACCCACGACCTTAGAATTGGTGAGCGACGCTTATTTAAAATTTTAAAAAATAGCAAAAAATAAATTGTCGGGCCCGTGGATCCGATTTTGCAGGAGGAGAAAAAAAAATGTATTCTAAGCAATGTCCAAAAAAAAATATAAGTTGTCCTATAAAGTTCGCACAATTTGGTCGTAGATTTTTTAGTAAAATTTCTTTCTCCCATTGTCGGTAACCCTTTCTTTCTTTCTTTCTTTCTTTCTTTCTTTCTTTCTTTCTTTCATTCTTTCTTTCATTATTTCTTTCTTTCAAATCCCATTCTCCTATAAAAAAAATTAGGGGGGAAGTAAAGAAGAATAGAACACTATAATTTATCGAACCTCTTGTTATATTCATTTTTTATTGTATTTTTTATTTTTTTTTGCCATAATATTTTAAGCTGCTTTATTTATTTTTAAAAAAAAAATGAAAAGTACTGCATTTGGACCTGATTTCTCATTGGTCCAAATTATATTTCTAAAAAAAAAAAAATTGCACTCTCCTTCCCCTTACACCACACTTCCGCTCGACATTTATTTTTGATTTTTAGGTCGCGGGCTTAGAATCTGTTCCTGCAGGACTTTTAATCTTTTTTAAAAAGGAAGAAAACTTATAAGCGGGGAGTTAATTTAATTTTTTTTTTCTAAAGTAGAAGAAGAATCGTTTATTTTGGTAAAGAAATAAAGGGAAGACTATTATAACTTATTAAATTCATACCCTAAATTCGTTCATTCAATAGATAAATATTGATTCCACCAGGGATCAAATAAAAGGAAATTTTTTTTTTAAACGATGACCATAACGGTTCAAAAGTTTAGTCAAGTGATACCTAGTTAAAAACGGCTAACTCTATATTTTAGCCAGAAAAAATATTGTCCAATCCTAGAGATTTCTTTGACGGATATTCAAACCTTTGTGCAGCAACCTATGATCTAAATCTTAAGACTCGCATGATATTTTTCCTAATAAAATATTGAGTTAGCCATTTTTTTAGAATAAGCCCGTTTAACGACACTTACAGTTACCCAAAAAGATAATTTATTATTTATTAAATTTATCCATTTTTTTTTATCAATTCAAAAAAAAAATGCCTATAGTTGGATGAAAAGGCTTTAAATGCTATAGCCAAAAGCCGTCCTGGTTCTGATAAATTAACTATTTTGAAACGATTTTGCTCGGATCCTGGGCGCTCCTATAACTTCGTCACGGCAACGACCTCCCTGACAGGATACCTCAAGCATAGATGTAAAGATTGTTATTATTTTTCTATGGCCTACGTCCTTCTTGAGCGATAATGTTGTTAAGATATACTCTAATTTCTGGAGAGTTTCAACTCTAAGAAAGGAAGAAAGAAAGAATAAAGCGAAAGGAAAACCCTTTTTTAAATAGTATTCGATAACTTATATTGTGGATTGAGAATTAGAATGTTCCATATCCACTTTTTCCTCAAAATTGACCTTTTTTTACATAAATCAATTTAAATCTGGAATATTTATAAGATAACTCAAATTAGATTCGATATAAGCAAGGTTAAACAAACTATAGAAAACTTAATTTTTTTCTTTTTAAAATTGCTCTCCCGATTGAAATTACAAAAAAAAAGTGGAGATAGAATATTCTAATATTCTCGGGTGGCGATATTATTGATATTATGATTATTTTAATTTTTTTAATAAAAAAATTTATTTCAATACAGGTCATTTCCTGTTGGCCAAAACGAACTTGAGCGACAACATAGCAGGAATTATATTGCTGATATTTTCTCTGACACTCCTGGGATGTTGTCTAGTGGGGATGGTCAAGATTTTGCATTCTATACTGAAAAGTTTTTTTTTATTTTTAAACTTAAATTTTTTTGATTCTTTATCAAAATTAAGTGTAATAATTTGTGGCGCGCTACTTTTTCGCGAGGATTGAAAGATGGATTCATCCGATTTCAGCTGAGACATGCCCACCTACTCCTAGCTCGGGCTGCCTTATTTTATTTTCCATGTTTCGCGCTTAAACCCCCCGAGTTGATAAAAAGATTTAAAATAGAAATTATTAACAATTCCTATCACATGACTCTTTCACTCATTTTTAAAATGTATTTCATTTTATTTTTTAATATAGCAAAATTATCGCTGTCAATCAGAAAGATAATAAACTATCGTCTGCCCGGCAAATTAGAATGCTTTACCGGCTATTTCGCCATAATGTTCGGGGCCTTTGTGACGTTCTTGATCCAAAGCAGCAGTATCTTCACCTCCACGTTGACGCCCTTAGTCGGAATTGGACTTGTCGCGTAAGCTTTTCCCCTTTTTAATGAAACATAATTTTTCTTTTGCTAGACCCTCCCCCCACCCCAAGATGATTAATATTTTAAAATTATTTTTGAATTCAAAGACAGCTCTTGCGCTATAGATTGAAATTAGCTAATTTTAGCCAATTTCTTGATTGACCCAGTTAGCTATTAGCTGGAAAATACAATACTGCAGCTAATTAACCATAAGCCGTTATTTTGTCATGAATTAGCTTTACGCCTAATTTATAGTAAACGCATACGAAATTAAATCGCTAGAAAAATCACGGCTGATTCGTCTTTCAACATATGTTTTTCACGCAATTTTGTCATTTTGCTCAGTATTGATAAATTATACCTCGTAGCGATAAATTTTGGATAGTTTGAGCCAATCGCGCTTACTATAAACGAAGCGTTATGTCGTGAAAATGTTACGGCTAATTTGCCGTAACCGTTTTCGAAATGGTTCGTAGCAAAAAGTTTTTAATCAAATATATATATAATTGAATATGGAATACAGGTTTTTAGAATTACCCAATGATATATTAATAATACCTAGACTGACGATGCATTCATTTACATCAATGAAAACAGCTGAGGAAGCCATTTTGATTACCCATATCATTATTAACGGAAAGCCAATTTATTCCTGTCTGATGCAAACTTTATTAAAGAATTGCCGGATCATCGAGATAATAAAGGAAGCAAGTTATCAATTTAATAATAGTTTTTAACACGAGATTATTTACTACACGGGTAAAATGGCGGGTCCAGCTGATTCGCATTCAACGACGCTTTCGAATACATTATTGTGAATGCACGTCAGTCTAGTTATTATTATATGTCATTAGAATTACCAATAGAATTATAGGGGGAAAAAATTTAATAATTTTCAGCTTATGGATATTTTATTTTAAAGCTGCTCATAATTCAAATTCATACACTTACATTCACAGCAGGGACTTTCATGGGCCTTAATTTTTTGACCAACCCTGGCTCAGGCCTGTGGTAAAAAGTTTTTAGACCCAGCCCCAGCCCGGCCTATATCTAATGTTAAAAAAAATTCTAGCCCATGATAAGTTTCAAAAAAATTTCCCGATATTTAATGTAAATAAACAATATTTATATATATTTAGGCAATCATTTTGTTTACAATACTGAAATTTATTAATATTAGAAGATAAAAAAGGCAATATTTTAAAAATCTAAATTTATATGTAAAATTTTAGGCCCAAACCCAATAAAAAAAATTTTAAAACCCCAGGCCCGGCCTTTGTCCGCTAGAAAATGGGCCGGGTATGGACCTGCGGGTCGGCTTGGTCCATGGAGGTCTCTGATTCACAGTGTGAATTCGCGGCAAATTATTTTTAAAATTTATCCTATCTTGTGCTAACTATGAATATAGGATGGAAACTGTGCATTTTTTAATTTAAAACTAATAATCTAAAACTGCGCATTTAAGTAAACAGCACACCCCTAATATCATTTTTCCCTGTTTGGCTTTACTTGTCCCTCTTTTCATCATAATAAACTTAAAGAGAAAGTTTAAAAAGATTAGGAAACAATTTTAGGATGATAGATTTTTTTAAAAAAAAGTCTAACTATAATGACATAGGAATTATCATATCAAATATATAGTATCAGCGGTTATTAACTCATTTTCCATATTGTAGATGAGTTTATAAAAAAAACTCGATCTTAAATTTATAAAAATCATATTCGAAAGATTTTAATTATTCCTCGCACATTTTTATCGGCTAAGCACTAAGCCGATATGGCTTTACCTATTGCCAGTTATAAATATATTTTAAGGATTTTTCCTAGAGGGACTAACCGAGACAAATCAGTTGATTTGTTGCTTGATCATCAAGGAAACCATGTATGGACTTAAACATTCACAAACTCTAGTTAGATCATGGTTAGGGACCAAATTGAGACATCATGTGACTTCACTTATATTTAAATATTATTAATAATCAAGAAGCACTTATATTAATCTGACTATAGACATTCTCCTATACTTTACATCTTCTTCAGTCGATTATTCGAATGTTCTAGAAGAATATAAGTACTAAAGAAATGATATATCGAAAAGTAGTCATTATTTTTTTTAAAAAAAGTGGATAGAGAATACTATAGGGATGTCTATGTAAAATTTTAAGTAAACTTAAAGCCGCTATATTTTGATTTAAAAAATAAATGGTGAAATTGGCATGATCTTTCATTTTGTATATGATAATTGATTTCACATAAAATCCTTTTTTTTATTATTATAGCCTAGAAAACGTTTACCCTTTAACCTTGGGAAGCAATATAGGTACCACAACAACCGGTCTTATAGCCAGTTTTACTGTCACGAACATAAACGATGACGACTCCTATTACTATAATTCTACTCATCCCCATTTCGAGGGTACTGGGAATGCCACCCTTCCTTATAACAGTCTCAAGGCTTCGGTGCAGATAGCTCTCATCCACACTTTCTACAACATCTTGGGAGTCCT
This sequence comes from Gordionus sp. m RMFG-2023, assembly GCF_954871325.1. Taxonomy (NCBI): domain Eukaryota; kingdom Metazoa; phylum Nematomorpha; class Gordioida; order Chordodea; family Parachordodidae; genus Gordionus; species Gordionus sp. m RMFG-2023. The sequence continues at coordinate 2,473,196 of NC_088779.1, read as the reverse complement.
GGTTTGGTACCCCATTCCTTTCATGAGGTGGCCTCTATTCGTTGCCAAATTTCTGGGCGAGATCACTTACAAGTACGAATGGTTCAGCCTGATGTACCTCGTATTATTTTACTTTTTCCTTCCCCTCATCATATTTTCCTTGAGTGCCTTGGGGGGTTTAAAACTTTTACTAGGTGTGTTCATAGTTCCCTTCGTAATCATATTGCTGAGCGTTCTGATCATCAACAAGCTCCAACAAAAAAGTCCTAAATGTTTGCCACCCGTGCTCAGGACATGGGATTTTTTGCCAGAATGCTTACGATCCTTGAAACCAATCGATTCTCTTATTACGACGTTTACTTCACTATTCAAAGGACGGTTCAAGAGGAAAAAGGATAGCAATCTATCCCCCTCGACCTCTTATGAGAACCCTACAAAATCGAAAACCGTTTTCTCCAGGCTTAAGGACCGCGCGGGATTCTTTGGCAAGACGCGTGCAACTAAAACTAATCATGATCTTCCTTACGGCGAGAGCGGTTTACCCACAGAGACCCAAACCACGCCGGCCGTGGGGAACAGTAGTTCGACCAGGCTTATATCCAATGGAGTCGTTTTAAAAGATGTATCGAATTCCCCGAATTCCTTCAAATTTAAAACTTGGCACCAAAACAAGGGTTCTATAACCGATAGCGGAATTTTGGTAGACCACAAGGGTAACAACAGTCTACATAACTACAACCAAAACGGAAACGATGACGAAAAAAATAAATATGATGAGAGTGAATGTAAAAACGAATTCATTGTCAAGGATGATTCATCGTCCGAAGACGATACTGGTGCTAACACGATTACAGTATTGAAGCAAATCACCCCAAATAATTTCTCTACAGTTACCACGATGCATAATAATTGAAAAGCAAATTTTTAGTTTTACAACTTCGACATTGATATTCATTTGTATTTACAATGAAAACATATTTATTTCCTTATAATTAATATTTTCCAATTAATCAAGGTTTATTTTTCCCCCCTTCCATTTATTTTAATATTGAATATTATTTTATATCGCGGGTATATATGTTTAGAATTCTATTATAAAAGTTATCATTGTAAAAATAGATTATAAACCATAATAAAAAAAATATGTAAAAATTTTTGTATATAATTTTTTAGATAAAATTTCTCAATAAAAATATATAAAAAAGGTGTAGTTTTATTTTATATTGACAAAATTTATATTTTAGCGAAATAGTATGTATATATTTTTATATAATACATTTTTTTATAGAAGAAATGCATGATTTTGTTCATCAGAGTTAGAAAATATTAGCAAATCAACTCTAAATGATGGGTAAAAGTTTCATGATATATATAAAAGTTGTATTTGGAATGCTTGGTCTTAAAAATAATCTCTTAAAAAAATATATATATTTCTCGATAAAAAAAATATTACTTATCAAAAAAAAATTGTATAAAAAGAATACAAGATTATTAAAAAAATGAGCATTTGATTGTGGCATAACAGATGACAAACATCGAAATAGATCTGATGCAGTAGTAAGCCAAATCGATGTTGGGAAGAGCGAAAGAGATCATAAAGGGGTCTATGGTATTTTGGTAACCGCCGTATTGATTGTAGGCCATAGAAGATTCTAATTTAAATTATAAAAATATTAATTATATTAAATTTTTGCTGCAAGAATTTGATATCTAAAATTTATAATAAGTTTTAAAAAAATTATTCCTTGCAACAATAAATTTTAAATTAAAACTTTATAAAGGTGCGGTCACATTTCATATATATGTCCGATTTACGGCAAGTAATACATTATCTTAAAAGTGTACATGGGAAAATAATTCCAATTTGTCAAAATAAGAAAAATAATAAGGTAATTTCCAGGGTCGGTATCGCAATTACTTCTATCTTAAATACAGGATACCTTTGTTTCTCGTATATTTCTGTAAATTTTGAAAATCTGTAGCACAAATAAGTATATGTATCTAGATTACATTTTTTTAAAAAAAAATTAGCCCACTCAGTAATTTTTATCTTACTAAATAACTAATTCTTGGCACTACTTTCGATTTTCGTTAAGTCCTGCTGAGAACCGTAAACTAAAACTCGGGAAAAATTATCATTTCTAGAAGTTTTGTAGTTTAAAGCAGCCTAATATTAAAATGATTGGCAGTGAGCCAATTTTTTTTAGTAGTTTCAACCAATCCGAGATATCAGATTCTAATTATTTTTTTTATTGGACTCTTTTAAAAAGTACAACAACTTCAGGGGATATTAGAAAAATTATGCCCGTTGTAAGAAAATAAACAATTACGTTGTTTATTCTTTATAAAAAAAAAAAGATTAAGAAAAACAAATATATTTTAAGAATTTGTAGATGTCGAAATGCGGGTTCAAATTTAATTTTTAAAATAAAGGTATCCGACGTCAGAGAAAATGGCTGTCCGGGCCTAAACGACCCAAATTCAGTCAGACCGGTCAGTGCAGGGCTCTAGTATGAGATAGTCAAAGATAATGGCCCCTTTCGGGAGATCTACATTTAATTTGAAAGTATGATCAAGGGGGATATGCGAGGCATCCATCATAATTAGGTGCAGTCCTACAAAGTTCAGAACTTCAAGTGTTTTGAAGCATGATAATTTATCATCAGATGATGGGAATTGACTGTCGTCAGTTATTACGAATTTCATTTCAAATTTAATTAGAAACACAGTTCAAATTGGCATTTACCTTCGTATAAGAATTTTGAGGTAAAATAAGGTTAAACATAATTTAATCAAATAATTTAATAAAGTGGCCCAATAATGGTTTCTTTTTTTTCTTTCTTTCTTGTAAAGCTTGCTTCAAAAATATAACTTTATAGGAGTCTAACATTTTGCCCTGAGTTAGGGTTGCATTAGAGCCCTGGAAAATCAATTTTTTCGGCCCGAAGCTCAGTGATAAATTTTTTTATAGGTCTCTCATTATAATGCGAGTATAATCACCCTGCTAACATACCATATAGGGTGAAAGTCAACGAAGATACTCCTCTAGTGTTGGAAGCGTAACATTTGTAAAGCCCGAAGTCCTCGTTTTGGACCTCTATTATGTTTAATCGAGACACCGTTATATCATGCCCACTACTATCGGGATAGTACGTAACCTAGTATTTAATTTAAAGAAAAAATTATTTCGTTAAACCAGATATAAATATTGAAATAAGTTGAACTTTTGTTATATCAAGAACTTTATTATCATCTATATATATATCAAATCATCTATACATTTTATTATCAACATCAATATTATATCAAATCGACAATACATCTTGTAAAAATTACCCCCAAAAATCATCGTGTCCAAAGATAAAGCTTCTTCAGACATGTGACCTATTTTTCTAACAAAATCTAACTTCAAAAGATCACTTTTGATTGACATTTCATATATATCACCTTTTCCTGAAAAATGATGCTTAGAAAATTGGGAAAACTTTAAGCGTGTAATGAGAGAGAAGCATTAGTGATAATTTACCCCTCAAAATGGTAAACAAAACTCCAGAGATTATTAAAATCGTTACCAGGCAAAAACCTATCGCTATGATGACCTGGTTTTTATCAGTAGCCTCCTATTTTATGTTTTAGCTTCATGCAGAAAAAATTTTTAAAGATATAAATATTTTTTTAAAAAAAAGGTGCAGATTTTAACTCTTATATAATTTTTAATAAATAATACAAAATATGTTTAGACACTAGTGTTGTTAAAGGGCTCGTTTTGATCTGATTTTTAAAAAACGGCTAACTGAATATTTTAGCCAAAAAAAATATTGCCTAAGCCTCGAGATTTTGCTAATAGATGTTCCAAACCTTCGTTCCTTCTACAATCAAAATCTTCAGGCTTGCGGTAAGATTATTCTAGATGAAATATCGAGTTTACCGTTTTTAAAAAATCGGCTCAAAACGAGCCGTTCAACAACACTAGCTTAGACTAATATTTAAAATATTTGATAATTTGCGTGCATTTTTATCAATAGTTAAAATTACTTAAATCTAATAGTTTTAATGGGGCAAATCTTGCATTTATTTTCGACACTCTTATAACAAAGTTCCTTAAAAAAAAATTCGTATTTAATATTAATTCAAAAAAATTTTTTATAATCTAATCCAAAAGGGTTAAAACTTGATAAATTTAAAAAAAAAATATCGAATCTTAATATAAAAATTTGAGTTGAAGTATATCCAATTTTAAAATGGGAGTTGCAGTTAGCTATGCCCCACTCAAACAACCCGCCCTACTTTACCTTTAACAAAGTGTTGTTAACGGTTCGGTTTGAGCCGGTTTTTTAAAAACGACTAACTCAATGTTTTAATCGGAAAAATTATTATGCAAGCCCTAAAGATTTTGCTCGTAGATGGACACAAAGGTTTGGACATTTATTTAGCAAAATCTCGAGTCTTAGGCAATATTTTACCGGCTAAAATACTGAGTTTAGCCATTTTTATCTCTCAATATTATATAAAGAGGTTTAGACTAATCAAATATTTAAATTCGATTTTTTATCCTAGGCATTCTATTCATACACGAACCTCGTAGTTGTGATTATTCTCGATTACGATCTCCGCTCCGCTTCCACCCCTCTCTACCTTGGCCCACCAGGTATGGGGTGCGGGAAAGGCCTCTATGAAGCACTCGAGGGCCGCGTTCACCCTCATGTTGGGAGCTTGTCCAACGTTCCTCTTGACATTCCTAGATGGGGGTATAGATGGCGCAAATTCGACGTTAATCGTGACCGAACGTCTACTTAAGCCATCGGCGTTTTGGCTTTTATAAGTGGAAAAAAATAAGAATTTTTTTTTAGAAAATATTTATTTTATTTTTTTTTTACCCAGAGTCGAATTTATCGTTGCTATGGTAACTTATGCTATTCATGACGTAGTCGTTATCGGCCACACATATATACCTCCCCCTATCGGCTTTAGTTATATTCTTTATGAGCATTACGTTACCACGATATATAGCGTCCCCTATTAAAAAAAATAATAAAATGATAATGATCGTATCAATAAAATATCGTATTTTTTGCGCATTTTAACGCAGTTTTAACCATAAAATATATTTTTTACAACAAAAAAAATTTGTATGATTGACAAAGATAACTAAATTAAAAGTTATCAAAAAAAAATCCCGAAAATAAAAATATTTATGAAATTCGTTAAATTTAAGAAATTTGATTTAAAATCCTCAATATCTAAAAAAATAAAATGGCCCCTTAAAAGTGAATTAAACTTGGTTCAACTTGTTTTGGCTAAACAACTATTGCACTAGGAGACAGCCTATTTTGGCGTTTTAAAAGTATTTAGTAAGATTGTTATTTTTCATATATTATCTCACTTATTTAGGATGTTTAGTCGAAGCTTAGTTGGCTTTCAGGATTTTAAGCTAATACAGTTTTCTAAAAGCTTCAGGGGTTTTAGGAACCCAGCTATGTTTATCGAGGGTTTATGTTATTTATAAAAAAAGAAGTATTAAAATAAAATAAAGAACCAAGCCAACCAATCATATAATTAAAAATGAGTGAGCTAAAAAATTTGAAATAAATGGATGGGTGGGTTGAATTATACATTTTTTAAAAAAAACTAAGACCATGAACTAATTCACATGAGTCTTGATTATGTTAATTAGCTAAGTCCGCCAAATGGCCAGATCCCCAATCATTTATTCAATAAAAACTCATGAAACTTTGCAGAAACATAGTTTAAAATCGATTAGGAGGGGAAAAACCCTAAGGTCAAAATATTGGCAGGTTTCTTAGCAGCAACAATTTTAAAAAATCTTTAAGAGTTAAGTTGGGAAAATTATTACAACTCTCCAAATAATTCAAACTAATTGGGTTTATTTTGTTGTGTCAGAGTATACGAGTAAATAAAACATTTATTTAGAACAAATTTGTAATCCATAGCAATTTCAAATAATAAACCATTAGGCAAGGGTTGTATATCAGCCCTTTTCCAAGATATTCTGGGTTGAGGGTAACCGGTGGCATTGCATTTCAATAATACATCAGAACCTTCATTGACAACCATGTCCTTTGAGATGTCTTCTCCAATCATGGGGTGAGCTTAGAAAAATATAAAATATATTGAATAAACTTGTACAAATTGCAGCCTAGCCCATAATAAATTTTTTAAGCCCAGACCCCAAGGTTCCCAGCCCTACCAATTAAAGCAACTTGTATGATCTAACTATTATCATATATGGTTACATATATGGTCATGTTAAAAAAAGTTTTTATAAATTTATTTTATTTTACTTCTAACCCTCAACTCAATGGCCATTGATATGGGTTTTTTTAAAGAAGTAATTTGACAGGTAACATTCCCAAAGTCATCATTGATTACATGATCTATGTATAGTTTATAGATGTAGGCTTGTGATTGACTTGGTTTATTAAAGTCATGCTCTAGCTTTGAGGTAAATCTGTTATCAGCAGTTATTCGGGTATTGCCTAAGGTCAATAACTTGGGACTTTGATTTTTTCTTAATAGAGTCCACGATATCTTTGTATTTTATTGGATATATTTATATATGGGATGAAAATACTAGTAAACATATTTTATTTTATTAATAGAATATGATATGATGAGCATAGATTCTACAAGATTTATTTTCAAGAAATTAGCAAAATAATTTAAGTATATAACATTTATTATTTTTTAAATATAATATACATTACAAAATACCTATTTTATTAGAATTTTTAATGATAAAAAATAACTCTTCGTATTTAAAAACAAGATATAATAATATCAGTATTCAGGTTTATTTTTTTCATAAAGCATATTGTTAATAAATATTTGGCAATTCAAAGTACCGTATCATTTATATAATTTTGTAACCAGCAAGAAAATTCAATGTTTTGACCTTGATCAACAATTTTTGTTTTATCCACTCTAACAATTATTGGGCTTAAATACTGGGCCCAGTTTTGTGCTAAATTTAATTTAAATAATCATGTAAGAGCAGTGATTATTTTAATACCAATGATCTGAAATAAGAGAAATATGATAACAGGTGTCATTCCAGGTTAAAGATATGAATGAATGGTAAACTCAAAACCGTTGAACAATTACATAATATTTTTTAACATCTATTTAAGTTTGTTAGTGCTAAATCAAGAAACATCAGAAATTAACTATATTTAATAATACCCTGTATGTAATACGCATTTATTATATTTCTAAATATATGCAAATTTAAATATAAAAATTATTCAGCCATTTAACTTCAAGTAAAAAATATATAACTAGAGATAGTAAGTCAATAAGCCAGAGAAAGAAATATAGTCAAAACAATTTTAACGATCTATTTATTTATAAGATTTTATCATATAAATCTATATCCACTTGATTGTATTGTTTAAGTTATGTCTAGCTAAATTTCAATAATTAAATCCAAATTGGGTTCAGCGATTTAGTTTGCCCACATAATTAATTAAATTAACGCTAATATTTATTTCTATGTCAAACTATATATAATTTATCAATTTTTAAATAAATTAAATTTGGCACTCTTTTAAAGTAAGTTTATAGACATCCTCATATCACGTTTTTTTTCCATGGGATCTAGAATTTTTAATCAACTTGGAAAATTAGGTATCACAAAAATTATTTATGCTTTTAGAAAATAATTATTTATTTAACAATAGTTACTATTTTTAAAATGGTAAAGCCATTACGAAAATAAGATTTATTATATATGCTAATCATCTTACTTTTTAAGTAATATATTATGTAAGTTAGTAGTTATATTTAAGTAATTTTATTTCATGTTAAAAAACTAAAATACTTATTTAAAAAAATAAAATAATTATTCTGTTTTGGAATGAGTTAGCTTAATTTATTTTATTCTATATGGGGATATGCGATAATATATTTTCCCATTTATTTTAATTATAAGATAATTTTTGTTAATGTGTTTTATAGCTTGTAATTATTATATATTTTTAAGGTATTACCTTAGCCATTGCAGGTGGGGTAGCAAATTCAGCTCTGTATAATGTGGATGGGGGTCAAAGGGCAGTTATTTTTGATCGTTTTGCAGGAGTCAAGCTAAATGTAATTGGAGAAGGCACCCATTTTTTAATTCCTTGGCTGCAAAGACCTATATTATTTGACATCAGGTTTGCCAATGTTATAAATATTTTATCTTAATTGTACTTTTCTTATATCTGGTAAATCTATACTATTATACATTCAATATTTTATTACTGATTAAAACTAAAACTGATTTTTACATTTTTCTGCCAAATTTCTATCCATATCTTACTTATTTTGCATGGGTAAAGTTAAAGTCAATAAATAATATAGTTCTTGTATCAAAAATTATAAATATTTATTTTTTTATAAAAAATATGATCTTGTTTAGATTTTATTTTATAAAAAGTATCTGCTATGATATTTCTAATTAATAATTTGTAAATATTTAAAATCATCACCTCTGAGAAATGTTGACCTAATCAGTGTATAATAAAGACCAATCAAAGGCTGTGTTTTATTAAATAGATTCTCTATTGTTTTTGATAATTTTGATTTGAGTGCTTTCTTACATTTTACTGATGTTTTAAATGATTTTTTATCAAATTTTTCTAGATATCTTGAGCTTGATCATAAAAGAATCCCAAATAATGAACATTTTGTTTTAAAATAAATAGCGAGCCTTATATATTGCATACATAATACAATTTAATCTTAAAATTTATATATTTACTAATTAATTTGTGTATAATGGTTTAAATATATGTCAAATATATATATATTTCATATAGAATGACTATGATATCCAAAACAATTTACTTGCTACTTAATGTTTTAAAAATAATGTAAGGAAGAAAAAAACTATATTTATGCATTATGAAATTTTTTAAAACCTATTAAAATCGGTATCTTATCAGTTCTATGGATAAAATTTGACACCCTTTTGTACGTAAATAATTTGAACAGAATATATTTTTTAATGCAAATGAAGAATTGAGAATAGGAAATTACATCTAAATTCAAAGTTTTAGAGAAAATGATTGCCTAAATTTTGTTATTGAATTGATTAACAAGATGAGTTCTTCAAATGTTGATAGATTGAACAATTTGGACAAACATTTAGTTAAGAGTAAATTCAAAAAATAGCCTGTTGCCAGCTGATTAATGACACCTCAAGTATTTTAATGAATGAATTGTTCAGTCTAGGTAATTATTATATGTTATTGGTCCCTATATGAATCATACAACCAACAAAGTATTCCTTCCTCCATGAACACACATTACTCTTTTACGTTTTAAGCAAGGATAGTTTATTTTTAAATTAAATTTTTATTTCCACAAAATTATTAATTATATATAAATATATTTAATTGTTAAATTCTAATCAAATATTGTATTTTACCTTTTTGATGGGTTTAAAAAAATATATTAATTCTTTTTCAACAGCCCAAAAATATTATCAATAAAAATAATCAAAATGATAAAGAAAATCTGGAAAAACGTCAACTGTTTTATTTCGTTTATATATATATATCTACTATAAAATAAATATTAATAAAACATATTAATCACAAATAAAATGACTTTCATTATCATAAAAATGACTCCACACTTTACATAAAAAAATGAACTCAAGTATTCTACCTTAAAGACCATCCAGATTCGTAGATCTGTTATCAAGACAATTTTTTTGTGAATTTCATGAGAAATTTCTGGAAGTTTTTTTTTGGGGCCCTTCCTTGACGTCTACCATTAAAGAATAGAATAAGTACATTCTGATCAGCTCTTGAAAATTAGTCGCTCTTATTTTAATATTATTTAATGAACATTTCCATGCCAATTCTAAAACATTTATGGCAAGAAAATATATTTATTTGTATAACATATTTGATTAATGTCTGTTTAAACTTTGCTGTTTGGGTCATTCCACCACATCAAATCAAACGCCCTCTAGTTTCGTATAATCGATTCGGATAAAAATTAGCTCGAAGATCTAAATGAGTTTGCTCAGAAACTAAGTTCGAAACTCGTTACCTTTTTTATTACCCGAAATATTCAAGATGTCAAAACGCCATTTTTTTTACCTCTTGATTTTAAATAATTTATTGGTTTTAAAACTAATCGATTTGTTCGAATATTTCTATTCGGTATATATGACTAAATATAAAAAATTGAACATTGGAGGGGAAAAACAAAAATAAAAAATTCTGTTATGCGTGGTGCCATCTTTTATTTAGTTTAAAGTTAAAAAAATTTTTATAATGGCTAAAAGTTCCCATTTTTAGCAATATATTTTTTTTTCCTAGTGTGTTTAAATAATTTGAGCGGCAAAAAAAAGGAAATATGGCTAAAATATTAAAGATGGCGCTACGTTTTAATGGCCTGAAGACTCTTTTTTATTATTTTATAACATAAGGGCTCAATCGATTTGTAGGTAATATCCAATGACATATAATAATGCCTAGACTGACACGTTCATAATAATGCACTTGAAAGCGTCGTTGAATGCAAATCAGCTGGACCCACCATTTTGCTAACCTATATAGTAATTATTCTCATTTTAAAAGCTACAGAGTTGTTAAAAGATCTAGATACAAGTATCTAGATCCTGTATCTAGATATAAAAATGTGGTATCTGTATCTAGATAGATTTTTGATTAAAATATCGGTATCTAGATATTATTTTAGACGATGTATCTGTATCTAGATCCATTTAAAAAGTATCTTTTAACAACTCTGAAAAACTACCATTAAATCGACAACTTGTTTTTCCTTATTATCTTGATGATCAGGCAATTTTTTAATAAAGTTTTGCGTCAGACATAGGAATAAATTGGCCTCTCGGTTAAAAATTTTTCAATAATTATATGGGTAATCAAAATGGCGTCCCCAGCTGTTTTCATTTAGTATACACTTTTACTAGATATTATTATATGTCATTGGTAATATCACGAAAAAAAAATGTCATTTTTGATTTTCTCCCCTAATTATCGATCATTTTTGAATAATTAAATTGATTAATTATTTAAAATTCCCAAAATAATGTAAAAATGGCGTTTTTATACCTTTTGACCCTAAATATCTCGGGTAATGTCAAAAGCTAGCTTGAAATTTTGTTTCCTTTCTAAACTATAACTCAATTTTTAATCTTCATACTTATTTTTTATCGGATACGTAATTTGAGGCCGAAAATGCCCCCCTTTTTCGTCGATTTTTTTTTATTACTAGTAAAAAAATTGAGCGAAAACGCACGCAGGCGTGCCCGGTCCCAATGTTTGCTTTAGGAGGCGTCCGGTCTTGCGTTCCTTCCGTCCCAAGAAATCAGGCCTAGAGCGCGTCGTTCCTAAAAAAAACCGAACCAGGGACGGATGGTTTTCCTTCACATTCTCTGACACCGACTCTGGATTGCCCTTTTAAACTTCTTATTGACAGTTCTAACACGCTTCCGCTCCCCCTGGCACGTTGCGGAAGAGAGGAAAGATTTTTTGGGGAGGGAGGCATCATTTCATTCTACAATAATATTATTATTATATAAATGTATATATATATCTAACGATGATAAGGTCGAAACCTAGGAATGTCCCCGTTGTAACTGGTAGTAAGGACCTCCAAAACGTTAGCATAACTTTGAGGATACTCTTCAGACCTATACCCGAACGGTTACCCGAAATTTACAAGAATTTGGGCGTCGATTACGAGGAGAGGGTTCTGCCATCCATTACTAACGAGGTATTTCTTTCATTTTATAAAAACAAGCCTAACTCCAGCCGACTCCATAGCGGCTTGCCGCGTTCTAAGTAATGTTGTTAAACGGCTCGATTTGAACCGGTTTTTTAAAAACGCAAGCCCGAAGATTTTGCCTATAGATGGCACAAAGATGCCGATTTCGAGGATAACCAATCTCATTAAGGATGAACGTTGCATAATTTTAATATTAATTAGTTCTTGTGAGATAACCTTTAAACTTTTTTTGCTATATATATTCACAAATTTTAATTTAAAACGTTGAATTTAACATAAAATTTTCTAATTTTTAAAATCATGCTGACGCATGCGCATCAGAAATCTTGGCCTTTTTAAAAAAAAAAAATATTTCTATATTTTTTTAATAATTGCGGTCCGGACAGACAAATAATTTTATATTTTAACGAGCGGGACATTTCGAAGTTTTCTTGGGCCGGGCAATTTAAAAAAAAAAAATTTAAGGCCACACCCGGCTTGAAAATTAGGCCTGGTGCAAGATCAAATGTGCCCTATAGGAACAGTAATTTTTAGAGACCTTTAAAGAATTTTTTTTAATATATCGACTACAATGAGTTAGAAATTGACCTTTAAATGATTATTTTGGCACCTGCCTATTACCCCGTTCTTAACGTCGCTCAAAATGAAGTGAGCGCCTACTTGGCTTTTTTTTATAGTTTAATAAATTTTTGATTTCAAAAATTTTTCAAATTACGAAAGTTAAATCCATTGCGGATGGTGGACGGATGATAGAAATTTTTGTTAAAGTTCTTAGGGAAATTGATTGTTAAAATATTTAATATAAATTTTCACACTTTGGAACGTCGTTAAATTTAGGTATATTTTGTTTTCTAACGAATAAAGTGTACGTCTAGGAAAATGACGAATGAGCTAAATCACGTGATTTGACAATATGATTGGTAGTTAAGGCAAATCGTTGAATGCGCGTCAAGTCTAACTGACAAATTTTTTTTGAATATACTGTTAAAACAACCTTATATTTTATTATTAATCAACACCCTTTTTAATATATATATATATTTATGTTTTGTTTCTTTTTTTTTGTTTTTACTTACTTCAAATTTAACGCAGTAGTCTTTATGTTTTTTCCTTATTTTTTTTCTTTTCAAAACAACAAGTACAAAAAAAATATAATTAATTCATCCTTGACAATACCAAATATAATAAGTATTTGTATTAAGATACTATATCTATATTTATTTTAGATAGATTTTGATATCATTTTATTTATACGTTTTTTTTAAATACTAAAAATAATAAAGTGTGAATTAAATTTATTATATGTTATGTCCGTAAAGATTTTGTGTTATTATTAAAATCTAACAAATATGCGCTTATTTTTTCCCCTAGGTCCTCAAAGCTGTAGTTGCCCAATTCAACGCTAGCGAGCTTATAACCCAAAGGGAACTGGTTTCCGGGGCAGTTAATACCGAACTCACCACCCGTGCCGCTCGGTTCGGTCTCGTGTTGGACGACATCTCTCTCACGCATTTGACGTTCGGTCGAGAGTTCACCGAAGCCGTTGAACTTAAACAAGTAAACCACGAAGGGTTGAAAATGGAAGGAAAGGGAATGGCGTCCTTAAATAAAAAAAACTATCAGTTGTATAATAAGCGTTTTTATATATGGTCGGTTGCGCTACAAGCGCTCGCCGCGGCGATTTCTTTGAGAAGATACCCTCCCTTTGCGTGTACGTTTTTGTAGATTTAGTTAAGCACTCATAACCCATGAAGTGCCTATAATCATGTAGCTAAATATTTTATTTTCGAGAATTCGCAACGCAACCAACGATGTATTTAATGCTATATCTCAAATATTCGAAAAATATGACACTTTTCAGCTAAAATTTTTATTTGATTTGACGCCATTTTAATATTTAAGATTAAAATCGTGTTATTTTAAACTTTTTTGACCCATTTTTTTAGCGGTTTGAATTGCGGCTCTTCTTTTGTACGAGGCCTAAACAATGATGGATTTTAATTTAAAAAAAATTATGATAATTATTCGAATAAGTAATTAAACGCCTTGAAAAATCGAACATTATTAAACCAATCAAATCAGTATGTTGAATAAGTGAAATGAGGCTGGAAGGAGAAGCTAATTGAAATAACGACAATATTTTTTTTTCTTAAACGTCCAGGTAGCGCAACAGGAAGCGGAACGAGCTCGATTCCGCGTGGAGAAAGCGGAGCAAACTAAGAAGGCGGCCGTTATAGCTGCGGAGGGCGACAGTCACGCCGCGACACTTCTCGCCAAAGCTATCGCGCAGAGTGGGGAGGCCATAATCGAGTTGCGGAAAATGGAGGCCGCCGAAGATATTGCGTATCAATTGAGCCAGTCCAGGGGTGTCTCCTATCTACCCTCTGGAAATGCGGGGACCACTAATAGTGGAATCGGATATCTCTTGAATTTACCGGCATAGGATCGATTGGACCCCATTTTTATTATTCCTGTTCTAAGGATAAACGTGGATCATTTTTTGAAACTTTATTTTAATAATTTCTAAGGTTTTTTATAAATCTTTTGTAAATCACACTTGAATTCTGCTTTAGTTAATTTTTTTTTGGACAAATTAATTTGTGATAGAAAATCTATAATAACTTTTGATCTCCTGTTTAAGAAAAAAAGTTATATAAGTAACCTTGAATTTTTATATTCATCACTAAATTCCCCACATTGAAAGTATTCAATTTCTTCTATTATTTTTTTTGATATTTAGGCAGCATTCATAGTGGGATCTTATCCGACACGATTTAACAGCTGACCGATTTTTAAATCGGTTTATGAGAATCAATTTTTCTTTATTAAAACCAATATTTATTAGGTTATTATCATGTATAGAATTAAAGATAAAATTAATATTATTTTAAAAAATTGATCTCATTAACAGATTTTAAAAAACAATCAGCTGTGTCGGATCGGATCCCACTATTAATGCCGCCTTAATCTTCATTTTTGCCATTATATTTATATCGTAAAAATCGAGGCAAAATTTTTTTCAAAGCAAATTCTTGCAATATTGTATTTTTAATTTTTTTTTTCAAAAAAACTTGTTTTATTTTTTTTCTGCATCATTTTATATATTTCATTTACATCCGTTCGAATTTATTTTATGATTATTTCCTTGTCATCTTTTTTTCAATTATTTCAAAAAAAATTTATGAAAATCATGTAAGCATATATATTTTTTCCCACGTTTTTTTTATATATACATATCGAGATCGACTAATTATGTAATAATCATTTAAAAAATTGAACATATACGGAATAATTTCATATTATCTTTTTTGATATTTTATTATAAAAAACGATTGAGATGATTTGTAGAAATCCGAAGTATTAATTTAATTTTTAAGGAGTGCCTTATGAGTAATTTTGTAAAGTTGCTACATCATTTAAAAGTAACGGGTTTTCGTTTTTATATATTTTTTTAGGATAATAATCAAATTTGATTAACTCATAAAATTTATTAAAAATAACAAGCATGGGTAAATATTATATTTTTTAGCCGTTTAAGCCAGCGGGCTAGACCAAGTTTTTAGTCGAAAACTATCACTAAAATTTCTCGGGCTCGGGTCGGGTTGTAAAAGCTGTCCGACCCGAAAATAAATATAATAATATTAATATCTTAAATAGTCACTATAATTTATAATATTAATTATAAAATTATATTATTTAATATTTATCACATTTAGGATTAAAATGTCAATCATATTAACATGTCATTATTAATTATTATTTTATAAACCTAACAACAGGCCAAACTATTTTATCACTAAATTGTGTGTTTCTCGTGAATTACAAGATAAGACATATTTTATGTAAGTTTTATTTATTATTTATCTAGCCTATACATTGTCTTTTTTAACATTTGTTTTAACCCTTCACTACAAAGGTGGAAAAAACTCCCTTAACTACAAAGGTGAGGTCTATTTTACCCCAAATTTTGATTAGCTATATCTCAGAACATATTAAAAATTGAGATCTAAAATTTTGAGTATATATTTAAAAAATATTGGAGATAATAAATACAAAATCTTAGATTAATATTTACTTCCAAAAAAAGTTAGACAAATTTTTCTAAAGTTACTGAAGTAAAATTTTCTTTTTGAGTACTTCCTTTAATTATGGTATTATCACTAAATAAAATTCAAAAAATGCAAATTTTATTAAATATTTTTTTAAATCAATGTTGAATAATGATAATTACATAAATTTTATAAAAAAATATCATATAGCAAAAAAATTATTAATCATGTATAATTTTAAGATAATTTCTGGTCTTAACAATTCACCAGTTGTTATCAATTTTATTATCATAATCGGTGAATCATTTATGAATTTCTTTTATATGTTAAAAGTTACTTTAAACATATAGTTGATAAATCATCTATTTTATATAAATGATTGCAACTTATTACCTAAAATGCCACTTTTACAGGCACATTTCATTGTTATAGTAGATATTGCAGTTAATATTTTAATAAATTTTAATAATCAATGTTTTGATAATAGATATTTACAAAATAACTTGCATTGAATTCTTTAACGCCCTCTATATTTTTAATAAAAATATAATTAAAATTAAAAAACTTATGATTCATTGTACAGTGGATGCAATCATTATTAGATATCTTTTTTTTACGTTTTTTCAGGAAATTTTTTTTTCTTCTTTGAAAAACAGTTTTTAATTATATTTATAATACGAGTATATTTATGATATTATTATATAGTGTTGTTAAACAGCTCGTTTTTTTTATAGTCAAAACAATAGCTCCTTTATTATAAACTTGTTTCATATATATAGTCTTTTATAATTATGTCATTTAACTTGTATTAATGTGCAATTACAATGACCTCGATAAGATAATATTAAATGTAATAAAGTTATAATTCAAATAGCGTAATATAAACATTCAAATATAACATATCTTTTTTTCCACCAAGTTAAGATCGTCTATCAATCTTTTTATTACCAAGTTCAAGTTCATCTATTAATCTTTTTGTTGGCTTTCGATCCCTTGTTGACCGTGGTTGCCTTCCTTTTTGACTTGGTTCAATTGGTATTATTGATTTGGTTTCGCCTGGTTCTTCCCTTATTCGTAGTTGATCTGCGTGTTTTGGTACTATTTTATCTTTTTCTTTTACGTTATACGAGAATTTTGCTTGTTGATTTATTATTTTTCCTTTATGCCATCATTTTTCAAGTGGATTTTTTATCCAAACTAATTCGTTTTCTCCAAAATTTCAATGTATGCCTTTGTTTAATTGGTCGTATTTTACTACAGAGGTTTCTAATTTTTCAGTAATTGATGGTTTCACCCAGTCTAATAAAGTATTTAGTCTTCTCCCCATAAATAGTTTGGCAGGTATTCGGCCCGTTGAGGAATGTTCGGAATTTCTATATGTAACCAATACTTCATTAAGGCATTTTTCCCCATCATTTGTTTGTTCTCTATTAGCGAAATACCGATTTTTTATAGTTTGTATGCATCTTTCAACTAATTACTTTTCGGATGGTATGGTGTAGTTTTTATGTGTTGTATATTCTTATTTTTGCACCATTTGTAAAATTCATTTGAAATGAATTGTGGACCATTGTCTGTGACAATTTGACGTGGAACACCATATCGTGTAAGCCATTTTTCTATATTTATTTTTTTACTTGTGGTATCTTTGATTCTATCGATCTCTATCCATTTTGAATATGCATCGATTCCTACCAGCCAATAAAATCCGTCTAGTGGTCCGGCAAAATCTAAATTTACCCTTTCCCAAGGTTGTGCTGGCGGATTCCATGGGTATACGGCAACTTCTGGTATATCTCTGCGATGTTTTTGACATCCAATACAGCGATTGACTAATTTTTCGACGTCTTTATCTAATTTTTCCCACCATATATAATGTCTCGTAATGGATTTCATCGATGTAATACCGGGATGACCTGTATGTAATATTTGTAAAACTCGTTTTTGTAGTGAATATGGAATTATTAAGCGACCATTCCAAAATAGGATACCATCATCATTTTCTATTTCATCTATTCTTGTTCTAAAAGCTTGTAATTCTGGTGCTTGATTTTGTATATTTGTACCATTTAATAATATTTTTACTCTTCTTAAAATTGGATCTTTAGCAGTTTCATCTCTAAGTTCTTTTCTTGATAGAGTTATGTGTCAAAAGTAAGATTTCGTATATATTTCACTGTTTTATTTTCACTTGTTATTTTATTATCATTTTTCTCTATTGGGTTTCGTGATAAAGCATCTGCAATTATATTACTTGCGCCATTCTTATACATTATTTTATAATCATATGCAGATAATTTATATGCCCAACGTAACAATCTTTGGTTTGTTAAGGCGTTTAAATCTCTGTTATCTCCATATATTTTTATTAAAGGTTTGTGGTCCGTTCGTATTTTAAATTTTCGTCCATATAAATAGTTATGAAATTTTTCTACGCCGTTTACTATGGCTTTTGCTTCTTTACGATTGTCGAATAATTCTTTTCAGCATCTTGTAAAGTTCTCGAGGTGTAAGCTATTGGGTATTCGTTACCATTATCATATTTTTGCAAAAGTACAGCTCCAAATCCTTGGTTTGATGCATCTGTTTCTAGTATTAACTCAAGATCCAGTTTATAAAATTGTATAGTATTGTGTTCTGTTACTATTCCTTTTGCTTTTTCAAATAATGCATCATCTTTATTAGTCCAATTCCATTTAACATTTTTACTAGTTTTATTATGTAATTCGGCTATGATTCCATGTAAGTTTGCTATGAACCGTGTATAATAGTTTAATATACCTAAAAATGATTTTATGTCATGTCTATCTTTTGGCGTTGGATATTTTTGTATTGCTATTATTTTATTTTTATCCGGGTGTATTCCATTTTGATCTATTATGTATCCTAAATATGATACTTTTTCTTAAAATTTATTTTGCTTGTTTTGACTTTTAATCCCGCATTTTGTAATTTTTTAAGGACTTGCTTTATATTCTCAATATGTTCATTATCATTTTTTCCTGTGATTATAACATCATCTAAATAAACTGCTCTATCTTTACAAGCAGCCAGTAAATCGTCTATATATCGTTGAAATATTATTGGTGCTGTAGCTATACCAAAAGGTAATCGTAAATAGCGGTAGTATCCATTTGGTGTTACCATTGTTAATAATTCTTGCGATTCATCGTCAATGCTCATTTGTAGGTGTGCATCTTTGAGATCTAATGTTGTATATTTATTTCCATTTGCTATTTTTGCTATTAATTCTTCAAACGTTGGTAGAATGTGATAGTCTTTTAATAGAAATTTATTTAACGTTACTTTAAAATCTCCACATATTCGTAGTTCGCCTGAAGTTTTACGTACCACTACCATTGGAGTACTCCAGGTTATTCTTGTTGTCGATGGATCTATTTTCTTGATTATATTATTTTCTTCCAAACGTTTCAGTTCATTTTCAATTTCTACTTTTAAAGGCAACGGTACTCTTCTAGCTGGCAGTGCAATTGGTTTTGTATTTTCTTCCAATTGTAGTTTTACTGGTTCGACATTTTTTATTAATCCTAATTTATTATCAAACACAGTAGCAAATTCTTTATACAGTTTGTCTATATTTACGTTACCATTATCATTGTATTTATATCTATTGTTGATCATATTGATTTTTACATTTTTTGGTAACGATAGGTCAAATTCGATAATCCATGGAAATCCAAATAGAGCTGCATCATTTGTTTGTGTGACCAATAATGGAAGCCATTTTATGTTATTATTTAATTGTACTTTCACATTAGCTTCACCCATAATTTTTATTCTATTATTTCCATATGTAGTTGGTGCTTTAGCTCTTCTAAGTTTTGGCTTTTCGATTTTATTCCATATTATTTCATTAATAATGGTTACTGCCGAGCCAGTATCATATTCCATTTTAATTTTTTGGCTGTTTATTAATACGTCAATTGTTGGATGTTGCCCATATTTGTATATTTTTCTTATTGAGACATCCGAATCGTCTTCATTATTGTAATTTGTTCCGTAAATCTTTTCTTTAGTTTTACAACATACGGCGAAGTGGTTTGGTTTCCTGCATTTGTTGCACAATTTTCCGTAGGCGGGACAATTTTTAATAGTATGAAACCGATTACAGAAATAGCATGGTTTTCTCCAATTATTATTATTTGTATGGTAGTTATTATACCCGGGCACTAGTTCTCTTTTTACATATGCTTTATTATCATAGTGCCGTTTATCATTATCATTATTAATATATTGCCGATTATTTTTATTATGTTGATTTATCCGATTATTATTATCATGTTTATTCGGCTCGATTTTATATACCATTTTAGCAGTGTTATTTATTTCTAAGTCGGCTCGTTCCATCGCTAAAGCCAATTCTACCACTTTGTTTAAGCTCAACAATTGGTCTTCGTCTTTAGTATCTGGATATCTTAATCGTAGTTCTTTATCCAGTTGGGACATCTTTAGTCCGGCGATTAATTGATATCTCGAATTCTCAGTTCTACATTGTCTTCAAATTCACATCTTCGGGCTAGTTCCTTTATATTTTTCAAATAGCTCATTACGAATTCAGTAGCCCCGCGACTTAATCTAATGAAATCAATTCTTGATGCCAAAATAGTTCTTTCATCTTTATATAGTTGTTTTGCTATTTTATGTATGTCAATCCATCCTACCTCCTCTATTTTCCTAGGATAGAGTAATTTTTTGATATCAGTTATAATGTTTATTCCTCCATAAGCTATAAATAATTTTTTTAAAGTGGCGTCAGTTTGAGGAATATTTTTCACATTTAGTATATATTTGATATAATCAACGTAGTCCTCGATAGAACAATTCTCTTTGTTGAAATCCTGGAGACTTATTTTATCCATAATTTCTAAATATATACAATTTTTATTTTATAAACAGAAAAAAAATTTTATAATTCTATATGTTATTAAACTTGACCGAAGACCGAAAACCGCGCGACTTAGATTTTTTTTTTTTAAATTTCGTCGCCATTTTTTTATAGTCAAAACAATAGCTCCTTTATTATAAACTTGTTTCATATATATAGTCTTTTATAATTATGTCATTTAACTTGTATTAATGTGCAATTACAATGACCTCGATAAGATAATATTAAATGTAATAAAGTTATAATACAAATAGCGTAATCTTTAAATATATATATAAACATTCAAATATAACAGTTTTGAGCCTCTTTTGGAAAACAGCTTATATATTTAAGCCAGAAAAAAATAGCTCAAGCCTTCAGATATAGCCAATAGATATCAAGACTTTTGTATCATCTATGAGAAAAATCTTCAGACTTGCGTAATATTTTTCTGGATAAAACACTGAGTTAGCCGTTTTTAAAAAGTGACTCAAAATGAGTCGATTAACAACACTAATTATAAACTACTTTAATTTCAATATATAATATAATAGCTAGAGGTGGTGCGTAATATAAAAAATCTTAATTTCTTTCATTATTATCACTCTGGTTGTACAATATCTTAACCAATTAAAACATTCCTACTCCAAGCTGTTAGTGTTGTATCTTTACTGATGTATATTCGTAAGTGGGCTGTTCGAAAGGTGGGGAGTGAAGTGAACTCTGGCCGATGGTCTGCAAATCTCGTGAAATGGGGAACCAAATTTTTTTCGGATCTTATTCATTAGTCATGTTTTTAAACAAGGTAATAGTAATTATGCAAGTATATATCTAATATTAAAACCGAAACTGCAGATTTCCATTTATAACTTGAGATAAGAAACAGATTTCTCCGCAACGGCATAAGTGCTTCTATTTTATAAATTTATTTTAGGGGACGGTACGAGCCTCACAATAGTAAAAGTGTGAATTTGTATGTGACAGAGTCTAGTTAGTCGATCATTTTGTATTTTTTAGTTCCAAATAACTAAATTTTTTCATACCAATTTACAAATCTCGGTTAAGTAAATCAATTTATCGTTAAAATAAGAAAAAAAAATAACCCTCTTAATTTGATTAGTCAGGTAGTGGTTGCAAATCTGCTAATAATATTATCGCAAAATCCTCCCGAATCTATTTTGAATCTTGATTGGAAAAAAAAAATATATATTTAGCAGACTTTTATTGCGAGAAATACCCATGCGTTACTAGCTTAATTTAAACTATAGGGTATAAATGGTTAAATATGATTTATATTGTGCTACAAAAAATTCTATAGATCTTAGCATAATTTATACACATTTTAGACTAATTTCCTAGTATATTAATATTAATACATATTTTGGCAACTCTACCCGTACTACCAATAAAAGAACATTTTCTTTTTTAACAAGGATATAAACATACCTGAGAAGTAGTTGCTAAATGGGTCTATTTGAGCCTATTTTTTAATGGCTAATTCAATATTACCAGAGCCTTGAGATTTTACTAACAGATCTTCAAACCTTTTATGACATCTTTGAGCGGCATGTTCACGCGTGCGTAATATTTTCCTGGAAAATATTGAGTTCGGTTTTAAAGAAATCTCGAATCGAGTCGTCTAACAATACTACTTAGATGGAATATGTCAGAAAATGTATTGAATGAGTGTTAACCCTTCTTAAAATTCGTAGGGATTTGACGCCATACACTGATAAAATAATAGAATTAGCTCAATCCTTAAGAAGATTGAGTTTAAATTATAAATTTTTGATATGCTCCTTAATTAAATATATTTTTAAATCTTTTATTGCACAGTATTTTTTATTTTCCTCCAAGCAATAATAATTATTGTGAATATTTTTGTGCATTCGTCTATATTTTCAATGTTATTTTATTATTAAAATCACTACTTTTTTTTTACCCTTTGCTACTACCACATTGGGGAGCTTTGACAAAGAAGCGATTCTAATTTAAAGGTAAAATGCTAACAACAATCAATGGAGACCTTAAAGAATATTTATACCACAGGTAAAAAATATCTTTCGAGATATATGGATCTAATTTTATCTCCAACCTCGACTTGATACAAAACAATACACCTATTTAATTCTTCTTCCCCATTTTTTTTAAAATATTTTTTATTATAAATTTTTTTAATATATATTTTTTAAATTTTTTTCTCCCTCTAATATAAGTTTTGATATATTTTTTAAATGGGTTTGAATATTTGGAATTGAAAAATTTAAATGCATATTAAAGTATAAAAAAAAATTAATATTTAAATGCTTAATAAATTTATATTTTTTTACAAGGTTCACTTTCGGGAAATTTTATAATGAGAGCAGATCATTTACATTTAATATTTATGAATTTTTATTTGGATAACCCTCCCTCCATTTCTTGCGTCCGCGTCGGAAAATAAAATATTAAATTATAAAATTTATTGAGAAATTACATTTTAAAATATTCATGTTCTTAATCATTTGAATTCAATTAAAAACCCCATAATATGTGAAATGCATTATTATAGTATATTTTTTGGCATGAATGTCGAATTCCTGCCCCCTTTTAAATTATATTTAACAGATCTATAAATATTTTCTCTTGTAATACAAAGTTTATGATTGTAAGGAATATATAAAATTTGGTTAATGTTCAGCAATATCATTGTTTTCAAAATACGTCTATAATAAAAGTATGTATTTATACAGCAATACATTTGCCTTATTACGTCTAAAAAATTAATAGATAACCTCCCAATAAATTTATCCTACTCCTAGCCTAAATCCCTTAAAGTAGCAAGAACGCCGCTGCTTTTACTTTTATTGTCCCTGAACCTCAACCCTACCACCCTCAAAAAAATTGGATGCAAACTCCCCTCCCCTCATCATGTATACGCTAAACTAGATCTGCATTTGAGGAGGTTTCTAAAACCCTAAGCCAGCTCGCGCAATGTTTAAAAAAAAATTTAATTCACCCGCCGAGCCCGTTCATAGTTTTCAAAAAAAATATTCCAACCGCCAGCCCTTTAGTCTAAAATTTCTTACCCACCCATCAATTATTTATAAAGATTTTTTAGCCCAATAATATTTAATTATGGCCATTCTTTCAATTTTTTAAGCATCAAATTAAAATTTTTTTTTTTTTAGCATTACACTTCTTAAAAAATGTTTTTAGGAAATTAGTATATTTAAGCATAAAAAAATATTTAATTTAAATTATGGATCATTTATATGATCTAAAGTTTTCTGACCATATAAGTATAACGAGTTAAATTTTATTTCATTTATTTTTAAAATTTTACATCTATTTTGAAACTAAAAATGTAATGCTTATATAGCATGTTACAAACAAAAAATCAATTTACATATTAATATAATAATTTATATAAAAAAAATCAATTTTTACAATTTATAAAAAAAAAATCAATTTATGTAAACACAAAAGAAAACAATTTTAGGGTTAGTATTAATCGGTCATATCAACATTCCACCCTTTAAAATAAACGATCTCCATTCAGGTTTTTCTTGCATGTGAATCTTTGCAGTCTGTCATAGTTTCGTCTTGGAAAATGATAGTTATTTTGGTTGTTAAATCTTTGGTTGCCATAATATGGTCGAATTTGCCATGGTTGTTTAAACTGATGTTTGTAATTATTATCATAATGTCTTTTACTCTCAGTATATGGCATCATCTGGGTATTGTCATATCTAATATTAGTTGGTTTTTGTTCGTAAATTTTCTTATCTTGTCTTACTCCCTCCAAATCTTTGAAAAATGGTTTAGTTGTTTATATGATTTGACTTTGTCACCCTTCTGTTAATTATTATCA
The DNA here is from genome assembly GCF_954871325.1 of Gordionus sp. m RMFG-2023. Classification (NCBI taxonomy): domain Eukaryota; kingdom Metazoa; phylum Nematomorpha; class Gordioida; order Chordodea; family Parachordodidae; genus Gordionus; species Gordionus sp. m RMFG-2023. The sequence goes on along the minus strand of NC_088779.1, from coordinate 2,448,664 downwards.
TTGTTTGTTATAAATATATGTGCGAAGATTTTGAATGATTTTAGAATGTAGGTATTTGAATAACGTCGTAATAAAATGTGGAGTAATCGAAATAGAATTATTTTAATGAATATCGAATTTGATTAAGAATAATTTAAGCAGAATAAATTAATGAAATATTGAATATTTGGAATGAAATAATTATTTTTTATTATATTATAAATATTGCGTTTTTAATAATAGCGTTTTATATAATAATTTTTATCAATATTAAATTATAAATTTAATCTTTTTTTTAAAAATATCTTTAATTGTAGCGTTTTATATAATTGTTTTTTATTAATATTAAATTTCAATTATTTTTATTTTTTAGATTTTAAATTTTACTCCTTTATTTTTCAATATAAACAACTTTTTCATATCATAAATTATCTTTAAATTGTTCTTTCTAAAAAGAATTTTATTTCGCCTTCCATTTTCTAATACATGATTTTCATATCATATTCAAAAACTTTTTTAACATCAAGATGTTCACTTTCATCTTGTCTCTCTTAACAATAATTGTTTTACATTTCTTTATTTTCACATTTTTTTTAAATTTTTTATCAATTATAAAAGTTTTTATTTAATTATTTTCTTTAATGTTTATTTCCTTATTTTCTATAATCACAAATATTTCAAATTTTATAATATAATTTATCTCTTTTAGTTTATAAGAATCTCTTTCATTTTGAATATTTGGTTCTAATTCAATATTTTTCAATTTTTTGTTACTAAGAGTTTACAATGATAATTTCTTTTAAAATTCTCATTATTAGATTTACTAAAATTTTTATTAGAATAATTTTCTTTTATTTCTGTAGCCGATTTATAATTAAATAAACAATGCTTCAAACTTGAATTTAACTATCTTGGAAACACTGCTTTCATGACCAAATATAAATCATCTGGTAAATTACCTATTAAGCTTAAAGTATTCTTACTATCATGATAAATTAAGTAATCTTCTAATTTGTCTATGGACTTTGTTTTATTATTAATGTCCCATATAGGTTTATTCATAATTTAGAAATTTATCATTAAAAAATTTTAATTATTTTTTACTTTTTCAAATTAATCATTTCTTACGTGTTTTTAGAATGAAATAAACATAACACTCCAGAACTTTTTTTTATATAGTTGTCTATGTTCTAGTAGCAACATATTGTGTGGATTTAGAATAATTTGTAAGTCATTATAGCCCAATTTTATTTAGTTCGTCTAGTTTGATATATATCTCATCTGGTAGTCTTCTTGTAAAGGAACCTGCTTTTTTGATGTCCGAGATATGAGTGTCCTTGAAGATGTCTTTCGAATCTACTCAAAAAAAGATCGCCATTGCCTGAGTATATTGAAAATTAAATATTTATAATAACATTATTATTGGAAATCTTTTTAATATTTATTTATTTACTTACGATTAAGTATAACGAGTTAAATTTTATTTAATTTATTTTTAAAATTTTACATCTATTTTAAAACTAAAAATGTAAAGCTTATATAGCATGTTACAAACAAAAAATCAATTTACAGATTAATATAATAATTTCAATTTATAAAAAAAAATTAGATGTAAACACAAAAAAAACAATTTAATAGTATTAATCGGTCATATCAACATGATCAATAAAATATTTATGAAAATAATATAAATATAAAATTGATATTATATGTAATTAATAATGCAAAAATAATAATGAATCTTTTCTGGATTCAAACACGTTCTTCTTTGTTCTAAAAACCTCCCAGCAATGCTAAATCCTCGTTCAGGAGAAGCACTATTTGCAGAAATTGCCAATATTTTCTTGCTAATCTTGATAGTTTTGGCAAATTTGTTTCTTGTCGTTTTTACCAAAGTACTTTTAAATATATAAAAAAGGTTATTTATTAAAAAAAATTTATGATACCAAGAAAGGATATTTTAATAATATCCCAAAAAGTTCATAGAAATAATTTTCTATTAATATTTACTTAAATAATTTTAAATTTTTTTTAACCGGCCCGGACATTGTTTAATTTTCTTATCCCGTAAACCCACCTCCTCCCTATTAATTAAAACTTTTTAACCCGCCCGCCCGTGATCCTGTTTTTAAAAAGTGGGCGGGCCGGTCGGGCCGAAACTCCGCCCAAGACCTCTACGCGGAACTATGAGATGCACCTTATGGCAGTGCCTTTATCTATCAGTAACTTCACAAGACTTTGACATCAATAAAATAGATTACCACCATTTCTATTTCATATATCTATTATATATGATACACACTAATATTGTCTTTCTATCGGATTTATATAAATTTTTGCAGATTGGATTGAATAAAATAATGAAAAATTTAAGATAGAATCAAAACAATGCATAGAGGGGTAAGGAGTTCTGCAGTTGTCAATTGCTTAGGATGTGTAAATATTTCTGCATATAATCAATTCACAAATTTCTTTTATAAATATTTATCAGCAGATAATCTAAAGCATTGTTCTATTTTTATCAGCTGATTATATTTATTCCATTCACGCAGAATAAAAATTTGAATTGAAATCACTTTTACTTAACCTTTGCAATGACTACCCCAGAAACTGAATATGATAGAAGAAAACAAATTAGTGTTAGAGGAATAGCTCAAGTTGAAAATGTTTCTGAATTTAAGAAAGGATTTAATAGACACCTGCATTTCACTTTAGTAAAAGATCGGAATGTTGCTACAACAAGAGATTATTTTTTTGCATTAGCCTATACAGTCAGGGATCATTTAGTTGGTCGTTGGATTCGAACTCAACAATATTATTATGAAAATGACCCAAAAGTAGACAATAATTTAATTTGCATAAATATATTATTTAGAGAGTATATTATATATCGCTAGAATATTATATTGGGAGGACATTAACCAACACAATGATGAATTTAGGAATATCAAGTTCAATTGATGAGGCCTTATATCAAGTTTGCATTTTATATTTTGTTTTAATATTCAAAATGCATTTTTATATTTAAAATAGTGTATTAATTTGTTATATAATTTCAGAAATACCAAATGTAAATCAATAGTTATGTAATACTTTAGAATATTCCAGTCTAAATATTGTTTTTTTTTAAGCTTTGAAATCTTTATTCTACATTAAATTTTATTAAAAATGAAATGTGTTAAATTAGTAATATTTTATATCATCAAATCATTTTTATTACTGCCTAATATTTCTAAATAATTTTAAACCATACTAAATTTATTGAGCATAATATAAATCAATTTGCATATTTAGTTAATTTTTAATATATAATATGACAGATATTTTTATAAAATAAAACTGATTTATATATAAATATTCTAATTATCTTCTAAAAAATCAAAAATTCTGTTGTAGTCTGCTGTGGGTGATAGTCCATTGCTATTTTGGTCTGAATTGAAAATCGGGGGATGCCAGAAAAATAATTTAATGATATTAATTCCCTTCCCACCAAATTTCTAAATCAATTGTTATTCTTTCACCCCCATAAGAGGGTGATTCAATAATATTATTATCCTCTATTATTTCTATTTCAAAAATAAAAATATAATACCAAATAAATTCAATTGAAAAATGGAAGAATATAATGAATGAAATATTATACTGTGCTAGGCATAAAGACCATGTTTCACATGTCATATTCATTTATTAAAAAGCAATTTATATTGGTCTGAAAACTGGACCATTGTATTGTGTTGTTGGGCCCAATAGTCGATGAGACTGGATTGTTGGTGTTAGACCAGTTAGGCCTGACCACTGTTAACACTAGTTACAAGGAATTATATTTATATTTGCAAAATAAAATATGTCTAAAAATTATTAATAATAATATTATTGTTATAAAAAATTTAATTTTAACACAAAATAAATTAATGAACGTGGAAATTACGTTAAGAATTCCACCCTATAGCAAATTGGGTATTAAGTAGGGTTGTTAAAAAGCCCAAGATTTGAATCAAAATAATATTGTGTAAGCCTTGAGTTTAAATAGAGAGGTCCAAACCTTTATGCCATTTGTGAAAAAAAACTAAATGATAATGATTTAAGTATCTTTATCTTATATCTTTTTGATATTTTGAAAAAGATATTAGTATCTGTATCTAAATTTCATTTTTTCACAAATAATCTATATCTGTATCTAGATTCTTTTTCCGTAGGACCTGCCCAACTCTGTGCTTATTCTAAGAATAGATTTTATGGTTAGCCTACTCAATGTTATTAAAGAAATATTAGGGAAATTTCAAATAATTACACTAAAAAAAAATAAATAAATTCGATAAGATATTTTATAGTGATGTAAATAATATATAATATAAGGATCTTTACTTTAGGTATCTATTATAATATTTATCATAATTTAATAACGAAATACAACAGTCTTAAAACCATAAATTTTGAACAGGATAATATCGTTCACATTATATTTCATTTGAGCTATGGTATTGTTAATTCTTCTGTTTCTGAGCTTAAAGATATACTTCAGATATTTTATAGATGTTTGATTGTATTCATTAAAATTTCATATAAATATCTTAATATATATTGTATTAGATTACAAAATAAAAGCTATTTAATTTATTATAAAATATTTAATGAGTTATCAAATTTATTTTAATTCAATTTATACTTTATTATGCAAACAAAGAGATTCATTTTTATATATTAATTTAAATTTTTATTATGATATTTGATATAAATTTTATTAATATTATATCAAAGATATATATAATATATTTGTGCTGTCTCTAATATATTATTATTAAGTGTTTGCCAAAATATTGTAAATTATCTGCAATTTATTTTTAGTATATACTGTTTTCTCGTATTAATATAAATATTAATTACTATTTAGCAATTTTTATTTATATCTAAATTTTTTTTTGTATTAGTATAAATATTAATTACTATTTAGCAATTTTTATTTATATTTAAATTTATTTTAAAATAAAAAGCATTTTTTTAATTTATTTGTTTAATCTGTTACAATGTTTCAAAATTATACAAATATTATAATCGCTTCAAATATATTTGTGGCCATTTTAGGTCATTTGACGTTTTTTCATAAATGTTCATACGATTACTTGGACTATTTGTGTTATCCAAAACTGGACCTTGTAAATTAATAGCTTTGAAAAATTATTGTAAATATTAATTTGACATTTTACTTTGGCATTCTAAGGATATAATTTAAGATTAAATATTAATCAAAATTATTTACTTAGGATTGGTTTGCAAGTTTCTAAATGTTTTATGGTGATGTATATAAAAATGCAATCTCTTTTTTTTGCATGATAATATATAAATTGAATTTGTTAGAATAGATAATATTATTGCTGTATTTTGACTTAATCAAACTATATTTTTTAAAAAAATTAATTATTATATGCAAATTAAATAATATATACTTTAATTTCTAATTTTCTTATTGATAATTGTTGCGATTTAGCTTTAATATCTTGGATTTTCATAATTATTTTGGGAACGAACTATTGCAAATTGGCTTTTTTTTGGGAACGAACTATTGCAATACGACAAAAAACCTATTTCCTAAATTTTCATACGAATTAGAGGGACGATACCGAAATCTTAATTGGGGTGTTTTTAGGACCTGAACCAGGCTTTTTAACAACCCTAGTATAAGTTTTTTCAATTATATTTATATCGCATAATCATATTTATGTAAACATATATTTTCTTATTTATCTTAATACTTCCTGGACTTCCTTCAAGTTCTGGCAAAATGTTGTGGATCTCATTTACCAGTTCTTACAATATTCCCTACTATTGGTTTCTAATGATGTTCCCACTCCTTTATAGAATTGAGCCACGCAAATTAGAAATATTTATTCTAAGCCTGGCCTATCTACATTTACCACTTATTTAATCCATAAGTCCAGCCGCAAAATTTTTATTAAAGAATTTATTTATTCTAAACTTGTTCCTAGTGTTGTAAACGCTCGATTTTGAGGATTTAGCCAGGAAAAAAAATATTGCCTTAGCCTCGAAATCTTGCTAAGAGTGCCCAAACCTTTCTGCTAGCTGTGCCATTTGTGAGGAGCGAAATCCTTATGCTTGCGTAATATTTTTTCTGAATATAATATAGAGCTAGCCGTTTTTTAAAAAAATATCGACCTTAAATCCAGATGCTTAAACAACACTAGTTGATCTTGATCCCATCCTCCTTCCCCAAATTAGCCCTAATTTTCTCATCTTTTTCCGGATGTTGCCATTAAAACGCCTCACATTTTCCCCGTTACGCATCGTAACCGTGAAATACTGCGATGTTACTTAGGCCACGCGCGATTAATCGCTAAACGAACAACCGTATTAGTTAACAGCGTCTAATACGACGCGATACCGCGTTGTTTTTTAGAGAGACATCGCGTTTACTATTATAAACGTTGCCATACTCAGCAACTTAATTTGCATTATTGTTTATTAATCTTCGAAATGAGCTTATGTCATATGTCATATTTAAAAAATTTAACACTTTATATAAAATTTAAAAAAAATATATATAAAATCAAAATATTGGCATAAATATTCTAAAAAAAAGGTTCAGTATTTATGAATGATATTGATGACTTTTTAAATACTTGGGTGTTAAAGATCCGAAACGAGTGGGTTATAACCCGAAAAACCGCCGCCAGCCCATGGTTTTTTTTTAAAAAAATTACCCGCCCGCCCGGTTTATTTATCCCCGAAAAATTTGTTTGACCTGTCCGTCCCGCCCAATTTTTTTAAAATTTGATTGCAAGTTTTGGCTCTTTTATTTTATTTTCCTCCGCAAAATATTTTGAATTCACCCGCGTGTTTGCCAACCCGTTCCAAATGTTTAAAAATTTTTTTTAACCCACTCGCTCATAGTGCTAAAAGCCCGACCATTACGGACCTCGGTCTTGGCTAAGGCGCCATACCAGAGCCTTTTAGCAGGAACGTTCGAGCTCATGGTAGAGGATAGCAAGCCAAAAATTTAAACATTTTGAGCCTTTGGCCATCAAAATTTTTATCGTGCTGGGTTGGCTGGCTTTGCTTGCTTTAAATGAATTCCGAAAATTTTTCAATGTTTTAAAGTAGGCATGCCCTTGGCCAGAAAGTTTCACTTGGAAGGTGGGTGGGGGGGGGGGGGAGGTTAACTATTTATTCGAGTGCCAATATCTTTATTTTCGATCTCAAAATGGCCGAAAAGATTCGATACATTATTTTTTTATAAACTAGGCTTGTCTTATCTACTTTTCAGACCACACATTATATTTTAAATTTAGAGAAAAAGTTAATTTTTTTTTCCTTCAGATTTTCGATAGGCGCCATTTTATTCGGGTCTCCCACCTAACTATCTTTTTTTTTTCCTTCGTACATTTTATAACCCTGCATTCTCGGTTAGCGCGAAAATACGATTCGGCGCCATTCGCGGTACAAAACGTGATTTTTTAAAAAAATATAATATATCGGTTCATTCCGTTGGAGAACTGCAAAACCCGGGTCCGACCGCTAACATTTTTAAGATAGTTAAAAATGTAACGGGCCGGGCAAACTCGCGCGGCAGTTCTTAACGGGCCGAAGAGGGCCGGGCTTTGCGTCACTCTAAGTGCCCTTATCCCCCTCATAATAGTTGTGGCGTTAATTACATCACGCATTATACTATAATATTCTTTCCATTTCCCCCTTCCCTTCTTTTTAACGCGAAAAAAAATCAAAAATTTCTTTTTTTTTACAAAAAATAATAAATAAATTAACTTTTAATTTTTTTGAAATTCAAAACCATTCCTGGCAGATGAGAGAAAAGAATTTAGTTTGTAATTCCTTACCTCAATAAATATTTATCTTTTCTCGAAGAAATTTTTTTTTTGAGTTTATTAGATTTTTCTCGAATATTCGATTTAATTCTAAAATATAAAATCAATCGATATTTTTTTTAAAAAATTATTTTAAATTGCGTTTTTTTATTCTCAATGTGTCTCTTCAACTTATTCCTTACCACCCGTTCACCATCTTTTTTTCTTTTATTCCTTTGCGCATGCGCTTTAAAACAATTGAAAAGAATAGGAATTCTGATCACGTGGATAATAACAATACATAGCGATTTTGAATAGCACTATATATATATATTTAAAATAATTAACAAATTTAATTTTTATATAATGTTATCATAATAATTCGAAGAATTTAATAAAATGTTGTATCAATCAAAAACAAAAAAAGCAGAATCACAAAGATCAATTATAAAAAATATATACTTAGAAAACCGGTTTAAGAAAACCGGTAAAATTTTATCGGCCGGTTTTCGTGCCGGATTTAATATATCCCTAAGTTATGAGGCAATGTTTTTTTAACCCCATTTGCTGGCAGAGCTATTAGTGCACGGTAGACCGCTCATAGGTTTTAAAAAAAATTTACCCGCCCACCCTTTTAGTCTTTAGTCTCCCTCCCTCATGTTCGCGAATTATTTGATTGGTTGGTTTAGAGCTTTGTTTAATTTTATACGAACGCCCGCGCACCTTACCTCTAAGTGTACCGAGGCATTGCTAGCTAATCCTCGATACGCGGTAAACGATACTAAAAGCGGTTTTGTTTTTCGGAATGGAAGAGTTGGGGAGAGGGGAAGAGTATATTTTTTTAAAGTTTGATTTGAAAAATTAAAAGCTTTTTCACCCTTTGGCGTATCATTTCGAATTTCATATCAAATTTTTGTTATATTTTTGAAAAATAACGTAAAATGGAACCAAAAACTTTTTATATAATTAAATATATTAAAATTATATCGCGAAGGTGACTCTCAATTTTAGACAACTTTAACGCCATCTATTTTAAAAATATATATATATATATTTTTTTAAAATAAACCAAATTAATTATCTAACCATTTTTTTTTAAAGAAAAATTTATTCGATTAATATAAAAACTATATGGCTTGAATAATTTAAAAATAATTTTTTGGTTTTGTTTTCAAAAAAAAATGGCGCGTTATTTTGTTTTGCTTCGTGTTTGCTCCGAGCAATTTTGACAATGCCGCGAAACGGTTTCTTTGAGCGAGTTTGAGTTTTGCTTGGCCATCGCTGCCGCTGGGATTGAGAGATTCGCGGGGAAACATATTTGTGAGAAAATAAGTTTGTTCTTATCCCCCAATCGTTTTTCGGATGTATATTCCCGAATTTTCGAATATAGTACCCGGACCCGGTTTTGATAAAATCAGGGGTTTTTTCTAAATAAAATATACATCCGGTTTTTATAATCGGGGTAGTCACGATAGGGTTATCTCATACTTGTGTGTAAACTATTTTGAATTTTTAAAGGTTGTATTTTCTCGCCGAAGGAAAGAAAGGATTAAAAGAATGATAAAAAAAAAATATATTCTTTTTCAATCTTACAGCTGGGTCTGGATATCGAAGAGCTCGAGGACCAGGAAGAAGATGCCGGATTGGGTAATGGCGGCTTGGGCCGGCTAGCGGCCTGCTTTTGCGATTCTATGGCTACACTGGGATTAGCGGCTTACGGCTACGGTCTACGATACGAGTACGGTATATTCACGCAGCGCATCATTAACGGTTGGCAGGTTTTGTGCGCTTTATTAATTTGATTGATTTATTTTTTTTTAAATGCGCCTATGTAGTTAATTTTTCTCCCTAAATGCAAACTTCCGTGAGCATCAAACAACTCCCCGAGAAAAAATGTTAAAATTTTATTATTTATTAAAACTCATGGATTAAAAGGTGGAAGAACCAGACGAGTGGCTGAGATATGGAAGCCCTTGGGAGAAGTCTAGACCCGAATACGTCATCCCTATCAACTTTTACGGGAGGGTTAACCACACCGCCAACGGAGTCAAGTGGGAAGATACCCAGGTAATTTTGATCAATTTAAAGCTTAAGATTTATATAAATATATGGCGGGGTTAAAAAGTCGGGTTAAACCGAACCGAGCATGGCACGACCCGAAAGACCATCTGGTTCTAGTTTTTTTTATTTCACCAATAAGGTAACCCATTATTTTTATTAATTAAAAAAAAGGTTGGCTTGTTTAATTTATTCGATTAATTAACAGTAAACCATTTTTTCCTCTCTATTTCGCTAACAACGAGAATTGAGGGGCGCGAGTCCACGCGTGTACTACAAATAAATTCCATCTTGCGTGAGTATGAGTAAGTAAGGATATTATGATCACCAATAGTGTTCAACTTTGTATAATATTTGATTAGTTATTTTAGTCATCTCCTATTTTATCGCGTTTTTATTTGATAAATTTTTTTTAGCAGGCGGAAACGCACGTTTTAACTCTTGGTTTAGGATATTTTCTCAAACCTTACTAAAGCTCCTTTTTTTTATTCCTCCAAAAAAAAAAAACTTTTATTTTGTTATCTTTCTCCTTATTTAATTTTTCAAGATTGTGAACGCGTTGCCCTACGACGTTCCCATACCCGGATATCACAATAATACTGTCAACACTCTTAGACTCTGGTCGGCAAAGGCTCAGCGCAGTTTCTGCCTCAATTTCTGTAAATAAAAAAAAAATTCTCTCATTTCCGATGTTCGGGTTTCAGTGGGTTCGGTTTTTGGGGTGAATTCAGAGTTTTTTTGGGGATTATGCGTTATGCCAATTCACGTTCGAAGGAAGGAAGGAAAGGCAGAAAGAGAGGATAATGTTTAACCTTCCTCATGAAATGCTTATTTAACGATCTTAAAAAATATCTTTAATTATATCCCCTAGTTAATAGCGGTCAATACATACAAGCCATTATGGATAGAAACATTTCGGAAAACATTACCAGAGTTCTGTACCCCAACGATAACGTAAACGGAAACTATAAATTCCTTTTTTTTATATATATAAATCGACAAATTATATATTTTTTTTTATGGCTTTGTCCGAGTTTTTTCATTTGTATGAAACGCCTTTTTTTAAATGTTTTAATTTAAAAAAATAATCTATTTTCTCCAAACACCCACCCCCCTCCTCCCAGTTTTTTGAAGGAAAGGAATTGCGTTTGAAACAGGAATACTTTATCGTCGCGGCCACGCTGCAAGACATTATAAGACGATTCAGATCGTCCAAATTCGGCTCGCGCGAACCTATAAGGACCTCTTTCGAAACTTTTCCTCAAAAGGTGACGTTGCGTTTAAACACATTCCGTCGAATTATAGATTTAAAAAAGACAATGATTTAATTTATAATAAACCATAAATATAACAATCTTAGAAAGAAAAAAAGTATCATGTTACATAAATAAGTTATTTATTTTATGCTAAACTTGTCATATTATCTATCACGTGTTAGTTAAAATAACCGGAAATAGTTAAAATCAACTGGGGTATAAATACACTCGCGTTTGCAGGCAATTTCTATTAATACACCATAATATTATTCTATATATAAAAAAAAGATGTATTTTTGTTTTTGTTTTAATCAGGTGGCTATCCAACTTAACGACACTCATCCTTCCCTCGTCATACCCGAACTCATGAGAATATTTATGGATGTCGAAGGGCTCGGCTGGGACCAGGTTCGCTAACTATCCCAACCCCCATTATTTTATAGCGGGTATTGAAAGAAAAAAAGAAGGAATTATGAGATTCGGCGGGGAAATTATTAGCTAGATTTTTTTTTAAAAAATGATTAAAATGGTGGCATTTAGCGGTAACTCTTAAATGACCCGTAACGATGTGTATGGCGAATGAGGACCGTCTACGGGTCTATGGTTAGATTAATACTTGGGCCGCCATTGTAAATTTAATAAAATCACGTGATCTCGACAATAAAAAAAGGTACCAAAACTGTGTTCTGATTCGTCCTTTTTACGAACAAATAAGAAATAAAAAATAGTATCCGGACTTCTATTTCCGGAATGAATCTAGGAGGACCCGGCATAAAGGAATGTGTAGGGATGTTTTTTTATAAATCGATGCCTTTTAATATTGCTTAATTTATGGAAAATGTTACGCCAGGCTTGGAAGATAACCGAGGCCACTTGCGCTTACACCAATCACACCGTTTTACCCGAAGCCCTGGAGCGATGGCCCGTCACGATGTTTGAAAGCCTTTTGCCCCGACATTTGGAAATCATTTACGTCATCAACGAAAAATTTATGGACGTAAGGAATTCAACATATTTTCTCATTTTTTTCTAGAGGAAAATCGGTTCTTAAATAAGGTATTAAAAAAAACAAAATATCAGGATTCTTGAACTTTTCTAAGAAAGTTAGTTCTGATTCCAGAAATCGGGTCTAATAAGGTTCCTAGAAATATTCCTAAGTTTAATGCTTAAAATTTTTAAAGGAACTTTGGATACGATTGATTGATTTACTCAGTAAAAACCCTATGATTTTGTAGAGATTATCCGTCAACAATTCCCAAAGTTTATATAAATGGTTCCAACCCCTGACAATTGCTTATGTGTTATATTATTTATTTTCACTCAAAGGTGGTGCGAGGCAAATGGCCCGGTGACAATGATAGGCTTAGACACATGTCGCTGATCGAAGAGGATGGCGGTAAGCGAGTTAATATGGCGCATCTGGCTATAGTGGGCAGCCACGCCGTTAACGGTGTCGCGGCGATTCACACGGAGATCATCAAACATACCACGTTTGTTTTTGGTTTACAATTCCAAGTGCCTTGAGTATTGGAATCATATGTCTTCCAATAGGGTTGGCTAAAAAAAAGAGAGATTAAAATCACTTAATTTGAAATGCGATTTTATTTACTAAATTTTGATCAAATAAAAGAAAAATACTAAATTTAATTTTTTTTTTCCTCAAAAATACAAAATTTGACAACAACTAATACCTAACTTTGACCATCTTAATTGAGGCTTAGTTAGGCTTCTAGCCTAAAAAACTGAATTAAGCCTCTAAGGTGAGTCTCAACTCGAAGATTGATTGTAATATTTTTGGTTAAAAACATGGCTACTCTATTTTATAGCTAACTAAAGCTAGGTGGTTTAACAACATTAAAATCACTTAAGAAAGAAATATCTTCTCTTCTAATTTTAAATTGTTTTAAAACCCCTCCCAAAAATAAAATTTTTCAAATCTAAATTAATTGTCGAATTAAATAATTGTTAAGTATCGGGATTAAAAAATGGCGATTTTTATATTTTTAAAAAAATGAAGAAAATCACGAATTTTTTTTTTCCTAATCCTTATCCTTAGCTACTCCCATATCGACGATTGACTTTTTACAAAAAAAAGCAACCTATAAACTTTCGACGATATAATCTTATATTTAAGATAATAACCGAAATTGGGGAATATTGGGTAGGCTAGATTGAAGTGTTGTTAAACGGGTCGGTTTGAGCCGATTTTTTAAAAACGGCTAACTCGACATTATAGCCGAGAAAATATTGCCTAAGCTTTCGAGATTTCGCCAAGATGCTCAATCCTATGTGCCATCTAGGAGCGAAATCTTTAGGGCTCGCGTAATATTTTATCTGGATAAAGTATTGCGAACTGAGCCCTTTAACAACACTTAGTTGGATGAATCACACCTCTTCTTACTCAAGTTACTTTATATATATATACTTTTTTTTGTATCGAAATTGGTACCGCAATAAAATTAGCGAAAGTACTAAGATGATATCATTCAGGTTGTGCTAAAAAAAATAGAGATCGTTATTAGAAGGAAGGAATTTGAATCTGATAGATAATATTCTAGGGTTCGCGAATGCGATGATTCGGCAGAGTTTCGTTGCCATCATAAGTATAAGTTGTGCATGAGTCGCGGTCCAAACCGGCCCCCCTGACTAAAAAATCTTCAATTTAAGAACATAGGAGCATTTTAAAAACCCCGATTCTAACTTCTATTTTTTTTTGTGAACTCTCCAATAGTTTTATTTAGTTTTGATTGGCCGGATCCATGGTCGGGATTGGAATGATTTCATATAAATTTTTTAAATCTATTTTCGTCTTCTTCTTCTTCTTCCTTATCAGGTTTTTGATTGGGGTCCGAACAAAACGGGTCTAGAATACCCCATATTTTTCTTAATTTTTTTTGTAAAAGGCGCTCATAATTTTTTTTCTAATAAAATCGCGCGTAAAATAATAGCTTCCGAAATTTCTACGAATTGTGGCCGTACAAATTCCAGAACAAGACGAACGGAGTTACCCCGAGAAGATGGCTCCTACTCTGCAATCCCGGTTTGGCTGACGTCATAGCGGATGTAAACTTTTATATCTCTTTTCCTATTTTTTTTTTAAAAAAGAAATTTTCGAAATAAATAAAAAGAGAAGCGAATAAAAGATAATAAAGACATTTTTTAAAAAAAAAGAAAGAGAAAAAAAATAAATTTAATCGTTATGGTTTGCAAACATTTTTTTTATTTTTGAAAATTGAGAACAGAGTTTTTGAATGAATGAAATTTTCTTCAAAAGATTATTTTTTTTGAGAATGAAGATTTTTTTGAGAATGAAGATTATTCTTCAAAAAAAGAAAATTGAGTGATCTTCAAAAGTGATTCATTAATAAAACTTTCTTTTATCAACTAATAAGTATTCCGAGTTATTACAAATAAAAATTAATTCCCGCTGTTATTTTTAAACTCCAGACCCACGGCGAACAGGACATCGATAGGTATGCTATAAATGATTGACATTTTAGAGTCATGCTGGGTCGGGGTCGAATCGGCCCAGGCCCTTAATATACAAAGTATAAGCCTTATAAGTCCAATACTGGGTGGTGTTATATATTTTTTTTTTGAAATGAGATTTCGCAAAAATTATTCCTCCTTTCGCGTAAAATATCGACAAATTAAAATATTTCTATTTCTATAGAAAATAGGGGATAGATTTGTAAACCACTTGTACGAACTGCGTCAGCTGGAAAGTCAGATCTCGAACAAGGCCTTCATTTTAGCTATCATGAAAGCGAAACAGGTACTTAAAAAACTTCTTTTTAAAAAAAAAAATAACTAACGAAAAGTAGATGAAACTGATCCTTTTTTATTTGAGGGATGTTGAGTAAAGCTATGCTTTTTTTAGATTATAAGAAAAGGCTTACTATGAATGACAAGATCTCTCGTAATTTTATTCCTTATGCTGCATTCCTGGTGAGATCCGATCCATCACGATTTAACAGCCGATATAATTTTTAAAAATCTGTTTTTATTAGATCAATTTATTAATATTGATTGATTTTATTAGATGATTTTTTTAAAAAAATCACTCAGCTGTTAAATCGTTGTCAGATGGGATTCCACCATGTTAATTCAACCTTAATCATAAATGATATCGTGTATTAATTAAATGTCATGTGTATTCCATAGAGATTTCGAAAATTCGGAGAGTGGGAGGGAGGGGGGCTATGCTACATTGATGACTCATTCAAGATAGAATCAATTTTTTTTCCCGCTTTTTCAAAGATTGATCCATCTTTTCAAAATCCTATAGCTGAGATTTTCGGCTTTAACCTCAATTTAGCCGATTTTGGATTTGGCTGAATAACTCAGTTGTTTACATGACCCCAAACACGTTAAAATTAATATTAATTAAAAGCAATTATTTGATATAATTCAAATCTTCTTGTAGCTTTATTTAAAGTTATCTTAGAGGACATATCTAAATTTTTATTTATTTTAGCTCCCGTTTTATCACGGTTATAAATTTTTTTGTGAATCATTATCATTTGAGCACGCGCAAAAGAAATAAGCCCATCCTTTTCTCACACATTACAAATAATAATAAAAAAAAATTTTTTTTATCCAATAGGAGAACAAGCTCAGGTTCGCTAATTACATCCAAAAGGCTAACAATGTTACGGTGGACCCATCGGCCATGTTTGACTTTCAAATCAAGCGTATCCACGAGTATAAAAGGCAGCTCCTCAACGCTCTGCACGTGATAACGGTCTACAACAGGATCAAGAAGAACCCGGACAAGAATTTCACTCCCAGGGTCGTGATGATCGGGGGAAAAGTAGGCCGCCTATTTAATATCATACTTGTATTGCGCCTACACCACCTCATTCCTTATCCAAATCAATCATAATAGATATCCCATGCGGACTTGTCCGTCTTTAAGACTCGGTCGGGCTTGACTTGGATGGGGTGGCGGGCCCGAAAAATAAGTCGGATATTTTACCCTTTTTTGGAGGCACTTTATGATATTAAATTATGATATAATTTACTGTTATATTCTAAAACTGTTTGAAAGATTGATGAAACTGATATATAAAATATATGCGTATTCTTATCCCCTTATCTAGGCCGCCCCGGGTTATCACATGGCCAAAAAGATCATAAAACTCATATGTAACATAGGGAATATCGTTAACAACGACCCCGTGGTGGGCAATAGGCTTAAATTCATATTTCTCGAGAATTACAGGGTCAGTATGGCCGAAAAAATTATTCCGGCCGCCGATCTCAGCCAGCAGATCAGCTTAGCCGGAACGGAAGCATCTGGTACCGGCAATATGAAGCTTATGGTAATGGATGTTTATTTCCCATGGTTCAATTTTTTACCAAAAGAAAAGCTTCGGTTCTTTAAAAGAGGGATGAGGGTTTTTTTTTAAGTATTAGTTGCTTTGGCGTACTTTGCAGATATGAATTCCTAATTTTGTGTATGGGAAGGGGGTTGGGTGGTTATAAATGATTTTTTTTTGAGTTGGTAGAGAATAGTAGTAATTCGTTTGTTTAGTCGATTCATAATTTGATTTATACACGTATGATCCCCTTATACCCAATTTTATTTTATTTATTTTTTTCAAATTTTTATGTCACGCAAAAATACGTAAATAGTTAAACGGCGCTTTGACGATCGGAACCCTAGATGGCGCGAATGTCGAAATGATGGAGGAAATGGGGAAAGACAATATCTTTATATTCGGCATGACAGTCCCCGAGGTCGATGCCTTGTGGGCCAAAGGGTTGGTTTTTTTTTTAAACGCGTTATGATTTAAATTTATGTAACACTAAATAAGAATGTTGATTTGGCCTCTTAACATGAGGAAAAAAAATTAGACTTTATCAATCAGTTGTTTTAGCTCAACGGAAAGATCCTATTGGACACAATAGAAATCAGCGGATTCGTCCAAAAAAATGAATTTTAAAATTTTCATTTTCCTTAACGATTTTTCTTCTTCTTGTTATGAGCATGCGCTTTGATACCTTTATGCTTATATTCGGAGATGACGAATTGGCATAAACAGGAACTAAAAAGGGAATCCTAATAAAATACAATTGAAAGATTACAGAGTATGAAATCTCAATAATAGTTACTCGTTCCCCTAGTCAATCGTGGTAAGCACTGAATAACAGTAAGACAAAATTCTCTGTTCCTTAAACTCTACTCTTTTCCCCAACCC
The DNA here is from genome assembly GCF_954871325.1 of Gordionus sp. m RMFG-2023. Lineage (NCBI taxonomy): Eukaryota > Metazoa > Nematomorpha > Gordioida > Chordodea > Parachordodidae > Gordionus > Gordionus sp. m RMFG-2023. The sequence goes on along the minus strand of NC_088779.1, from coordinate 2,431,354 downwards.
ATACTCGGCTTTCCATATCCATTTAGAAAGTCTAACCCACCCGGGCTTGCTTCCCTTTAGGTAGAAGCAATGCCGGGGCCATCGCCATCTCTGCCTTCTTTAAAACCCATGATGCTTTTCTTGTCAAAAATTGACGAGTTCTTCTAGTATCTGATACCACAATCTTTATAGTTTTAAATCTACCATTACCCACTGATGAACACATGACCTATAGATAAAAAATTAAAGATTGATCACCCCATTTACCCTCTTCTCTTCTTACTTTAAAGAAATAAAGACACCAAAAGGTAAAAAGCTTTCTAAAATAACAAAAGATGCAAATTATTGCTTTAATTCTTATAAATATGTTTAACATATATTTTTTAGTTACAATCCCAAGTCTTTTTACGAGAGAATTCCAGAACTGAGACAAGCCATCGATCAAATTCAAAACGGGTTCTTCAGTCCGGAACAGCACGACCTGTTTCACGATATAGTTCACAACTTGTTGAACAATGATAGGTATATTATACGTGTGTGTAAAAAAACGACCGACATAATGTCGAAACATTTTTGGCTCATTTCTCGAGGCTCGAGCCAATCCCAAATGATTTGGCATTAGCCCCGAAGTTATGGCCGATATTTTTTGGCTAAAAAGTCGGCCAATTTCTTTCAAAGTCGGCTTAATCAACGCCAAAAAAATAATGGTCCCATAGATTATTTTATTTGAAATTTACTATATAAAATGTGGCTTTTCTTACTTTATTTATTTCTTTCTATGAATTGATTTTCTTTGTTTGTTTCTTCATTCATTTCTTTAATTATTGCTTCAAAGATTTTGCCTAATGGCTGACTACGAGGAATACATCAAGGCGCAGGATAGGGTCTCAGCGTTGTATCAGGTTTAAAATCTTAAAATGTTTTATCCATAATAATGTATACACGAGGTATGCTAAATTGTACCTCATTATTCTCATTTTTTTCCCTCCCCCGCTCATAGGACCCCATCGAGTGGGCCAAGAAATGTATAATGAATATTGCATCCTCTGGCAAATTTAGCAGTGACAGGGCTATCACAGAATACGCCAAAGATATCTGGAACGTGACACCCACTGACGTCAAGCTCCCTAACCCCAACGAACCCATTAAGCAATCGGTAAAGATCGCCAACTAAAATATTTTTTTTTACAAAAAAATGACACAAAATAAAACTTTCCTTCATTTTTTACCCCCCCCCCCATCCCCTTTAATAAATTGCAAGCGGTATTTTAAAAATGTATTCTCGGTTTATATAATTTATAATTTAGCGTGCTAACCATGTTGCCCCGACTCTCATTGCCCTACCAAAATTGAATGATTTCTTTTTTTTCTTTTTATTACCATCTTACCCCGAATCTCATTTCCCTGCAAAAATTAAATGATTTCGTTCTCTTTTTTTTAGTTTTATATTTTAGCGCGCTAACCATATTACCCCGACTCCCACTGCCCTGCAAAAATTAAATGATTTCCTTCTTCTTTTTTTGGTTTTTTTTGCGGTGAGATACTTTTACGGTTAAGTGAACACCTTTTTTAAAAAATATTTTTGGTGCGATTAACTGAGAAATGGTACTTTTTTTTGTTTTTTCTTCAGATTTTACCTAATTTTTATTCAAAATTTTATAACTGCCAAATTTAACATTACCCCTTTTTTTTATCATCAAAAAACCCAAAGTTTAAATGAAAGATTTAATATAATCTTAATAATTTTCCGCTGCCGCGACACGCAATAATTTATAAATTTCGTTTCACATCTTTCAAATTATATAATAATAAACAAATAATTTATTTATGAAAATTTAAGAGGTTGCATAGTATGCGCATGCGTGTGTGCTACCTTTCTATCATTTTTATTATATATTTTATTAAACTTGAGAATTCATAGATTGTCCCCTATTTTTCATTTTTAGACGAATAACGGCTTCTTTTAAACTATCATTTTTGCAATATATTTTTCAAAACTAGATGGCACACTTTCATCATAATTTATTTAATATATTTAATATTTTACAAATGCTATCTATCTATTTAAATTTAAAAATATTATTATAATTTATATATTTATAATAGAAAGACTTACATTTGACATTTCTTTTCATTCTATTTGATGTATTATATTTATTGTCATCTAAACAGTATATATTTTAAATATATATATATATTATTATAATTTTGTGTTATTTGGAAAATTTGGAGATATTTATAAAATTCGTGAATCCGTTTAATTAGTAAAAATAGCTTATATTATATTGTGTTGTTATCATTTGGTGATGAATTATGAATTTATTAAGAGTCATTAAGTCTTATTGATAATATTTTCTTAGTTCTCAAATTAGTTAATAGTGCGCACAAATTGAGCGTCTCAAACGCCGCGTTGCAAGCGCAAATAAATGCATTTTAAATGGCCTCGCGCAAATTGGCAAATTCACCGTTTGGTGTTAGCAACCATTTTTAAAAAAAACGCAGGTTTTCTTTTTCATTTCGCTTTGTAATATTATATAAAAATGTAATATAAATTAACATACTTATAATCCTAAAAAATGAATATTTAGAAATTGATGAAATAAAAACGCAGACGATTATATAAATTAACATACTTATAATCCTAAAAATGAATATTTAGAAATTGATGAAATAAAAACGCAGACGATAATATAATTTACAAAAGACAAATCCTATATTTTATTTGGAAACTTATTTAAAATTTTAAATCGAACTGATATTAATAAAAAAAGGCAACCTCAATTTGAACCAGGGAAGCGTTACGTTTTTTTTATTTAAAATAACGGCAAAACGTAAACGCTCAATTTGTGCGCACTATAATGTGGACATTATGCATAATTTTAGTTTCTATTTTTTTTGGATAAGAGAAGGGTTAGAATTTCAATTCATTTTTAATAAAAATTTAATAAGCTATTGTAGAGATTCATTTTGAAGAAGTAAAATATGATTGACCGATTCTTAGCTGGGATTGAATGGATTTGCAGGATTGAGGAATAAGTGTTACTTCTGTTCCCAAAAGAGAATTTAGATAATAGTCTTAATTCGTAGTTTTGAAAAATGTTCTTTTCAAAATAAAAATAAAATGTTCAAATTGTGAGCATTATTTGATATCAAATTTTATCTTAAAATTACAAATTTATTTTTATGTATTTAAAAAAAATCTTCGATTTTATTATCTTTTATGATTTTTAATGTATTTTAAAAAAATCATCGATTTATTTATCTTTTATGATTTTTATATATTTTAAAAAAATATTCGATTTTATTCTTATTATGTACTTTTATGATTTTTATGTATTAAAAAAATCTTTGATTTTATTAACTACCATTAAGTTTTAAAATCAAACACAAAACACCTTAAAGCTTCTTAAAAAATTATCCTTTAGAATTTTATAAAAATTAGGCCTAAGTTTATTAAATAATCATTGAATATCATTTTTTTGAAGAAAAAAAACAAAAATTTTTCTAAAAGAATGGAAACAGGAAATAATTGTCATAACTCCAATCAAATTCTATGGGGTAGGGGCATCCTAATAGTTCCCCTCCCCCCTACCCCTAGCAATGTAATAGTTTCGATTCTGATTTCGACAATGATTTAATCTTGCCCTGGCCTATATAATTATGGGTTTTTTTAAAAAAAATAATATAAGAAGATCACAAAATCTACACAATTTGCCAAGTGTGAATTGTGACCCCAAAAACAATAAATCTCTGTATAAGAAAAATAATTCATGTTAATAAAGATTTAGGTTTTTAAGGTTCATTTAATTTACGGTCCGGACCTAGGGTCGGGTCTGCAGGTTCTCAGATGAATACTTCGCCGCGATTTTCCGCTAACTGTGAATGATGCGGGGTAACTTAGACTCACGATTTATTGGTTAAAAATGCATTTTTAAAAGAAAAAAAAATACTCAACGAAGTTCCACCATCAAAATGCATTATTTAGACGAAATATAAATGCCACTATAACGATGGGGTCTATTAGCGAAATCGACTACTTTCGACGAGCTTATAAGATGGGATATGACTTGTACAGCTAGAAAGTAAGTGTCGTTAAAATGCCAGATTGGAGGTTTTTTTTTAAAAAAAACGGAGTGATTAAGATTAAAACCAAAATAAACAATTTATATAAAACCTTAAAATTTTTCCACATAGATGGCAGAAAGGCTTGGGACATATAAATGCTCCACTTCCTACTATTTTAAATATTTCTTTATCCCTATTGTAAACCTTATAAAGGTCTGAATCCAGCTGGAAAAATGGCGCCATTTTTTTCTTTAAAAAAAACCGGGTAATTACAAACCTGGTTTTAAGACCCCAAGTTTACAAATTTTAAGGCAAGATTGGCGCCGTTTTTTTTTTTTTAAAAATGATATAAATTTAAAACTTTATCAATCAACCTACTTCTTTTCCCTTTTGAAACAAATTAACAAAATACCGCCAAAATTATTTAAATTTTTTTAAAAGAAAAATCCTGCTTGGATCCAAATCAATCACTTGCAAGTCTTCGGAAAAAGAATATTAAATTTTATATCCATCCTTTGTTTATTCACATTTATGTATTCTAGAATATTAATGAACTTATTATTTAAAAAATAATTATTCGCAATCTCTTATTATCATTTTTTTTAAGGGTGATTCCAACCCCCCCCCCCCTATACCATTCCGCTATCTCTCTGGTTTTGGGTAACTTTGATACGGGCTAAGCCAGGCGTTTAAACTGCCTTGAAAAAAAAATTAAGATTAAATCTTTGAAAAATTAAAACCTCAAACTTACTGTTTGTTTGTCATATAAATTAATTTTCTTATGCAAAATAAAATTAGAAAAGAATTATTAACGATATTATAATTACCAATTGACATAATAATTTATTAATATATTTATATTTTTTAATAAATATTATTTATTTTTTCTAAAATACTAATTTCTTTTATTACATTAAAAAATATGAGTCTATATCCATTATAATCCAAATAAAAAAAAATATCTATATTATTCAGGTCTCAAGTAAATTCTATAAAAAATTCTGGCGGTTTTTTTTCTTGGGGATTTTTTTTCTGGGTGGTTAAATCCCGGGTTTTTTCCAGGATTCCTCAATTCCATATTATAGACTATGTAATACGAAGATGTAAATTTTTAAAGGAAAGATATTAATTTCATATTATAGACTATGTAAATGATCATATTACGAAGTCGTAAATTTTTAAAGGAAAGATATTATATATATATATTTGAGATTTTTGTGAATATGATTTTCATTTTTCAATTTTTTTGGAAAAGAATTAAATTTTAACTTTTTTTTTTATTGCTTTTTAAATTTTTATTGTCTCGTTTCATTTTAAAATTATGTTCGTAAATTATGAAATAAAGTTGATAGGTAAATATTTACAAGTTTCGTTACTGCTTGCCAACCGTTCCTATATTATTTTCCTTATTTTAATCCATTCTCCCAATCGTTTTATTAATCTCGCTTTTCGCAGGTGGTCACCTAGAATCGAGCTTTTTAACCGAGTGTTGGTTGTGAAACGGCTCGTTTTGAGCCGATTTTTAAAACCGTGAGCCGATTTTTAAAACCGGTTAACTTCATATTTTAGCCAGAAAAAAAATGTTGCCTAAACCCCGAGATCTGGCTATTAGATGTTTAAACCTTCAGGCCATTTATGACCAAAATCTTCAGAACTTGCGTAATATTCATCTGGATAAAAATATTGAATTAGCCGTTTTTAAAAAATTGGCTCAAAATGATCCCTCTAACAACACCAATGAACAACACTGAATTCCAGAGTAGGCGTTTATCTTTCAAAACGATTTTTTTATATTACATATATATATATATCAAAATTCCAAAAAAATTTTGAGATAAAACACTCCAATCCCTGGGCCCAAAATCAAATATTTAATTATAATTATATCTTTTTTTAAACTACATATTTTTTAGGGAATCAATAAAATAACAAAAAAAAAATACAGAAAATAACAAAAAATAACAAAAAAAATAAAATAAAAGAAGGAAAAAAAAAACCCCTTTTAAAAAAAACATGAAAATAAAATTGTATCTAAATATTTTAAGCAATGTCGTTTTAATTTTTTTTAGACTTTTCAAAAACAATTTTTTATAAAAAACATCTAAAATAAAAATCGATTTTAATTTACCACGAAACATATAGGCAAAAATCGATAACCGATAAGATATAAAATATGAAGAGATTGCCTATATAAAGTATTTATAAATATTATATTTTTTTCTATTATTTTTTAATGATTTGTTAATAAAAAGAATTATTTCAAATGTTTTTTTCCCATTATATTATATTATAAAGTGGATTTTTAAACAATAAAATTCAAGAAATATATATAAAAAAAAACTTTTTAATGTCTTTCAAATGAAAAATTGATTTTTTAAAAAAAAAATACATTAAAAAAAAGACAAAATGACATCCAATTAAAATGAAATAAAAAAAATAAATAATTAATAAATGGAAATTTAAAGAATTAAATACATTTTTAAAAAAAAAAAAACAATATTTGAAAAACAATTAAACTTCTATATGAAAAGGGGCAAGAGTTCTGAGAAGGAATATTTTCACAAAAATAGCGATTCCGAAAGTCTAAACGACTCCCGAACCCGAGACGTGGGAGATAGGAACGCGACAAAATTATGGCGGGATAGGAATACTCCGCCGGAGAGCTCGGCACAGGATCGCGATACGAGTTTCGATAGAATTTTTGACAGGATAGAAGAGTCGAGCGGACGGAAAAATTTACCCGCTAGCAACCCTCCCCACCCTCTCAAATCGAGGGAGGAGAGGGTAGACGATTTTAGGGAAAGATCCGGTAGCATATTGAGCGCCTCGGCTAGGAGAGGCAGCGAATTGATCCACATGATCTTCGGGCGGCGGAAAAGTAAGGATAGATCCGATTCTAAATTGGGTAAGGATGCCGAGGAGAAAAAAGTTACGAGTAGGAATTCGAGCCAAAAAGGCAAATCGGGCAAAAATGGCGGGCCTCTCCAAGCTATGGGGCCCTTATCCCGAAACAAAATAACCGGCGATGGTCGGTATTCCGAATATTCTTCTTCTTCCTCTGAATCGACCGAGGGCGAGCCACCCAATCTTTCTCATAAACAAAGCGAATCGTTGTCCTCCCTGGGTTCGGCTAAAACTGCGGGCGCTAAAGACCTTGGCAAACATTATTACGGTTCATTTTCGAGAGGGGATAAAGGTAAAGAAGTAATTTCCGGGAATTATTCGATGCAAGGAAGCGATGAAGAGTTGGACAATAAAATATCGGGTTCGTCTCGTGATATTGATTCGTCACACCCGAACGAAAATGCGATGGCCGAAATGAAGTTGATCTCTCAGGACTCCCTAGAGGAAGATCGTGGCACGCCAGAATTGGCCTTTTCTAGTCAAAGTGCTTACTATTCTTCTAAGTTGCTGCCCAAAGGTAGTAACCCATTTATAGACTACGGATACCCCAAAACGGCGGGTGTAGGCGAAAAGCCTGTCAATCACCGCAAAGGCATAGGAGAAAGGAATAGGAGGCACGAAAATCTTATCACCGGTAAAGACTTTAGTAAAAGTTATGACTATATTTCGATAGCCAGACCTCGTAGTACCACTCCAATAAGGGGCTCTAGAATCGAGGATTACACGTCCGACAGCAATTATTATAATGATACTCAGATATTTTCGACTACGAGTGGTCAAGATTCCAATAGATCCGGTACGAAAATCAATATAAGATTGCCTAACATGTATCAGAGCGACGCGGAAACTTCCTCCGCGTTTCCCTTTAAGGATAGGCAAAAAAGGCGGAAAAGTTTGAGTACCCTGAATTTGGAAAGCGATGTTGATGCGGAATGGTCCAAGTTCGCCGATAAAGTTTTAAATTTAAATCAGAGGAGGAGCGTAAAATCAAGCGTCAGTGGCCCGAAAGAGGTTTCCCTTCCTTTTCATAGGCGTACCCAAAGTATGGCGTCTTACGATCCTGCTGACACCACAAAGGAACATGTTGCACCTCTAGGGATTTCGGATTATGGAAGATCGGAAAAAGTTCCCATCGATGTACGGTTAATATAATTAATTAATTATAATAGGTTTCATTTATGTAATAATAAAGTAGGATTTCTTTCTTTCTTTCTTTCTTTCTTTCTTTCTTTCTTTCTTTCTTTCTTTCTTTCTTTCTTTCTTTCTTTCTTTCTTTCTTTCCTGTTCAACGTCTGATTTATTTGAGCCTGGTGGGGAAAGAAAAGAAAGAAAGAAGAAAAGAAAAGAAAAGAAAAGAAAAGAAAAGAAAAGAAAAGAAAAGAAAAGAAAAGAAAAGAAAAGAAAAGAAAAGAAAAGAAAAGAAAAGAAAAGAAAGAAAGATAGAATCCATAATATTATAAATTATTGTTTATTTGGGTGTGTTCAAACTACATATATTTCGGGTTAGGCTTTATAATATGACCGGCCCTGGCGACTTACTAATAAAAAATAATGTAACGGGGCCGGGTACATATTTGATCGGGTCTGGCCTTAAAAATTTTTTCCAATTATAGATTATGTAAAGTTCAATAAATAAATTTCATGGTTGTATTAATTTACATAAGTTTAATCAAATGTAAAAAGAAAGGCTTTTTTATAATTTGATTTTTTTTTGAATGATTTGAAATGATTGTTTTTTATATTTACATTTATTCAAACAAATTTGTTTTTTTTCAGCGCAATTAATTTCTTTATTTTGAATTAATAACTGATATCTCCCTCGAATCCTGAAATCTCTATTTCCCATTCTCGTAGGATTTTCCATCCTAAGCTTATCATTCTTTTCAACTTATAACTCCAAAAAAAAAAACAATTTAAAAAAACAAGAAATAGTTTTAAATTTGTTTTATAGCAAAAATAAACCAATAATTTTCCTCAAAAATCCTCACCTTAAAATAATCTTTTTTCCTATTGGTAGTTTAATTCTTGATAAATATGTTTATTATGCAATGATAACACAACATATAGAACGACATTTAATCTTTTACTCTTGGAGGGTAAGGCGAAAAACCACCTTAAAAAAAATAAGGCTATGTCCAAAATCATTTTTAAAAAAATTTACTAAGTTTCAAAAATTTTAAAATTTTAACGAATTCTAATATTAAATTTTTGAAAATGTATATAAATTTTTCTTGGAAATGTTTTGGACACGTTTTTCATTTTTATATTTAAAATAGCTTATTTTTATTTATTTCCATTAAAGTTTGTAAAGTTTGCGAATTTAAATTTTATCATATTTTGGATTCGGCCTTGTTATATTGTTGAATATCTTATAAATTTTAATAGGTAATATTCAATGCTATTTTGAATATTATATTTGTCATACAATTTTGTAACATTCCTATTATCATAATTTTCGAGGTTAATTTCTTTCTTTCTTTCTTTCTTTCTTTCTTTCTTTCTTTCTTTCTTTCTTTCTTTCTTTCTTTCTTTCTTTCTTTCTTTCTTTCTTTCTTTCTTTCTTTCTTTCTTTCTTTCTTTCTTTCTTTCTTTCTTTCTTTCTTTCTTTCTTTCTTTCGTAATATTTTGCCAAACAGTCGCGCTAAGTAATTTCCTTAAATAACAACAACAAAAAAATGAGATCAAAGGATATACTGGTTCTATAATAAATACATAAAGCAAAAAATAATAGCATAAAAAGTATAGAAGTAAAAATATAATAAAAGACACTTTGAAGTAAGTACAAATAAAGGTAATAATTTATGAGCATTAAAAAAAGTGGGAAGTCAAATAAGCCCATGTCCACTTTACCCCGGGTCGAAGGCCCCGAGATAAATAATTTTTTCCCCCACAATTTTTTAATAATTTTAACCAAGCAAAACCCTTGAACTTCGAAATTATATTGGGAAAAATTTTTCAATAAATTGTTAACAATTTTTTTTTTCTTGCTTTGTTTTTTTTTTAAAATATATATTAATAGCAGAGTAGTTAACGCTTTCTTATTAAAAGTAACTAGCTCCCGCTACCGATCCTACCTTCTCAAAAAGAGCTAGCTTCAGCTCCCGCTACCAATTTTTTAAAAGGAGCTAGCTGCCGCTTCAAGTACTAGCGGGCCACTTCAGGGCCTTAACAACTCTGATTACTAGCCACGAAGCTAATACGACTCATTTTTTAGTTTTTAAAACATAACCACATAAGACATTCAATCTAAACATATAAGAAATCTTTTAAATAAAAAAAATGGAAAGCGTATGTCGCATAACGGAATCCGCGGGGATTCAGAACCTTCTCAAGGTTAAATCGTTCACCGAAGGCGAGGCAATTTTAATAATGTTTTTAAAACCCTCATTAAACCGGAAATGAATTTCAGCATGTGTTGAGCACCTTTTACCCTAACGCATTTTTACAGATAATTTTTCGCGCCAAAAACTTTTGCGTTATTTATTTACAATTAATAGATTATAGTACTAAAAGGTAAATTGTTTGAAATTCACAGTTCTGGATACCTCTGTACACCCCGAAGTACAATTATCCTGTCAAATCAACAAAAAATAGATAGATTTTAGGTGTCATAACAATATTTATGATGCCCTAGACAAATACTACAATTAGAAATTTTCTAGAGATCCCTATTTCTCAGCCAGATAGGCTTTTTTCTTTCAAGGTGAAATTTCCTTCTATTCTTTTATGACAAATTTTTAAAAATGAGATCATTAATTAATTTCAAATTTATTTATATGCAGGAAATTATATTTTTAAATCAAAATTTAAAAGAGGAGTAAAAAAAATATACATCACGGTTATAAAAAAAAATATTCAATAATTATATCAGGGTGTAAAAAATTTTTTGAAAAAAATATATTTCCCGAGTATGGGCCCAGCCCTGTCTATTTCACCTATAGGCAGATCCGATTTGGGCAGTTCCGTAGAAGACTCTATCGCGTATCAACAAAATCCAGGGATCTCCAAATTTGGGTTCAGGAATTTTAAACTCTATTTAGCGGAAATATGATAACAGGAACTTACTCGAAAACCTATATTCTAAAGAAAGATCTACCCGCCCTCGGTCAATTTACCCCCAAGTTCTATGGGTTGCCCTTAAATTGGTCTCTGTTTGGTCTGTAGTTTCAAAATGCTCGGCCTAACAATTTAAAATTTCTGAACCCCAAATTTGGGGTCCAAAACCCTGATAAATCCTTCTTTTCATTCTAACACATTTCTAAAAAAAAATAAAGATCGAAATCGCGAATACAGCGGCCAAATTTACAGCTGCAATGCAGGACTTGGCCTTGGAGCCTGAAGAGAATCTTACTAAGGAACGGTTAGTTAATGACAGTTTGGCATCTAAGAGAAAGATATCTAACTCTTTACTGAACTACTACGCCGATTCATCGGATTCTCTTAACAACCTTTACCGTAGCAACATAGAGGAAACGATGAAATTACAAAGTAAAGTAAACGAAGCTGCCTCTTTAACAACACCCATGAATGAAGTACCATTAAGTAAGTTTGATTTAGTGCGAGGAGGCGATATCGATCAACCATATGATAACGTTGCAACTGGCGTCAGTGACAATGACAATAGCGATGAAATATCTTCCATCCCAGAATACGAGCAGAATTTTAGAGCCTCTCTTACCTCCTATGACAGTATCGCACCCCCTAACATGCCCCCGCCCCCTCTGGACATCGGTTCTATTCGAATCGGTGCCACTAATACCGCCGCGGATGATCAAAGAGGTGATGCAAATGCTATGTGGGCAAGATATGATCCCAACAATCAATCAAGTGATCTTACTGAACATCCGACAATGAGGAGTCAAGAGGTACGAGAATTCCATTCCCCTCCTAAACGACCACCCCCTCCTTCACTAGCCCCGTACAGACCCCAGAAAATTGCCGATTTTGAAATATACGATACCAATAGTGAAAAAATGAAGAAAAAACGAGCCGCCCCAACCGCACCTAAAAAGGCCTCAATAACTCGTAAAGAAAGTTTCATTTAAAAAAAAAAAAATTCATAACAATATTAAAAGGTTGGAAAAAAAATAAGTTTTCTCGAGGAACGGAAGTAGAAAAGCTAGAATCTTTCAGAAACTTTATCGGACTCCTGATTAATTTAAGATAATAAATTTCCTTATTTGTTAATTATTAGATAAAGTTTACTTCATCTTAAAAGTTAGTCCTTTTTATAAGTAGAAAAGGTTAGACCCCACTTATTTAAACCTGTGCTTTGATCACGACAAATACTACCTATTTTTTAAAAATCATATTAAATTATGTTATAGAGTCCCAGAAGAACCTCGATAGAGATTTAGAAGATGAAGGTAACTCATGGGAACAATTTCAGAAGCTGACGGCTAAGGTTTCAGATACCATAAAGATGTCCCAAGATAATCTTAAAAACAGGGAGAACGATGACTGGATAGGGATTTTGAAGCTCCCTCCCAAAAGATTGAGCGGCGAAATTCCTCAAGATGTAAAATTGAAAGAATTAGAACTCCAGAAAAAATTGGACGATAAGTCATTTTACCCCGGTGCTGTTATAGATATCTTAAATATGGAACCCAAGGCCTACAAGAAGATGATGAAGAAGATTAAAAAGGAGAAAAAAAAAGTAGACAAGGATAGGAAATACGAAACTACAGAAAACGCAGCTAAAAATGTTCGTAAAATGGAAAGACCCAACACCGCACTCCCCAAAAGTATTGCACTAGACTACGATAAAGAATCAGTTAAAGGCAGTCCCCCTAAATCTGAAGACAGGGCTTTGATAAAGATATCATCTCAAGATAGTGATACCGTATCTAGTGTCCCTGTACAACAACCAGAAACAGGTGATAAAAGAGATAGCGTTTCCAAATATTCAACGGGACTCGTTTTAAACGGAATAGATGAGGCCTATGATTCGTTGAACAAAACACCGATAGGTTGATTCATTTCGATTTTTATGTTCATATTATTTTTTTAACTATCTAACCTTGTTATAAAAGTTCTAAGCTATAAAAATGTAGCTAATGACATACAACAATACCTAAACTGAAGATTCATTTATTTACATCTGTATCAAAATACAAATCAGCTGGTGGTACGCCATTTTAATTTTTTCCGCATAAAAGCTATTTACATTAAAATTTTTATGGAAAACTTTTATTTTTATCTAAAAAAAAAATCAGAATTTCATTTACAATGATAAAAATATGAAATCAAAATGGCGTTTATCAGCTGATTTCCTCTCAAAATGCATTTTAATAAATAAATCGTCGGGCTAGGTAAGTATTATTTGTCATCGAAAATGTCGAATAGAGCTAAAAAAAAAAGAGAAGAATAACTTTGGACGTTAGGTAAAAAAAAAGAAGAAAGAAAGGAGTAATTAAATGTCACTCATAATTTTTTTTTATAATATCAGGTAGGAAACATAGTTTGAGTAAAGAAAGCGAAGGTCATTTCTTTACGAAAAGTTTGGTAGATACGAAAAACGTTATACCTCCTATAAAACCCATTGCTCAAAAAATTGAAGATAGTCAAAGGATCACGGTCTCGAATTCTTCTTCTTATGATCGAACAGCGGCAAGGGATCAAATTTTTGATGATAATAATAATCAAGAGCCCTTGTTAAGATTTGACAGCGATTCAAAAAATGTTCTCAACATTCAAGACAATCATAACCCATTTGAAACCGCACCCGTTCCTAGTGGATTCTCTCATATCTCACAAGTATTAATTTTTATTATATACAGATTATGAAGTTTATTACCGAGGGTATCATCCTTTATCTTATTTTATTTATTTTTTTTACATCACGTTAGATTCTAACACCTATAAAACAAATTGAAACAGACCATTTACCTTCGAAAAATTTGAATCCATTTACAAATAACTTCATGCAAAACAAAATGAAAACCAGTGACGAAATTGCTGCTATATATCCACATGTGTCTGGTGCTAAAAACTCTGTTTTACGTGCTAATAGAGATATCCCAAACAGACCGAAAGATTCTCAACACGATACAGATACTCTATTGGGCGGTTCCTTAAAGAAAAATTCTCCAGATACTTTATCATATGGAAATAATACACCGATTTCTCAGAGCTCTAATATTGAAAGTATCGGACCGAAAGATTCTTTGCACGATACTAATATTCTATTAGGCAGTTCTTTGAAGAAAAATTTTCCCGATACTTTATCATATGGAAATAATACACCGATTTCTCGGAAGTCTAATATTGAAAGTATTAGACCGAAAGATTCTCTGCACGATACTGATATTCTATTAAGCAGTTCTTTGAAGAAAAATTTTCCCGATACTTTATCGTATGGAAATAATACACCGACTTCTCGGAAGTCTTATATTGAAAGTATTATTAAAACAACTCAGCCCCGCTCTGATTTGGGTAATTTCTCGTTAATCGATTTTGATAACAACGAGACGCCTGAAGTTTCAAATCTGATTACTCGTGAAACACATGTTGCTCAACCCAAGAAAGAACACGTAAATAGATCCGAAGATAAAAAAAATTCATTTTCAAATTATTCTTCAGATAATTCGATCAACAATGAACTCAATGTTAAATCAGTCCCAACTTCCAAAGTTTGGCATCTCTACCTTCGGACCTCTAACACCAAGAGCGTAAATAACGAACAGTATTGGATAAAAATTAGACTAAAGTTTTTCAACACAGGCCGGAAAATTCGCTTGTATAAAGGCGGCGAAAATGAGAATACCACTCCGTTTCAAGAACTAAGTTTGCAACCGTCTTACGAGATAATGCCAACATACTTACAGGCTTACGATATTTACGGCAAGATTCTAGTGACGAAATTGCAGCACGTTATTTACAAGGAGCCGATTGGCATATCTTCTATGACGAACATCGCTAACCCTTCAAAATATCATAGAGAGGCGTCAACCCTCTTGAAATTTGGAAGCTTCGATAGTGAGTATATAGAATCCTTTATAAACAAAATAGAAGACGGCTCTATTCAAGTTGGACGTTCACAGGGACAGGCTAATATCGGTAGGCGCTGGTGGATACGCTAAGGAGGAAGTCCTAATTTGGATCAAAGAAGAATATACTGGCAGGGTAATATCGCAGATCTCGGGTGCACCCTTCCAAGTGATAGATATAGGAAGGAGGTATAGTAGAAAAGGTTCAGTGGCGGGTGCCAGCTTGACAGACCAAAAGATACGGGTTAGAGTGTTTTGCCTGGCTTTCCTGAACGGAATGCCGGATTGTGAGATAGGTTTGAACGATCAGCGTAGAGCTGGGTCAGAAATAGTTGGACGGAAGGATATAATGCCTTGCGTCTCGGATGAATGGATTAAAATCAACGTTAAGTCTATCAAGTTTCACGCCTGCGTGGCTAAGAATGACGGAGGGATAGGACAGGCGGCGAAGAAATACGCCATTCGGTTTTATCCGCTAGACGCCACGCATTTTGAACTAACTAGGTTTACCGTTCCGACCAAAGAAAACTTCGAACTTCCCCTCAGGGCTCAAATCAAAGTGAAAAGCATTAAAAATATTGCCTCACCAAATTCTTACGACACCACAAATGGCTCAATCCAGTCAAATAGGATAATCGGGTACAAGATCACTTGTGATATAATCTCAGGGGTCGCATTACGTCACGCCAAAACCGTTACGACCACATTCGCTTTCGAAAACGTTAATGTTTACATACCCATCCCCTTGGATTGGATTTATATTTTCAGGGAAGAAAAGGCTCTCAAATTCGGTTCAAAGCATTCTACCCTTAAATTTCCCGGGAAAATCAAAGGACTGGGGAGATTACTATCAGGAAGCAGTTCCCAGACAGGATCCGACAAATCTTCCTTAGCAACCGGCTCCTTCATAGCTGATTCCTCATCTCCCTTAACGTTGGAAACCACCCTAGGTCTAGCTAAGTACGAACACCTTTACAGATCTTTAGTTTGGAGAATACCTAAAATATCGACCGTCAAACAAAGTAATAGTTGTTCGTTACATCATTTCTTGATTACTTGGATTATACTACTATTTCCAGCACTTTGATATAATTCGATATTTAAACTAATATTTATTGAGTAAAAAAAATAGAAGTTACTTTTGTTTAAAATCGATATTTTATAATATTGATAAAAAAAATAAATAAATAAATAAATACTTATTTTCAGACGCCTACAAAGAACAACATTTAATTTGCATCGTACAACTTGGATTGCATGATGTAATTCCAGAAAATGTGCATGAGTTAATATCTACCGCCATTGTGGAATTCGATATAGGTAAATTATCTTTCAACCAAATTTTTCTTTTATAGTAATTAGTGACCTGCTAAAAAAATTGTCTTTTTTGGCCCGGTTCAGATTTTATATTTTCAAAGGAACAGCCCATATTATTTTTTTGCGCAAAAATTCGACCCAGGTAGGATTTGTTAAATCATCTAACTTTGGTCAGCTTTACTAGCCAAGTTTTTATTTCTAAAAAAAGTAAAGTCTCTAATCATTAAGATGAGGCTAAAACTTAGACCTTTAAGTCAATTTTATAGGGGGGGGGGGGATAATCTTGACGACGCCATATTGAAATTGGTTAAAGTTAGGTGAACATCACTAGACCCAGGTTTTAAAAATTTTTCTACCAATTCGGGTTACGGTTGTTGAGTTTTTCAGCTAATATGAAAATATTTAATTTCTTTCTTTTCTTTCTTTCTTTCTTTCTTTCTTTCTTTCTTTCTTTCTTTCTTTCTTTCTTTCTTTCTTTCTTTCTTTCTTTCTTTCTTTCTTTCTTTCTTTCTTTCTTTCTTTCTTTCTTTCTTTCTTTCTTTCTTTCTTTCTTTCTTTCTTTCTTTCTTTCTTTCTTTCTTTCTTTCTTTCTTTCTTTCTTTCTTTCTTTCTTTCTTTCTTTCTTTTCTTTTCTTTTCTTTTAACTTTCTTTCTTTCTTTTCTTTCTAACTTTTAAAATTATTCTTCTTTATTTCCGAGACGAAGTTAATTTCCAATTTCATTTTTTTTTTTTGCCCAAATATTATAATGCTATTTCGTAATTTTGTATGGTTTTGATTTGACTGAAAAATAAAAAAAATAATAATAATTGGTCTCTAAAATTAATAATTATTTTATTTACTATAAATATATATATATCAAGATATTAAAAACCGGTTTCACCGGGTCGAATAACTTAAGTATTTTAACGGATCACACAGTGAAATATATATGTTTTAGCGTCAATGTGTTTTTTTTTCTTGCAATGTGTATTTTTTTTTTCAACTAAAAATCATTTTCTTTGAGCCCATTTTTTTTTTAATTTAAAAATGTGATTTTACCGGAAATGTATTCCATCATGTTTGGAATACCTACTAACCTACGAATTTCCCACAATATATCCATGATCTTTTAAACCAATGACATATTCATAATACCTAGACTGACGATGCATTCATTAAAAGTGTGCATCCATGAAAAACAGCTGGAAACGCCATTTTAATTACCCATATCATTATTAAAAAATTTTAAACGAGAAGTCAATTTATTACTATATCTTGACGCAAACTTTATTTTAAAGCATTCCCTGATCGATCATCGAGATAAATAAGGAAGCAAGTAATCAATTTTAATAGTAGTTTTTAACATGAGATGAGAATAATTATAATTACTATATGGGTTACCAAAATAGGGCATCCAGCTGATTTGCATTCAGCGACGACTTTCGAAGGCATTATTACGAATGTATCGTCAGTCTAGGTATTATTATTATTATTATATTATATGTCTTTGTTTTCAAACTTAATATAATTTATTCAAGAATTTTCCGTATATTTTTATTTTAAAATATAATAAATTAAAAAAATGGCTTCAAAGGATAACAAGCAAAATTGTCTACTATTCGTAAGATAGGTACACCAAAAAAAACATGATGGAATACATATCGGGTAGAATCAAATTTTTTTAAATTTAAAACAAAAAAACGATTTAAAATTGGGGAAAAAATAACACATTTCCCGGAAAAGGATGAAAAGAATGATAAACATAGGATGGAAAATCCTATGAGGTTGGGAAATAGGGATTTCAAGGATTTCTATCTGCAACATTTGTCACATTGACGCTAATTTAGTAGTTTCGAAACTTACTTGGCAATTTTATGGCTAACAAAATTTTAGGAATAAATTCGTCAAAAACTTGGGACAGCAATAAAAATGCTGGTTATCGGTGTTGTTAAACGGCCCGTTTTGAGCCGACTTTTAGAAACGGCTGACTCAACCAGAATGATATTACGCAAGCCTGAAAATTTTGCACATAACTGGCAGGAAAGGTCTAGACATCAATTAGCGAAATCTCGAGGCATAGGCAACATTTTTTTCTGGCTAAAATTGTGAGATAGCTGGTTTTAAAAATCGGTTCAAAACAAACCGTTTAACAACAACACTAGCGGTTATATTGTAAATTATTTTTTTGAAAAAAAAAATTTACTCGTAATATTTATATGGATTTTGGTTATTATATTGTACGACTCATCAAGCAATTATTTCCAGACTCCATCATCCAAACTACTGAAATAGGAAAATTCAATAAATATACTTCTTTTTATAAATTCCTTTCATAACAATTTAAAGAATTTTGATCCTGAAGCTACTAGGTTCATAATATCACATCAAAAACTGTGTTTTAATTATCAACTATTTCCCTCGTATTAGTTTTTTTTTTTTAAATTATTTTTTGACTAAACATTTTATAACTAATCTCCTAAATTAATAATTATAAATATTTATCTATAAGTAGTATATATATATAAGGGGACGCATTATAATTATATGATTTTGACTAAAAAATAAAAAAAATTTATAATTTCTTTCTTTAAAAAAATTAGTTAAACATTTTCTTACGAGAGATAAATGGCTTCGAAATAGGAATATATGGAAGAGAATGAATGTGATATATCATTCTAGGATACAGTTTTTTTTAAATATCTGATATATTTTAGAATATATGATATAAGTCGAGTAAAATTTGTCCTGGTTAAATTTTTGGCCCTTCCTGGGTTGTTTAACATTTTTTTTCTAGGTCCGGCCGACCGGGTGTGTGTCCGGACCTGCAGACCTAAGATAGTTATATCGTTTATGGAGTCAAGAGCGAATCGGCTTTTAATTCTTTTTCCTAAAATAAAGGCTTTATTTAGTCACGTGGTGCCTTTCTTCCAAAGGGACCTACAAACCAAGATAAAGATATTGAAAAAGAATGATTATGACTAAAAAGCTATATATTGGACATTTGACTGTCGACATATAAACCCGTCCCAGATGTTAAAAAAAATCCCATTTTGTTACCCTGAGATGGGTTCCGGGGTATGATCTCTGATTTGAATCAATATTTTATTCTTTTTATATAAAAAAAAATAGGCACAACCTACGCTTCGAACATCATGTTAAGATCTCTGGCTGTCAATTCCCCGGAAAATGTCAATAAAAGTGCTATCTATAATTCCCATTTTAAACTCAAAGTTAACGTAAGTCATCTTGACGATAAGTTGGGCGAGATCCGAGACGATAGACAGCGTTATATAGAAGCGTCGCTAGCGGAAAACCCCCCAAAACCATTATCCCAGACTACACCTCGTAATTCTATCGACCTATTAAACCTTTCTTCGGATATGTTAGAAGAACAATCAAATGAATCAATGGCTACAGATTTTGTCAAGGATAGAAAATCCTCATCGGAGGGGATGGAAAACTTTTCTTTGACATAAATAATAATCATGTATTTTAATTTTTTTAAAAAAGCAAATTATAAATTTTTTTTTGTTTTTCATAAATGCAATAAAATTTTACGATTTGTTTAGTGATTTATATATTATAGTGTTATTCAAGTAGTACAATAAGATTATATTTAACATAATCTAAATGAAGTGTAAATGATAGTGTTATTTAACGGCTCGTTTTGAGCCGATTTTTTAAAACGGCTTACTCAATATTTTAGCCAGGGGAATATTAAAATATTGCCTATGCCATAAAGGTTTCGTTAATATATGTCTAAACCTTTGTTCATTCTATGAGCAAAATCTTTAGGCTTGGGAATATTTTTGTTGGATGAAGTAACGAGTTAGCAGTTTTTAACAATCGGCTCAAAACGAACCGTATAACACTAGTAAATGAAGAAAAAACAATTAAAAAACCTTTCCTGGGTATAATATTGCGAAAATTTTTATTTAAAAAGTTTATTTAAAAATTTGTGCTTTGCCTATTTTTTAAAAAAATTATCTGTACTTGATAATCGGAAAATATAATAAATAAGGGCCCATAATTTATTGAAAAATCTCTGATTATCTTAAAATAGCTATAAATATCATTCTATTGTATAAATTAAGACATAGACCTATCCATTATTTTGATGGTAAATGGGGGGGGGGGCTATTTAGTTAGGCCTTTTACTATAAATTTTAATGGTTATTTTTAGGTTAACTTATTAATTGAATTCCACACCATCTGAGGATATTCCAAGATTTCTTTATTTTCTTCAAAGCTATCATTAGAGTTGCATAGAAGAAGGATTTAAAACGCTGTATAAATAGGTTTATCACGATTAAGTATGAGTATGATGTATTTATGTTTAATGATCGTTGAAAAATAATTTCTTCCTATACATAATCTTGGTAACGGATAAAGAAAATGAATATTCTTGCATGATATTAATCATCAGATTAAAAACTATACCATTGGATAAAAATTGAAAAATTCTAAATATACTACATATATATATATATATTTAGATTTTATACTAATAGGTTATAATAAAACTAGTGTAGTGCAGCTTTTAAGTCTTCATCTCCTAAACGAAAGGTCTCAGATAATCTAAAAGAAATAAATAGATTTTAATTTTAAATTGACTCCGAATTAGAAATAGAGAATTTATTTGGTTTGGATCGTATTTAATCGATCAAAATTCTAGAAATAATTTTCTTTTTAAAATAATATAAAATTGGCATTCGATTACATAGTTCTTTTTAAATATATTGAGATGATATGAAAATTCAGATCAAACGGTTAAGAATTAAAAATAAAATCAAAAATTGTAATATCAAAATAATAAAAAAATGATAAATATCAGAAATACTAACCCTAATAGATACCAAACCAATATATGGTAAAATCTAACAATCAAACTACTTCGCTTATCGGTTACGCCGTTCTGGCTAAGATGATGATGTGGGGTAGAGTCACTTGTATCATTATTCCTTATATCTTTTTGAAATTATCTAAAATATTTTAAAAAGGACTCTTTTTAGCTATTATTTTTAATATAACCTTTTTTTCTAAGCTAATATTTTCATAATTGATTAGTATTATATTTGTAATTTCTTCAATTAGATTTCAATACAATATCTCATAGAAATCTTTGTTGTTTTTTACAATATAATTTTTCCATATTATGAACAAATATTTTCTTGTCAAACTTATTCCATAAACGGTTTTCCCTGATATTAATATATTTTTTCTCTTTCTTATTTTTACTTAACCTCTAAAAATACTAACAGATTAACCTACCACACAAATCCCCATCCCCAAACAAGATATATTACACCAATGTTTAATATTAATCCCAAGAAAGAACCATCAATGAAAACTTTTTAATCCAAAAATCTACTTAACCAAAATTTAATTTAAAAATAATAATATGAAAAATTAATAAATAATAATAAATTACATCAACAAAATATAAATAATCAAAAATTCTTTAACTACTTTTAACTATGTTAATCATAAAAATAAATTTATGAATAGGAGGCATTAATTCAATAAAATCAAATTAAGGCTAACTGGTTATATGTTATTAAACTTTGATATAAAATTTATAAAATATTCGCAGTTTTAATGTTTTTTTTATAATCTTCTGCTTTTTTCAAAAAAAAAAAATTTAAGATAATCTTAAATGGCATAATGCGCCACTCAATTAGTTTGACATAATGGCAATCGTCTGATTAATTTTATATACCCCTTTGAACCATTTTCTCATCTATAGGCTAGATGAATTCCGAGGAAAATACCATTGATTCAGTTATTTACAATGAGAATTCAATTAGATATAATATATCATTATTGGAATACTGTCGCACTACTATCTCAGCCCTTTCTGGTTCAACAGCTGGCATATTAGGATTAACTTCAATCAATGGTTTTGTGTTTTACATACTTGCATCTGTATTTATGTCGTTGCTATTTTATGAAAGAATGCTTACTTCAAAAGAAACACATTTTAGATCTAAATATGCAATATTTACTGAAGGATTTGTAAATGGACTTTGTACATATGTATTATTTTGGACTTTTTTATATGGTATGGTCCATGTTTATTAATAAAGTTAACTACTGTGCAAATTTGTTTTAATATAAAAATTATTTATCATTTTTTGTAATAGTCATATTTTTAAATTATAAAAGCTATATAGCATATCTATTAATATCCTAATGAAATTTATCCATTCCTTTGCATTTACATCATCCATTTGGTAAAAGGAAACCCTTCTCTATTTTTTGTCCACCAGGTCCAAATTTATTTAAATATATAAAAATTTTAAAAAATATTAGTGCCTTTTTTCTTGTTAGAATTTTAAAATATACCAATTTATTTGACAAAATGAAATGTCATATTTAAGCTTGACCTTGTTCAAATTTTTTTAAAAATATTAGGCTCAACCCAACCTGAGCCGAAATTATTTTTTTAAATTGGTTTTGGGTTTGAGCCAGGCTGTGATTTGTGAATCTCTATCTTAAATATCATTTTAAATTGCTATTTTTGACGCAAAGAATTTGGTTTAATTTATTCTTAGTATTCTTCACTTTTGGAGGGTTGAATGAAATATGCCTACATCTAGCTAAATTTCATGAGGATGCCTTTAGGTTGGGATGGGCACATTACTTGAAAAAATTTGCAGTTTAATTTTATCATAGAAAAAAATATGATGATTAAATTACCACTATCAATGGTTACAAAAAGCTATTCATTATATAATTAAAAATAAAGATAAATGAAAGAAAACAATGAGACAAAGAATTTTATGGACTCATTTATCTTATAACATAAAAGTAGTATAATGTAGATCTGCAAAACTTGACTTGTATGTTGGGCCAGGAAAATTTAAAAAGAAATTTAAATAGGCCAAGCAATTCATGCATAAAAATTTTTGGGCTAGGCTGGACAATGGTTTGCAAATCTCTAATTTTTTTGTAAAATTTGAATAGGCCCCACCTGGGCATTAAGATTTTTGATATTATTTTTTTGAATTTCAAGCTAATGTTTTGATTGATACTAATTGAAAATAAATTTCAATATGCTTATATCTTAGTATTTTAAGGGCTGTATACATAAAATAGTAGATTCATGAATGATATGATCCGATTACAAATGCACAATGAAGGTATCAAACACAATTTATTTATAATATGGTTGTTATAGAATTAGATAGCCATAAGGCACAATATAAAAGCTTTAAGTGACAATGGAAACAAAATTAGATATAGATATTAAAATATGTTATGGCCCAAAAATTTAAGGGAGCAAGGACAAACCTTTCCTAAATTTATAATGGGCTGGGTGAGGCCTGATTTTTTGTAAATTTTGTACACTTTGCTATGAAATTTCTAAAAAAAAATTGTAATTGTCTGGATCTGGAAAAAATTTAATGGGCTTGGTAATATCTTAGTAAAGATTCCTAACAGGTCAAAGTAGGGCTGGGCTTTTGAGGACTCTAGTAATAAATTTTATAAAAAAGAAAACTAGTTAATTGATATTTTATGTAATGATCATTTGGCAAAAGGACTAACTTTTCAATTAAAACTTGTCTCGTTTTGGACTATTTAATTTAACTTGCAAATGTAAAAAAGGGGGGTAATCCCCTTCCTTATAATAGTAAGGTTAATTTGCACGTTATGCCACAACATTGCCTATCTCTTTCTGTCTAGAGCAGTCACATTGTATTGTTACTCCAAATTCTGAAGATGAATGTTTGTCTTTAATCGTATCAGGTCAATTAAGGGAAACTTGTATCGCAAAAGAATTTTATAGCAAAGGTATTATTGTGAAGCCAATTCCACGAAACATTTATAGTGAAGACAATATCGCGAATTGAATTACACATCAAACAACTTGGTCTCAAATCTCTTTATTCATCCCAAGGCACCACACATATTCACGACCCCTTTTCATTTGTACCCTGATGCCCAGCTTGGATCGTGGATAACTGTGCCTCTCAATCTCATCGGTACTACTCGATTTCCTGGTATCATACATGTGTCGTCCACTAGAGCCAGCTCGTTCTCTACACACTTCCCCCTCTCTCCAAGATCTTCATCATATCACACTCCTTTTAATCCGCATCAGTTTGCTATCTTTCAAAGTGGTCTTTAGTTCCTCTCATGTCACTGGCCCACCTCTAGATATCCCTGCTATCGTACTAATATATCCCTTTTCCTTCCTCTCCTCCACTTCTCAGATCTCATATCTTTCCAATCTTGTCTGGCTCCACATCTAGATAGAATATTAGGTAAATAGTTTTCTTTTCCACGCCTATATTTCACCTGGACGTCAAAACCTCCCACCAGTAACAACCATCTTTATAACCGAGGCTAACATTAATTTTTTTTTTATCTTTCCTGAAAAGATGGACCAGGGGTTTGTGATCCGTATATATTATAAATCTACTTCCAATTAAGTACTCTTGGCACTTAATCAATCCAAAAATAACCGCCAAAGCTTCTTGTTAGATAACTGAATATCTTGTCTCCGCTGCTTTAAAAATTCTTGAGAAAAACAAAATAGGCCTTTCCAGCGCGTTTATGCAATGTAGTAACGCTCCACCCACACCCATTATCGAAGCATCCACAGTCAATACCACTTCCAAATCGATATTAAAACGCACTAAAACAGGTTCCCTTCCGATTTACATTTCAGCTCTTCAAAAGCCATGAATTTTTTTCTTTCTTTAACAATTTATACAATGGCGCTGCTATTTGCCCATAACCCTCCGCAAATCGGTGATTATAGTTTACCATTCCAAGAAAGGCCTGCACCTCCACTATTACTCGATCTCGGCATATTCGTAATCCCAGTCATGTTTTTGTACAACGCCTCATCTCCTTTCCAAGGATTTTATGACACATACGACATCCGACACTCCTAACACTTTTCTGACTTGTCCGCAACACTTTATCTTTGATTCTTTTGACTCCTCCAATCTTCGTTCATTTTGCTCAGGAGTTTCTCCCATCACTAATACATCATCTATGTAATAAAATACTCCTTCCAGACCCTGAAAAAAGGCTGCCATCGTTCATTGAAAAAGTGGAGCAGACACGCTAAGTCCAAACGATAATCTACAAAATGCATAACCCCTTCGGAGTAGTGATAATTAGTAGCTTTTGTACCTCAGGCTTCACTTGAAGCATTTTATAAATCCACCTTTGAAAAGTATATACTAACCAAGTTAGCTAATATTTCTTCAATTCGGCAACAGATATTTTATCTCCACAACCCACGGGTTTGGCGTGACGCGGAAATCTGCGCATAAACGGAGACTTCCATTGGCCATCTTCACCGGCAAACGATGTTGCCCATTCACTAGATTCCACAGGACACATAATGCTCTTCTGCACCCATTGATCCAATTCCCTATCCACTTCATTTCGCCATTCAAACGGTATTCGACACAACGCACACAATTTTGGCACACTTCCCTCCTTCAATTTGATATCAACTTCGTTATCTCTGAGACATCCCAAACTTTTATCAAAGATCTTCTTATAATTTTATTCATCAATTTTCGCACTCCCACTTGCACTTTGATTATACCAAATTCTATCTCTTTTAGCTTGAAATTCCCTTTCTTCCTGTCTTTTCGCCTCTTTCCTCTCCCCTTCCATTCCTTGACTACATGCTCTTTTTGCATTTCATTGTCCCATATCACCATTTCCTCTAGTCCACCCTTGCCGCTATATTCCTCCATTTGTTCTATATTTAACATTTTGTGAATATTATGATAACTTTTCAGTTTTTGGAAAGTATTCTTTTTTAAATTTGTTTTAGTTTTCTTTTTTTTATATAAGTTTTTATATTGATGCAAGGGGGGGGGGGACTTGCACTAACGTCGATAAGATTATGAAAACGGTATAGATTTTATGATGACACAATATTAGTCTTTATTTAAGAATTTTAAAATGTATATCTTATGTAAAAAAAAATGTCCCTTATATATATATATCATTTTCTTTATGTCAAAACGATGCTTTATATAAGTATATCTGATCATTTTATATATGGCAAAACATATTCTCAGATCAAAAAATGAACATTTTTAAACACAATTAAACATAATAACACGTCCTATCAATATATAATAACGCCTTAAACATTAAAATATAAATAATCTATTACTTAACAACTATAATCTTTTTATGATGTTAATTTAGTATATTTTTACTAGTGTTGTTAAGGTAACTAGTTACTTACTAGTTACATTTTTGCTAAAAAATAACTAACTAGTTATATTTTAAAAATTTGTAACTAGTAACTGTAACTAGTTATATTTTTAGCAATGTAACTGCTAAAAGTAACTAGTTACCTTATGTATAAATCTAAATAATATATTCAAATAATTCATTTTATTTTTAATATGTTGCGATAAATTAATTTTAAAATTAAATTAATTTTTTTAAAATTGTGTAAATGTGAATAAATAATACCCTATCCCTTATTATTCTTATTACCACATTTACAAAAAAATTGCTTATACAGATCAAATTGGAATTGGAAACCTTGAATTTTGTAATCAAATTCAAGAATAATAAATAAACCTATTTTTATATTATATTTCTTTACAAATTTAGTACAATATATTTCATATTTTTTCCTTCAAGTTTCTGGCAATATTTAAAATTAAAATTGTTGTAGTTGACAATGATTTAAGTATTACTACCGTTAAAGTATAGGCTAATATTAAGAAATTAAACATTACGACGTTAATGTCGTAGTTTTATAGATGAATTTATATTAATTTTTGTATAATGCCAATCAACCAAAATAAATAAGGTTGATTGGATTATAATTATCATATAAGAACACGTGATTATATTTTTTTCTCTTGTGTTCGAAAATTATTGTAATCAAACATTATTGAATATTATGAGATTTTTCTATTACTTTTTTCTTTCTTATGAAATTGATTGTTAAAAAAAATTATATTAATAAAAGAAATTCTTAGATGAGATTCCAGTTGATTTAGTTGTCATTAAATTGTAATTTGAGTATAGAAAGGGTTTTCAGGTAAGGGTATATTATTTTGTCTAGTTTTTTTAGTGGTGCTCGTGACGCAGATCGGAAGATTTGGAGTGATTCGGTTTTAAAGGTAAAACAAAATTTTTGTTGATATATATTTTGTCTGATAAATTTTTGGCAACGCAGTAGTACTAACACTAAATACGTATTTAATTGGGAATTTTTTTCTTTTGGTAATAATACCGTATATTATTATTTTTATATAAGCATTTGTATTTAATTTGAATTAATTGGGCGGTGATCTTAATTAAAAATTTATATGGTTTATTTTTTTTAGGAATGGTGGGAAGCATAGTTTTGGTAATAAGGTTCTCTTTTATAAGGATTGGGGTTATAAAGTTTTGTATAAAATGAATTGGATTTAGGTAAGCAGATGATTACTGTTGGGATATCGGTAATTATGTATTTATTGATTATTATATTGAAATTTTTGGTGAAAAGGGGTACTGCGATACTGGTAGAAATGTATTGTAATTTTAAGAAGGACACTCCGGTGTTGGCTGTTTATGTTAAAAAAGTAGCAGACTTGGAAAGTAGTCTAAAAGATGTTTTAGATGAAATCGAGGCTGGGAATTATTTGGAGAGGTTCGGCAAGATCCTCCGGGAAGTAAAAGAGATGAAGGAAGTCATCAATGCGTTGATGAAGTTGAGCAGAAATTCTGTGAAGTGCCATACATGTGAACAAAATGTAACAATGGTAGAAATAGTTACAAGGAAAATAATGGGGTGTCAGTAAATAAAAAATTTGAGGAAATTATCATTTGCTATCGTTGCGGGTGGAGGGGACACTAAAGGGATACTTGCGTGGTCCCAGAGCAAAGGTTTAAAGATGGATTTCCGTTAAAGAAATCTGAAGTAAGAAATGCCAATGTAAAAATGGTAAGTATGAACGGGGCTAGATTATGTTTTAAGTGTAAAATGCCGGGACATGTGGCCGCGGACTGCATAGAAATATCTCAAAATTTGTGTTGACTATATGATTGCAAAGTGAATCATATAGGAGTCGGGGCTCCGAGAGATCGGCAAAATTTTTATAACAAAACAGTTGATATTGTTAGTAGTGATAATGGGAGTAATAAAATAAAAATAAGTAGTTATCCTCGTAATTCCTCTGGAAGTGATGTTAATCGGTTTAAGTGGGAGCGGTATCCGAGGAATATTATACGTTATGCCCTTAAAAGGGATGTCAGTAATTTTAGTTGGGAAAATCCCACAGATCTTGTTAAAAGAAATGTAATTGTCAGTAGTGAGCCTTTATATTCCGAGTTGAATTTAGAAGACAATGTGAATTCTAATGAAATGGTTATTTCCGATAGAATAAACACTGATTCACCGATTAAAACATATGATATTTTAATGACGGAGAGATTAGACGGACCATGTACGTGTCCGAGGGTTAATTTGAAAATTGACCATAGGAATATAGAGGTGCTGTTTGACACTGGGGCTAGTATTTCTATAATGTCACAGGAGAATTTTTATAAATATTGGCCTGGGGGTAAACTTGAAAAAGAGGCTATGTGCGTTAGGCAATTTGATGGGTCAGAAGTTGCCGTTGTAGGCAAAGCCAAATTGGGGGTTAATCTTAATGATGTAATATTTTTCCTAAATTTATGGGTTGTGAAGGAAAACGTGAAGACCATTATGGGTTGGGATTGGATTACGCAGTTGGGTCCTCGTAATAATTATTGGAATGTTTTCACCATAAATAGTAATGAAATAGGTGATGTTGAACGGGAAGTAATTTCGGAAGATCTCGATAACGAAATTGGTGAAATTTCGGAAGAGGTAATGGATAGATCAGACGAATCGGGAATTAATGTTGATAGCAATGAGGATCAAATTATGGCCGGGGGAATAAAGAATGGGATAAAGAGAACCCTGCTATCCCCATTTTAGTTAGACAATATGGTATAATTTTTGAAGAGAAATTGGGATGTTTAAATGATTATCACGTGGATGTTCAACTTAGAGAAGGTTTTTCGCCAATTTTTTTGGCTTGTCGGAGGGTTCCTTTTGAATGGAGGAAGGAGATTGATGAGGAATTGGAGAGATGGGTAGAAGATGGTATCATCATTCCGGTGGTATATAGCGATTGGGCCACTCCGTTGGTTCCGGTTAAGAAATCAAATGGTAAATTGAGACTCTGTGCGGATTTCAGGGTAACGGTAAATCGATGGGTAGTGGAGGTTAAATATCCGTTGCCTCCGATTGAAGAGATTTTGGCTCAGTTAAAGGAGGCAAGATATTTTTCAAAGGCTGATTTTTCTTCAGCGTATTTACAATTACCATTGAAGGAGAAAATTCGTAAATTATTGACGATAACGACTCCAAAGGGGTTATTTGCTTTTTGTAGATTACCATTTGGGTTGAGTGTATCGTTTTTTCAACGTACCATGGCGTCAGTTTTTCAAGGATTGGAGGGGATATTTTATTATATGGATGATGTATTAATTACCAGGGTGACGCCGGAGCAGCATAATCAACGTTTGGAGGAGGTGTTTAGGAGAATTCGGGACAAGGGCTTGAGAGCCAGTAAGGAGAAAAGTGTTCTGGGAGTAACGGAAGTTGAATATTTGGGTCTTAGAATAAATGGGATTGAAGTGAAACCGCTGGATAAAAATTTGAAGAATATATCTGGTATGAAGCAGCCCAATAGTAAGGCTGAGGTGCAATCCTTTTTAGGTATGGTCAATTATTATCATCGGTTCGTGGAGGATTTTGCGAAGGTCGCGGCGTCGTTATATGATTTATTTAAAAAAAGGGATTCATTTTGAGTGGATAAATGAACAGCAGATTGCTTTTAAAATTTTAAAGGAAAAAATTAGAAAGGAGTCGGTTTTGGTGTGTTTTAATAATGAATTAGAAATTGTTATGGCGGTGGATGCCTCGAATAAAGGGGTTGGTGGGGCGTTATTACATGTAATAGAGGGCTTAGAGAGACCCGTTTTGTTTTTCTCGAGAGTTTTTTGTGAGGTGGAGACTAAGTATTCTGTGATTAAACAGGAGGCCTTGGCGGTTATTTTTGGCTTAATCAAGTGCCGGGAATATTTGATTGGGAAAAAATTTGTGATTTTTACTGATCATAAGCCCTTGATTCACTTGTTTAGGAAGGAGAACAGGGAGTTGATGATGTCTCCCCAGTTACAACGATGGTTGTTGTTGGTGGGCAGCATTAACGTGGAGATCCGATATCGTAGGGGTAAAGAAAATTGTTTGCCTGATATTTTGTCCCGATTAGGGTCAGATGAAGGAAATGGTGAAGGGGATAAAGATAAGGGAGACAATGAGAAAGCCTTGGTATTTTCGCTTTCTCATATGCTTCCAGGGGGTCATACCAACTGGGAAGATCTTAAATGTAATACTTTGAAAGATAAATATTAAAAAGATTAAAAGTGAATTGTCGGTGGTAGATGAGTGCTTAATGAGGGGAAATAGAGCGGTAATTCCTTATAAATTACGTGGCAAAATTGTGAATTTATTACATGCAGGCCATCAGCGTCGGGAAAAGATAAAATCTTGGGCTAGGGAGTATGTTTGGTGGCCAGGTATGGGCAATGATATCGAGAAAATTACGAGGAAATGCGTTTCTTGTAATACTTGTGCATCTATACCCCGTAAGGAGGTGGGTCAAATTTGGCCCCGGTCGAAGAAACATTGGGAGCGTCTCCACATAGATTTCTTAAAT
The DNA here is from genome assembly GCF_954871325.1 of Gordionus sp. m RMFG-2023. Taxonomy (NCBI): domain Eukaryota; kingdom Metazoa; phylum Nematomorpha; class Gordioida; order Chordodea; family Parachordodidae; genus Gordionus; species Gordionus sp. m RMFG-2023. The sequence continues at coordinate 2,400,379 of NC_088779.1, read as the reverse complement.
CTTGATAAAAGGCATATTTTTTATGGTAGATTCGTATTCAAAATGGGTGGAATACACAGAGGTTAATGGTTATACCACCAGAATAGTGATTAGGAAATTACGGGAATTGTATGCCCGATTCGGTTTGCCAGACACCATTGTGTCTGACGGGGGGCCAGCATTTGTTAGCGATGAATTCAAACAGTTTTATGCGAAATCACAGACTCAGCATATTTTGACGTCACCTTATCATCCCAGCTCGAGGCTGAGAGGATGGTAGCCGTCGTGAAGAATTGGCTAAAGAAATCGGTAAATTATAAGGATGGAGCGTATTTAGCTCAGTTGTATTATCTTAACTCTCGAAATCGGGAGGGAATGACCCCTACAGAATTATTTCTCTGTCGGAGGACTAGGTTGCCGTTGGATTTTTTGAAAGTAAAGGACAAAATGGAGCTCGGGAAGACCCGAACATTAAATTCGGTGTAGGGGAAAAGGTATGGACCCGCCTGTTTGATGGGAGGGGCAGAAAATGGGGCAAGGGCCTTGTTGGTGAAAATTGAGGCTCAAAGTTGAGTTTTGTCCAGTAGGAAATGGGCGGCGCGGTGTTGCGCCACAATGATCATGTCCGACCCAGAGGGTAGTTTGCAAGGAATGTAAAGTTAAATATAGATATGTATAATGTCAGGAAAAAAATGGGAGGTTCAACACGAAGGTTTAGGCTCATCTTAGACGGTTGTAAATTATATTTATGTGAAATTGGATAGATAGTTATGTGGATCTTAGAAGGATATGTTTTTATTTCCTAACAGAGTGTAATATGGATAATTATTTACATGGTAGTATTACAATAAAGTAATTTTAGTATTACGGCTGTCAGGGATAAATAAAAAGTGGAATAAAAGTTGAAATTACGGTAGTTGGCTTATGGTGAGAAGGAGATAAAAACATTTTTTCTATGTTTTTATGTTATGGAGAATTAAGGTTATAGAAAACGTTCTTATTTTTGGTTTTATGTTTTATGTATGGTAGTATAGAAAAAAAAGTATTACGGCTGTGGTACATAAATAAAAGTTAGAGGAAAAAGTGGAATGGGCGGTTAAAGGCTTATTGTAAAAGGGAGATAAAAACGTTATTTCTGTGTACGTTTTTATGTGTTATAAGATGGGAAATAAGTTTTCTTGTGGTTGACACGTGCGGTATGTTTGATTTTTTTTTTCGTTTTGATTCCCCCCCCCCTTTTTTAGTTTATATTATAATGGTCCATGTATTCTTGGCCAGGTTATAAAAGGGAATGTGGAATGTTGTTGTTAAAATAAAATAAAAAAGGGAAAAATGGTAGAACGATGCCTGGTCGAGGTTGTAATTTTGTTGATGAATAAATTACACAGTTTTGTATTTGTAAAATTTTATAAAAATTTATAAAGATAAATTTTTAATTTTTTTTTAAAGTTTATAAAAAAATCATAAAGATAAATTTTTAAATTTTTTTTAAAGTTTATAAAAATGTAAAGGAAAAAATTTAATTTTTTCGACTGAAGGAGATCTGAATATTTCCTAAATTTCTATAATAGCCTTAACGCTTCTTCGGGCAATATCCTCTGTGCTGCGGAATGGAAACCGTTTCCAGATTGGTTGATCTAGGCGATTTTTACCTTCAGGTCCCCCTGATCAGGAAGAAGATTGGCATGACATTGGGAGCGGGACCCGTTGATGAAAATCAACCACCGACCCTTGGAGTTCGACGCAGGAGATGCTACAATTGCCAGGAGGAGGGCCACTTGAGACATCAATGTTCACGGCCATCCAGGGAGGCCCGCGTGCTTATGGGAGTATTGTCAGAAAATCCGCTAGTGGGGACTAATGATGGACGTAAACGTACATATCGGGATCAGGAGCCGGGACAGCCAACGACTTCAGTTCCTTTAAGGCCTGATACCAATATTGATCGGCATCCTCCCACTTAGTGTTGTTAAAAGGCTCGTTTTGAGCCGATTTTCAAGAACGGCTAACTCAATATTTTATCCAGAAAAATATTATGCAAGTCTTAAGATTTTGCCCATAGATTGAACGAACACCTATTAAAGAGATCTCGAGGCTTAGACAATATTTTTCCGGCTAACATTTTTAGTTAGCCGTTTCTAAAAATCAGCTCAAATCGAGTCGTTTAACAACACTACTCCCACTATTCGGAATTATAATGCTCGTGTCCAGACCCCGAACGGATCTTGAAGTCCGAATGAAGGAGATCTCCTGCAAAGAGCTGTGGCAGTTTTGGCCACTGAGGTCCCTCAGCCAGTTGGTACGGACGAATTATGGGGAAACCCCATGTCCCCTAAGGAAATTATTCGGAGAAGGATTTTTATTACATTAGAGTAAGTTAACATATTTTTTTTTCCCCAACACATTGCAGCTGCAAAAATTTAGATGTATTTTTGTATGTAAATAAATAATGTTTGAACATTTTATATTTTTATATAGGCATGCCATTGGCTCATAAAGGGGTGGCATGTCGTATTTTTATAGATGAATTTATATTAATTTTTGTATAATGCCAATCAACCAAAATAAATAAGGTTGATTGGATTATAATTATCACTAGAGAACACGTGATTATATTTTTTTCTCTTGTGTTCGAAAATTATTGTAATTAAACATTATTGAATAATGAGATTTTTCTATTACATTTTTCTAGGTCCGTGAAGTTGGCGGAACAATATGAGGATCAATTAACAAAACCTATGCCAATATTTAGAGTCTTAATTGATCCTAATTGATCTTCAAACCAAACATCAGCGGAATCAACGATTAATGAGTTATAAGCAAAATAAGGAAAGTGTCAAATTTTGAAGCTGGCGGAACGATTTGAGGATCAATTACCGAAACTTATACAATTGTATAGCCCGTTATTAGATCCTAATTGATTTTCTATCCGGAAAGCAGCGGGAACCGTTCATGAGTTATTGGCAAAATAAGAAAGTGTTGGCACTTTGCCAAATCCTAAAATAAAAAAGATCTTAATCTGAAACTTGGCAATTAAGTATTATTCAATGTGTACATTAATAATCTGCAAACCGCATATCCATATCACTAACCGTAACCGAGTTGTAACGGTTTTAAAAACGTGAAGTTAGCGGAATTTTTTTTAATAGTGAGGATCAAATACCGAAAATTATGCCATAGTGTAGAGCGTTAATTGATCCTCCAGAATTTTTAAACCGCATACCAGCAAAATAAACCGTTCGTGAGATATAGGCAAAATAAAAAAGTGTTGGCACTTTGCCAAAAACTAAAATAAATAAGATCATAATCTGAAACTTGGCAATTATGTAGTATTCAATATGTACATTAATAATCTGCAAACCGCGTATCCGTATCACTAACCGTAACCAGGTTATAACAATTTTAAAAACGTGAAGTTGGCGGAATTTTTTTTAAAAGTGAGGATCAATTACCGAAATTTATGCCAAAGTGTAGAGCGTTAATTTATCCTACAGAATCTTTAAACTGCATACCAAGGGAATAAACCGTTCGTGAGTTATGGGCAAAATGGAAAGGTTTTCGCATTTTGCCAAAATTTAAAATTCGAGCAATCTTTAGTTAAAGCCAATATTTAGTGTTTTAATTGATCCTCCGAATCCTTCAAACGGAATGTCAAAAAAATTAAAGGAAAGTGAGTTATCAACAATAAATATTTAAAGGTCAAATTTCGACCCGGCAAATTATGGATATTATTAAATTTTATTTAAAAGGCCAATGATAAGCTCGAAAGCCTATTATATTTATAAAAGTATATTCCTTTTTTATTGATAGATCTTAACTATTTTAAAAAATATTAGAAGAATGTAATTAAACTTGAATTACAAGTAGCTATCTAGAAAAATTATGTATTGTTTAATTTAGCCAAGTATATCGGCCTTTATGGCTTTTGTACTTGTCGTTATATTTTAATCTGTCGAAGATTTTTTATGTAATATAATAGTGAAGGAATGGTGAATAATATTATGTACGAATAGTAATATATTAATCAGAAAACGCAACAACAGTATAATTTGTTTTAATCACGATATATATTTATTATAAGCGTGGGGGCGTTGTGTTCTAATTAATTAATGTTGTTAAAATTTTTCGGCCATAGGAGATATGTGGAATTGATTGAGATTTCATCCAATCGTCAGGTTGTTATTATTTCGACTGGCTTTGAATCCGAAGAGGGATTTAGTTGGCTTGATCACTAATTTATATGCGCAATAGAGTGCATAGGGATTATTAAGTGCAGCGCTTCATCTGTAAAGATATATTATCATAACCCAGTAGTACGATGAAGTCATTGGAAGCGTCAACGTAGACAGGGTTTACGAAGTGCGATTTGAGCTTGATGGGATGCTGAAGGGCACCAATGATAACTTCCGCTTTCTTGAAGGCGAGGTAAGTGTCTATCATAAGCGTAAAGCGATATAAGTCGAGCCATCCCAGTAATGGTATAGGAGATATTGTTGACTTCGCTGAGGACTCGGGCGGCGAGAAGGCGTCCAATCTCTGAATGCTGATAGAAAATTACGAAAGTCTTTCATTAATCTGGGCACCACCTAGTGTTGTTGTCAGCGGTAATGGTCTTGATCATTAAGTCTATAGGATTAGGTATATTGATGTGTGACGTGGGGTCAAGGACTGACTTGCTAGGGAAGATAGTTAGTCTCCATCCCTCCCGCGTAGATCTAAAAGACCTTGTTGACCATTGCCCTTATAGATTAGGATAAAGTGTAAGATGACGTATACAAGGCTCTCCTGTGGTTTTTGCATAAGCGTCTAAAATCATGCTTTGTAAACAATATGGGGTAAACGAAGCTCTCATAAGGAGTACTTTATACTAGTATTTGATACCTTGGAACTGGACAGCTAAGAAATGGCGAGCCTGGACTGAGAGGGGTATCGAAAAGGAGGCCAAATTGATATCGATTTTATATGCAAATTTTGCCTTTTCCAGGTTAGATGACATCATAGGTATAGATTTTAGCTGGAACGGGTATGGGAGGATATTCTTAGAGACCTGAGAATTTGCTGATAAGTCTGGGAGGTCTAACTTCAGAATTACATACATTGGGGAGCAGATTTGATCGTTGTCCCTAATTTCGATTCCTCCAGGATCAAGAGTTGCTAATAGGTAGGTAGCTTTCGTCAATTGTGATGATAGGGACCTTGATTAGGGTGTCGCAGAAGCGCATGTCTACCTCAGGGTCATACACTTGACAAGTTTTTTGAAATGTCTAATTTCATGAAGATCCTTGTCATTAGCTTATATTTAGGCCCTTTGAGTAAGACGAAAAACTTTTCCATAGGCACCTTAGTTTGGCGACTTTATGCTCCTAATTGAGGTTAGTGCGTAGAGTCAGGGTTGCTGGGGCCCTAGATCTGAAGGTGATATTCCTTTGATCTTTCTCATTGTCGTTAGTAATAGAGACCATCTGCATCAATCATAGTTGAACGAGCCAGGGAGGCCGTCCTAAAACCGTATGACCTGGTGTGAACGAGTTAAAAAAATTTAAAATCGAAATAACTTTTATAATTTATTACCTGATCCTTTTACTCAAAAACAAAAACAAATTTCGATTTCTAAATTTGGTCTGCGTGGTAATAGCATTGGCCATAGCATCTAAGCTGGAAGGTATCACCGTCGAGTTTGATTGAGCGGCCGCGCCCGTCGTAACGGGGTTTGTGGAAGCTAGCTCCTGCTCCTGAATCTGGCGTGAGCAGAATATTTATTGGCGGTTTCTTTGAAGATTATCTTACCATTAAAATTTTGGATAATCAAAATCGGAATAATTTTGGATAATCAAAATCGGAATATAATTAAATGGTAAGCGAATACAAATAATAATTAGGGAAAAGAAAATACTTATGTCGTAAATATTTCTTTCCAATTTATCATGGAATCTATCTATAAATATTATATATTATTTTAATTTTAAAATACTTGTTTTTAATTTTTTTTTCAATTTTTTTTTCAATTTTTTTTTCATTTTTTTTTCATTTTTTATCTTTTTTTTTTTATTTTTTTCAAATTTTTTATTTTTTTATCTGTAAACAGTGTTCAGCTCAGAGGTGTTAAGGATTAAAAGAATATATACTATATATACATAATTTATGTGTGAATTGTTAATTTTAAAATGTTGCATAATTATGGTTATAAAATACCGCTTACATAAAAATGGAATAAATGCCAAGTCAGATTTAGTTCGAAACTGATGTGTTGAAAACAAATGAAACCATGAAATATTGAATTCGAAACTAGTATTCTATATTCCTTAAAAGTCATATGAATGTGCAGGCAATCTATATCAAATAAAACTATCAATAAATAGGTAACAGTTACATCAATTAATATATTTAAAATAACACAACTATATTTATCCATAATCAAATTTTCCTATAATAAATAGGTTACAAGAACAGATGATAACTTTATATAAATATTGCCGATATTAAAATAACTCTACTGCAAATAGATTTGGTATGAACCTTGGTAAAAATAAATTGACCATATATCTAAGCATATTATCCTATACAGAGGAGTATTCGATTTTAAAATTAAAAATTGGGCATGTGCCTTAGGTGTTATCATAAGCCATTATATTCCCTAACCCTAACCCCACCATGTTTCAGGCTGCATAAAAGTGTACATAGAAGTGGTAAATTACACAGAATTATCCTAACTAATCATTCCTTAACTTTATTGATGACTGTCGGTATATCTCCGCCAATTATCAATCTAAGGTCATATATTGAATATTTATAAAAAAAATTATATTAGGACAATTATTGTAGACTCCTAGGATTTTTATTAGATAAAAATCTCAATATATCAAATTGATAAATATATCGCCCCGTTTATATAAAAAGCCATATTTTTTAGAGAATTTTTCATTGCTATACTTATAATATACGCTACCTTTAAAGAGGAAGAAATGTTAATAGAATCTATCCTTATTCTATGTAAAAGTGAATTTTGTTTGACTAAGATTTATCGTGACATTATACTGAATGCTAAAAAATATCTCAAAAATGTAATATCTGGAATGGAAGAATTAGACGTTTATAAGATGAACCTGACGATGAAAGAATAATTGATTTAAAATCATATCTACTAACCTTTATTGCTGGATAGAAAGTATTAAAAATATAACCATATCTAAATGTATCATATCATTGAAAGAAGAAATATATTTATATAATCCAAAATAAGTAGTACCACATTATTATTATGAACAAGCTATAGCATATACATCAAATGTTGTATGTTATTATAATAATTTGAAAATAAATTTTTATGCAAACATTTTGATTAGATAAGGGGGTTTCTTACTACTCCGAAATATCCCGTATCTCTTATATGATTAAGGAAAAAGACACGCATTATACCACAAGAAATAGAGAATCTACAATTTTTTAAATATCGCAATCAAATTTATTTGTGATAAAAGTGTTGATGAAGATGTATTAATTGAAAGGAAATGGCTAGATACCATCCGTAAAAAAAAATTACTTTTGTATTATGGAGCTCATTGCCCTCCAATATTAAATTAACTTGTTGAAAAATAGAAATCTTATCACAAATCAACCTAGGATTTAATAGATATTTAATCAATAATACATGCCCTATTAATAGTTTATCACAAGCTATAGCAGTTGTCTACTACCATAGCAAATTATATAAAATGTTATTTGGTGATTTAGATAATTTAATTATATATTTAAGTTTATAAGAATATTTTATTTGGCATGGAGCTAGTAATAATCTTTAATATAAGTAATTTATTATTAAAATTGTTTGATAAAACATTAGTAATGATTTATATAGATAGTTTTGCAAATCAACAATATATTATATTATGGAAAAATATTATAAATTCTGTAACCATTATAAATGTAATAATAAAATATGTTTACTATTGGAAAATTTCTTAGTAAATTTAGATATAATAAATAATTAAGGTTTTGAAGGCTTAAATATTACACTTCCAGATGCATTCTCAGATAACATTCTGTAAATCAAGTAAAATGCTGGACCTAATATCCCTACTCCATAAATATCTTATTCATGAACAAGTTATAAATAAAATTACTAGGTGTGGGAGTTCAAAATTAAATAAATCTACTAAATTTTTAAATTTAGGAGATATCGAGCAGTTATAACATTTATACTTTCCTACTTCAGCGAAGATTGGTCATTTAATATGTTTTTTCAGACGGTTATATTGATCATGGTAAATATAATATGTGTATTGAAAACTAAAAAGATATATGACATGTTATTTCATATAAACCATAATTCATATGGTATATAAAATCGCATGGCATACAACTTCATCTTAGCTATCATTATTCTTACATATAATTGATTTTGAGAGATCATTATATATTTCCCATGTTCCATCTAACCGTTTGGAATAACATATATAATGACCAATCCCTGAAGAAGTGGCAGGAGGTATAAATACTATAAGAGCTCTTAAAGTATATAAAGTATCTCCTAAATTTATAAATCTAGGGAAATTAATTAATTTAGAACTTTCACATCCAGTAGTGTCAATTATAATGTGTTCATGAAATTGATATTTATGAACTAAAGATAAAGGGTCCGGCATTTTACACGATTTACAGTATGTTAAAAGAGGGAAAGCATCTTGAATTGCAATATCTAAACTTTCAAAACCTGTATTATTTATTATATTGATATTTATTGGTAAACATATGGTTTCTAAGAAATTCTCCGATCGTAAACATTCTTTATTATTACATTTAAAAATATCGGTTACACTATATACATCTTTATAACATTTTTATAATATAATATATTGTTGATTCGTAAGACAATCTATACAAATCATTACTAACCTTAGTTTTATCGAATAATTTTAATAATAAATCACACCTTATCTTGTATGCATTTTTGTTAGCACCATGAGAAACAAAATATTCTATAAACTCTTTAAATATATTATTTTCAAAATTGTCAAAAAATGCTTTATGTAATTTTCTATCGCAGTAGGCTACTGCTACTGCTTGTGATAAGCTATCAATAGGACATGTATTACTGATTATATATCTATTAGATACAAGTTTTAAAGGTCTATTTATTGTGGTAAGATTCCCATTTTTCAACATGCCTAATTTAATTTTATTCCCCTTAATTACATGTAATATTTCAGGACAATGTGCTCCATAATATGAAGAACGTTTCTTTTTTTATGGATGGTTGATCTATTAATACCTTTCCAATTTTCAATTAATTTATACTCATCATCGGACACTTCATTTTCATTTAAAATTTCACTACTAAATTTAGAAATTTGTAAATTGTCTGTTACTTGTGGTTTGATACTTTCTACAGTATCCTTTTCGGGAAACTTCAGCTATAGTAAGCATCCCTCTTATCTCATCAAAATGTTTACAGAAAAATTTATCAATAGGCATAGGTAACATTACGAATTTAAATGTTCTATTTTTTAAATTATTAAAATAACTTTCAACATTTGATGTAGAAGATGTAACTTGTCCATAATTATAATAAGGTTGCATAATACTAGACCAAAAAGGATAGGTCTATAAAAAATTACATAAATTTATAGTTATTTCAGGGTTATAGAAATAATTTTCTTCTTTAAATGTTATGATACATTTAGATAAGGCTTTATTTTTAATACTTTCTACCCAGCAAATTATGTTGATATATTTAAGTCAATGGATATTTTATCATCAAGTTCATCTTATATACTAATGTCTAATTCTTCTATTCCAGAGATTACATTTTTTAGATATTTTTTAGCATTTAGCATAATGTCAGGACAAATTTCGGTCCCACAAAATTCACTATTACATACAATAAGGATGGATTCTATTAACATTTCCGCCTCTTTAAAGGAAACAGATTTTATTAGCATAGCAACGGAACGAATATAAAATTCTCTAAATAAACGAGGTTTTTTATATAAACTAGTCCATCTACTTATCAGTTTGATACAATGAGCATGATCTACTCTAATAAATATCCTAGGGGTCTGCAATTTATGGCCTAATATTATATTAAATGAATATTCAATATATGACTTAAGATCAATAAAATGTGCAAGTGATCTGGCAACAGCCCCCAATAAAGCTAATGAATGATCAATTACAACTATTTTTGGTATTTTAGCACCTCGATGCACCCATACATTCAACCAATGTGAAATGTGGTTAATATCATGGGCTTCTGATAACATCTGAACTACAGGTATTTGCCCAGATTTTACTTTTAAATCGATTACTCCTATGTATAAGAAAATATGCCCAGATGTTTGATCATATGGTCGACTTAATTTTTTTACTAAGGTCCCTGTGGCATCTATTTGTAGTATGGATACGTTAGCATCTTGGCAATATTTATTAAAAGTTATCATTTGTTCTGGTAACCAGTAATGCATAAAAAATTTATCACAGGAAATATTGATTATACTGGGTAAATATGGTTGTGTATATTTTAGATATAATAATTGATTGATTACGCTATCCGATTTAATGTTAGATTTATTTGAGAGAGATTGTTTGCACTTCCGTAGGACATCCAAGGAATATAAAGTACTGGGTTCTAATTCACCATATTTCATAGTTTCATTTGCTTCTTTAATACGCCAGTTTAAGGCTAAATCTGATTGTAATTCCTTGGCCACTTCTTCCCTTTTTATCCCACTTAGCGGTCTTTTATAAATACTATTATGCAAATCAATTTTAAAATTTATTATTTCACATATAAATTTTATATATATATTATTTAAAGTATTTAATTTTTTAATTATTAACACGGCTGAACACTGTTTACATGTGGCTTTTATCTTTATTAGATATATAGAATTTAACGATACATAGTTGCTATTGAAAACCCATAAACAGGGTATTTTCAATTGGTTACTCATATTCTTCTCAAGAATATGAGTCCGCCCTCTTTTTAATCTATTTGGTTTATCAGTATTAGGATATATTAGATTCCAATCTTCATCTGTCAAGGAAATTTCAAATATATCATTTTTTATTTTCCCACTTTCTTCAGCAAAATCACTTGACTCCATTGACATATCAGAGAATCTTTCCTAGGGATAAGGTAAAAATATTTAAAAATCATATTAAAATAGTAAATATTTCATATATTAATGTTTGTGTTCCTTTATTAAAATAAAGTCGTAATATATTACATAAAAATTAAATATTGTAAAATATGTATGGTAATTACACTTTATAACGGGCCGAGCCCCAGCCTTAAATTTTTTAAGCACCAGACTTGGGTCCAAAACAAATATTTCTGCGGTTACAAAAGCAAGAAACGTCGTACCTCATATTGTCAAAATATAATATAAATATATTTTTTGTTAGTGAAGACTATTTTACTATATTTTTAGAAGGTATTAATTATATTAATAACTAGGGATTAGTAGAATTAGGGATAGTCGGATCAATTATATTAACCTTACAAACATGATTTATTTTATTCTATTTATTAAAATAAAAAAGTATTTATCACCATATATGTATATCAATTCTATATAATAATGCAATAGAATTACATTAATGATGATTTTGAAAAAATTGCGCTCTATATCCCTTACTTTTATGTCAAAATATCGTTGCGGCAAAAATTTATTTGTCCCGACAATATTTATTTTTAAAAAATAAGCCCGCCCTTGGTTCAGGCTAGTTACCCGGTCTACTTTAGCAATTATTTATTTACTATCTTTGTTACTAAGATTTAAATTATCTGTGTGTGGGGGGGGGGGGAGGGGGTGTTATTCTTTACGTAACAAGAAATTACTCTATTTTTTTAAATTTACATAAGACAATAAATTATTGTATATATTTTGATTTATAAGCCAAAATGAAAGGTTTCACATTAATTTAATGTTTAAAATTAGGGCGTATTCATTAAATACAGTGTGAGCAGTTAAAATAATTACCTTTGTTTTAAAATAAGTGACACAAAATTCACTTTATTTAACTTTCACCAGAAATTATATTAAATATAAATAATGATATATTTACTTCTTTATGTATTTCCAAAATATCCAAACAATTATTTCTGTTTTGAGACGCATAATTGTAGAGTAGTTTTGGGCTCATCATAGCTGATAATTCTTTACTTAAATCTTTCCATATTTGACCTTTATGGTATATTGTTAAATATATAAATAGAATAATATATTGTTATTATGACGGCACTTTGTATCGAAAATTGGGCCCTAGGACTCCCAAAAGATATTATTAAAAATAACATTCATAATGACTTCTATTTATTCACACTTTTTTATACTAATAAATTTATAATAAATTGCAACTGTGAATAGTCGCTGCGCCGAATTGACGCAGCGCCAAATTTTTCGCGCTAAAATGACATAACATAATTAATATTTTATATAACTAAATTAGTGCAAAATGGTATGAATTTATGAATCCGGATCAAAATAAAGTAATTCTAGACTCACCAATATCATTACTTATCTTAAATAATTGGGTATATATTTCTATTCTTATACAAAAATAATTTAATTTAGAAATATATATCATTCAGGGACCTGCGGGCCCGGCCCTAAGCTAGGGCCGGGCTGTATTTTAAATTTTTTAAGTATACCCGGGCCGGGCCTGAAATTTTTTTTTAAAATACCCGTGCCGGGCCTGATAAACCTGATAAATATTTTTTAAAAAATACCCAAGTCGGGCCTAAAATGAATTATTATATTCGTCAATAGATATGGTTATAAATGATTATATATAGTTATTATAAATATAATGTTCTCTAAACGAGCCGTTTAACAAGATTAGCTAATATGCCTGCTTATTGAATGATAATAGAGCGGGGATGGTTGGGACACTTTTCGTTCAAACCCTAATAATTTTAATATTAATAGACTAATCTGAATAATTAAAACATCTTCTGAATCCCAGAAGCATTGGCTATTTGAAATAATTAATATATATTTTATAAAAATTATATTTTTTTAGAAGATTTAATTTAAAAAAAAAATTTTTTTTTGTCCCAACCATGACAGACTCTGTGTACGTTGGGACACACGTATGTGATAGTTGTAACACTCGTGAAATAGAGGTCTAAATAAATTCAAAAATTTAAAATCAATAATCCAGTAAGACTAGACTACGACACATATGATTTTATTGATAGTGTAATTCATAATCAATAACTATATAAAAAAAATTTTAGTAAAATTTAGGAAATTTATTTTGAGAAAAAAAAAATTGTAAAAAAAAAAAATTCCATTTAATCATAAACATAGTGAAAGATAAGTATTTAATTATTCATTATTCAAAATACTAAATTAATAATAAAATTATAAAATGAGCTAAAATGGCGTATCCCAACTATACTATGACCAACTATGACCGAGCCCGCTACCTTTATAAATATCAACCAAAATCATATTAATTCATGTTTATTGATTCCAAAAGTTTGCCAGATTGGGAAATAGGTTTAAACTTTCCTAAAATCTATTTATTATGATTTTTGAAACGATAAAGGCAAATATTTTATATTAATTTTGGTGTGCCAACAAAACTTCTTCTGTAAAAATTAATATTTTTCAAAACTTTTTTAGCTAATCATGTATGACGTAATTATCTATGTTAAGCTTAAATTTCCAGTCTTATAAAATAATAGCTCAAATTATAATCAGAGTGTCGTCCTAACGTTCCCCTGTACTAAATGTACCCATATAATTTAAAAAACTTACCAAATTTAGTTACGATGGAATATTTATTTATAATTTTTAAAAGAATTTTAGTTGATGAAAAAAATTGATTTATTAACACATCTTGTTAATATTTAAAATTAATTAAACATTATATTTAATAAAAAAATAATTTCTAGGTGTAGGAAGGAATTTCATATAAGGGTATATATATATATTTTTTTTTTCATAGCTTTCTGATTTAACTATACGATATTTAAGGTAACATCACGCCAAAAATTATTTAAAAATTAATAAAATAGAATATGTAAGAAAGAGTAGTCTATAAATTTATAATTATGTATAGAACAGATATATTATATAAAAAATATAACACCCCACCCCATAATGAAAAATTTAAAAATCATAAATAAATTCCCGTTAGATGGCGTAAGAAATTAAAAATTTAGTTTTTTTTAAAAAAAAAAATTAAAAATAATATGAATATTTATAGGAATCGTCATTCTTTGCTCTGGATTAATTTATTTGGTAGGTATACAATCTAATATTATAATTAAAATTTTAAAAAAATTTGAAGTTTCCATCATAATTTTCTAGCGAGATTTTGTTAATATAATATCCCAAACCTTTGTGTCATCTGTGAGTAGAATCTTTACGCTCGCGAAATATTTTCCTGAATAAAACATTGAGTTAGCCGTTTTTAAAAATCGGCTTAAATCGAGCATATTATATTTTTGACTCATTTTGTATAAAATTTAACTTATATAAACATAAGTAAGACGGAAAAAAAATATGAAGTTTCTATCAATATGACAATAAATAATATATATATATATAATCTTTTAAATCAATTAGGAATGGCAATTTTCCACAAATCACATTAAATATAATTTTAAAATAAATAAAAAAATAAATTAAGATAAATAGAAACTCAATTAATTATAAATTTTCATGAAATGATTAGCAGGGCCTCTTTCTTGCACATAAATAATCTTAAGAATTTGAATTAAAAAGCTAGGAGGATATATAATTGTTAAAAATATATGAATCCTTTTTTTTATAAAAAAAAATATCGGAAAATTTATTTAGTTTGCCTATTCTCAGATTACAACCTATCACAATTTAATCATTTTTACCTCGCAATCCTAACCAAGTCTAACGAATTCATGGTGTTGTTAAATTTTCTTTCTTTCTTTCTTTCTTTCTTTCTTTCTTTCTTTCTTTCTTTCTTTCTTTCTTTCTTTCTTTATCCCTATTGTGGTTTAGTCAAGCTTTTAGCCTAAAAAAAATTGAATTAAGGTTCTAAGTTAAGTCTCAACTTCAAGATTGATTCAATATTTTTGGGTAAAAACATGGCTACCCTGTTTTATAGTTGACTAAAGTTAGGTAGTTTAACAACACTACGAATTCATTATATCTTAAAGATGTTTACAGCTCAAATGTTTCCACTGTCATATTCCAAAGATTTAATTCATTAATCCTATTTTTTAAAAATAATCAATTTCTATTTATCAATTATTTTTTTTATCTTATGTAAATTAGGATTATAAGAGAGTCGTACAATTCATTTTTTTTTCCGCCAGACAGACAAATGTTTTTGTACGAATCTGTTTCCGGTCTAATTTAAATATTTAGTTTAGTCTAGATTAAACTCCGACTTACATATTTATTTAATAAAAATTAAGGTAATTTAAAAAAAAAATTAAATATAAAACCGGAAGTAGGATATTCAAGTATCTAAATAAAAAAACACGCAAAAATTATTTTTTATTATTTGTTTCAAATTTTCTAGTTTTTTTTAAAATGTTTAACACTTTTATATTAAAAAAAATTTAGTAAATTTGTATTACATTACATAAAAAAAAAGTACTCGAAATATTATTGCACCTTACATAATATCAGATACCTGCAGGCCTGGCCTTAAGCCCGGCCCGGGTACACGGGCTGGGCCGTATGTTTATTTTTTAAATATACCCGGCCCATGTCGGACCGGGCCGGGCCGTAAATTTTAAAACCAAATAATCGCCATTATTAGCTATAAAAATCAAAAATTTAATAAAATATATTTTTAAAAAATCGGGCCGGGCGCTGTACAAATGGTTCCTCTGCAGGCCTCTGCATAATTATTCTATTCATCAATGAAAAAATGTTGTTAAACAGATACGGGAAAAATTTGCTGTATTATAATTAATTTTGGCATTACAAATTATTTTAAAGAAAGAATTTATCTAAGTTTGTCAAAATTCAATAAATTTAAATATTCCATACATAAAAAAAAATATACAATAATTTAAATCTCAAATATTATATATGTTAGCGTCGTCAATGCGTTTTTTTCTGGCAACGTATTTTTATTCTTTTTTAATCTTTGAATCATTTTTTTTGAACTCATTTTTTTTAACTTGGAATACCTACCTTATGAATTGTAGATAATTTTGCCTGTTAACCTTTGAGTCATTTATAAATTTATATAAAAAAATATACGGAAAAATTCGATATAAATTAGATTAAATTTAAAATGTTCATGGATAAATTGTCCGAGATTCATAGGGTGGGTATTCCAAACGTAGCGGCTTTCATTAAAAACGCGCTTTAAAAAATGATTTAAAGTTGAAAAACTAACACATTACCCGGAAAAAAACACATTGACGCAAACATATTTATATATACATCTTATATTTGGTAAACATTGTTATAGTGTGTGTGTGTTATATATTTTCTCAACTCAATATAACAGTTTTTAAAGATTTTTTATATTTTTATAAGGTAAAATATATTTTACTTTTATAGGCACGGTTGTAATAATTCAGATGTATACTTTTAAAAATGAAAAAATGTCTTATTCAAATTATAGGAATTATTTACGATATTATTAAATGTTATATGTAATTGAGGATTAAAGGAAAGATATATATTTGAGATTTTGTGAATATTAATGATACTTTTCAATTTTTTTTGGAAAGAGTTCTTTTTTAATTTGTTTTAGTTTCTTTATATTTATATAAGTTTTTTTCTATTGATGCAAGGGGGGGGGGAACTTGCACTAATGTCGATTAGAATATTAAAACGGTATAGAATTTATGACACAATGATAGTCTTTATTTAAATAAAAATTGTATATCTTATGTATAAAAAAATGACATTTTTGTCATGTCAAAACGATGTATAAAAGTAAATCTGATCATTTTATATATAGCAAAACATCGCCTCAGATCATAAAAATACACATTTTTTAAACACAAATAATCATAATAATATATCCAATTAATTACACTATAAAATAACGCTTTAAATATTAAGATAGGAATAACTTTTTTAAACATAATATAAACAATAAACATAATAACATGTTCAATTACAATATAAAATTTAACACCTTAAACGTTAAAGTATGAATAATCTATTATTTAATAACTATAATCTTTCATAATGTTAATTTAGTATATTTTTACTTTATAATTTATTATGTTAATTAATAAAAAAATTAATTAATCTAATTATCTTTATTTAGATTCAACTTTATCTTTAACTTATAATGATATCAAACTCTCAATTCAATATAGCCTATCAAGTTATATTTTTAAAATTAATAAAAATGTTTTTATCATATATACCAAATTTATTTAAAATTATAATCATCTAAAATGAATAAAATAGAATGGAATATGGAAGAAAAAGTAAGTTCATAAATTTATGATATGTATATAACAGATATATTATATAGAAAATATAACACTCATAATAAACATTATAAAATAATAAATAAATTCCCGTTAGATGGCGTAAGAGATTTAAAATTTAGTTTTTTTTTAGTTAAAAATAATATAAATTATAAGGAGCATATTTCTTTCCTCTAGATTACTTTATTTGGTACAAAATAAAAAAAAATTGAGAGTTACCATCATTATTTTTGGAGATGTCCATTCTCAGTTTAGTCATTTTTTTAATAAGATTTTTGGGTTTTAAAAAAATATTTTTTTTTTTGACTCCTTTTGTGTAATCCAACTTATATATATATATATATATATATACATAAAATAAATAAAAAAATTTAGAATTTCCATCATTATGGAGTTATGATGTCCATTCTCAGATTAGTCATTTTTAAGATTTTTGGGGTTTAAACTCCAATAGATACCCAATATTTTAAAGTCATTTTTTTTTCATCACTTAGCAATAACATTTCCTAATTTCAAAATTTTTCACAAATCTTTGGTACATTAGGGATAATTTTATAATTTATGATCTTAGCCTCTAATGGTATAAAACCGGAAATGGCCTTAGACAAAGAAGGTATTCTTTTTTTAAATTTTTTTTCCTGTAGAGAGATATCACTAGTAATGTTACCTAACTTTAACCATCTCTATTGTGGTTTAGCTTAAAAAATTGAATTAATCTTCTTAGTTTGAGACTCAACTTGAAGATTGTTTGAATATTTTTGGATAAATACATAGCTACATTGTTTTATAGTTGACTTAGTTAGACATTTTAACAAGATTAGATATCACGCTAGTTTATATTTTTACAAAATCCTAGACTGGGATAAACATGGCCTAGGAGTTATGACTCTTTATATGGCTTTTCCATCTTCACTTGTAATTAATCAACTTTACCAAAATTTCCCTTTTTCTTTTAAATCAATAAATTTCATTATATCCTTCTTTACATTTCTTGATTTTTAACTATTATCATTTCTCCAACTGCTCCGTCATCTCAACTCTTTTACGCTAACTAATTTATAACTTTATCCGTATTACTTCTACCGACTTCATAATATGGGAATTAATTTATTTGCACGACATTGCTCTTGAATATGTTAATATGCTTACATCTTTCAATTTTTTAAGCATCTAATAAAAAAAATTCAGCATTACACCTCTACAATAAGTTTTATAATTTAGGAAATTACTATATTAAGCCTAAAAAATATATTCAATTTAAATTATGAATGATTTATTTGATCAAATAAAATATTTATGAAAAAAAATATTTATGAAAAAAAATATTTATGAAAAAAAATATAAAATTGATATTGTATGTAATTATAATGCTAAAATAATAATGAATCAACATTTTCAGGATTCAAATAAATTCTTCCTTGTTCTAAAAACGTTCCAGCAATGCTAAATCCTCGTTTAGAAGAAGCACTAGTCGCTGTAATTGCCAAATTTTTTCTTACTAATCTTGATAGCTTTGGCATATCTCTTTCTTGTCGTTTCGCACCAAAGTAGTTTTAAATATATAAAAAAGGTTTATTTATTTTAAGAAAAAACTTTTCATGATACCAAAAAATGACATTTTAATTTTTAAATCAAAAAGGTTCATAAGAACAATTTTTTTTATTAATATTTGCTTAGATGATTTAAAATTTTTTTCAC
Organism: Gordionus sp. m RMFG-2023; assembly: GCF_954871325.1. Taxonomy (NCBI): domain Eukaryota; kingdom Metazoa; phylum Nematomorpha; class Gordioida; order Chordodea; family Parachordodidae; genus Gordionus; species Gordionus sp. m RMFG-2023. The sequence goes on along the minus strand of NC_088779.1, from coordinate 2,381,298 downwards.
CCGTCCGCCCACCTGCCCGTTCTTAAAATTTTTTTGGCCCGCCTATCCGCCCGCCTATCCGCTCGCCCAGTGGGTCGAAACCTCACCCAATGCAGACCTCTAGGCCTCGCCATCTCCTGTCTGCCCTGAACACATGTATATACTAATTATTGCAGTTGAATTATTTTCAGGTCGTTATAATATTTTAAGTATTTCAAAAGAATTTAATTAGGATCGAAGTGCGATTGCAAGATGCTAATTTTATTTTTAAGTGAAATATTGTTTACACCTTAACTAATAATATAAGGTTTGGAAATTTCGCAAGGTAATGTGAGTTCCATATAGCTTCAACTCATTCAGATGGGAAGAGGGGGGATATTATTGAAATGATTAAATTCATGTTTAAGACCTCCAGCTAAATGCATCATCGTGTGTGGGGTAGATGGGGGAAGATATGTCGTGAGACAAATAAAATATTTCTAAGTGCCACAACGACTTGAGATCAATACATAACACTGAGTGTAGTAAAAGGTAATGTCATAGTGGATTTAACGATTATAATTGACTTGGTTATGGTATATATATATATATAATTGACCCGAGAGCCCTATTTATAAAAAACTTGGAATTTGAGTTTAATTATTATAATATCTAAGAAAAAAAAATTAAAAATTATGTGTATATATTTAAGTAATTGACACATGTCACCTCAAATAAAAATTATATTTAACCTCCAATTTTATAAATATAAAAATCTGAATTGAATAGATATAGATAAAAAAAAATTATCGAATGAAAATATCCATTCGTGCTAACTATGAATGTGGGAGGAAATGGAAATTCCGTATATAAATAAAGGAAATGTGTTAGATGAAAAATGAAATATGATTCTGATTGACATTTCGATAAAACAAAATTGATTCATTGAGAATATTTTTAATATTTAATTTTCGGGCCTCGGGTATGGCTCCCTTTTAACGCCCGATCGAAAGAAAGAAAGAAAGAAAGAAAGAAAGAAAGAAAGAAAGAAAGAAAGAAAGAAAGAAAGAAAGAAAGAAAGAAAGAAAGAAAGAAAGAAAGAAAGAAAGAAAGAAAGAAAAAAAGAAAGAAAGAAAGAAAGTTTAAACGTCCAAACTACACATTTATTCATAACAGAATCTAAACAGTATCATAAACGATAACATAAACAATTAATAGGCAAACCATTAACTGAAATCTTCACAATCTCCTCCTTCTTCCTCAGCTGGCATCACGTGATCTCCCCTTCTCCCTTCTTTCCCAATGAAAATTATTTGTTCATGTCATAAAAATGACTGACATTTAGTATATTATCTTAAATTTATTTCTTCTTTTTTCTAACTGCTACAACAGAAAGAAAGAAAGAAAGAAAGAGAGAAAGTTGGTCTTAGACCTGCCAAAAGGTGAGTGTACCTGAATTACAAGGCCCATCCTCAATATAATAAGATCGATTTTTTTTCGGGGAATTATTTTCCTAGATTCATTCATAATGAACCAATCATAAAAACAAATCAATCACGTATTATTTGTTAAAAAAAAATAAACATAAAAATAAACAAAAAAATAAACAATTCAAAAATATATACCCAACTTTTCGTATTTTTTATTATTATTTTTTGTTTGAAAAAAAACAACATAAAAAACATGTTTTTTTAAATTATTTTTTGTTTGAAAAAATAAACTTAATAATAAAAATAAACAATAAAATAAACAATTCAAAAATATATACCCAACTTTTCGTTTTTTTATTATTATTTTTTGTTTGAAAAAAAAAACATAAAAAACATTTAAATTATTTTTTGTTTGAAAAAACAACAACATAAAAAACATGTTTTTTTCCCACCCCATTCATAATTGAAATCCACGCCTAAATATTAAAATCATGATAATGATTTATTTATTTTTGTGTCATAAGATATCCCCTGGTCGTATCCAAATATTTTGAGCCTTTCGCGAAATAGTTTTAAAGCGAAATCGTAGAGCTTAACATCCAGCTGATTATTTCGCGCTATTTTTATCAACATAATTTGATCCAAACGTTTGATCAATTCCTCAGATTTGCTCACTTTATTCTTCAGCAACTCTTTATTACTGAAGGATATTCCCAGCACTTTCTCGAATAGGTAGATAGTTTGTGGCACATATTCAGTTATGCCGAATACCTTGAGCCCTAATTGCAAGTTAATCTTGGCACTTTCCAGCATAATATGATCCTTTTGTTCAGTTGATAGACTGTGATTAGTGGTTTTTTTTTAAATAAATAATATTGTTTACAAAATGTGATTCTAAAATGAATATATACTTTATCGACTTTTACCTTCAATTTTTCTCAAATATTTAATACCTAAAAATTAAAAAGTTTCTATTAAATATTTATTTGAACAACTTTACAGTTAATGTGATAATTTTCATTTGTATGGATAAAGAATATAGCCATTATATACTACACACTCCCTTACTTTTTATCACATTCTATGATTGACATATCGGCTAGATGTCTCGTCATGCGATTATTCGCCCATTGATTTTGGCAGGAGACGAACTCTTCCAATGTGAGCTCTGAAAAATTTTGAATGTGGCCAAAGCATGTAGGACGAAAAATCAACACCTCCTTCTCGCACATTATGAATTGCTTGGCCCAATCACCTCTTCTACGAAACTGATTGTATTCGCTCATGTATCTCTTCATAGGTTCTCTCAACATCGTCACAAAGTATCTTAAATTTATTTAGGGTAAGGGTGTAAGATTGTCTATATATATATATGATAGTTTAAATAAAATATTTAATGTTTTACTATACAATAACAACTTACTCGCTTAAGATATTGATATAAATTTTTGACAAAATACGCTACGTCCGTTAATTTTTTACCTCAAGAATAAATTAAGTTAGATCGATAATTTTAAATTTTTATTAATTAGTTTTAATAATGATGGATCTTTAATATGACATTCAAATAAATGTGATAGAAACCTTATAATAACCCCCAAAACCGGAAGTACAAACCGGAAATCGTCATGAAAAAACTTAAAATTCTGTAGATGTATACCAGACTGCTTTACATTTGTGCAAAATAATCCTAGACTAGGGTAAACGTGGTTCTAGGAGTTATGACATTTTATATTGCTAAAATTTATAAAATTTAACAGAAATATCATCATCATATATAAATTTAATGAATTCTCTAGGTGATAATTTTTATTATTAACATCTAAAATTTAAAGGTGCATAACTTAGACATATATATATAATTAAGAAAGTTTTTATATAAAAAAAATAAAAATTAGGTATAAAATGACACCTTTGCAAGTTTTAAATCGATAATTTATTGGGTTAATCAAATAAAGTGAGAAATCTTAAATAGGAAATAGTCTTTAAAAAAAACAAATATTATAGAATTTACATTGGGTCATTGGATAATTTTTTGTGTCTTTTGTTTGGGTAGAATATGCCGGCTTTTACCTTAACACGGTGTTCCCTGATAAAATTCTGGTAAGAATTAACGTTTTCGGACAAATCGTATAGTTTCATCGCCACGGGAAGACAGTCACGCATGCGGTCGAATATGGGATGTATCCCGCAATACTCCCAGCGATAGGTCAATCGATTATACAGCCAACTTTTGGTACCGATGTATTCGGTTATATTGTTTATCACCTTCTTCCGAGATTTTAAATTTGGGCGTTCGCATAAGCATATTTTGATATCATAACCGATTCTAGTCGTTCTGCAGGAGCACACAGGATTTACTTGGACATTGTGCACCAATATAGAACTGAATTCGGTGCCTCCGGTTTTTTGTATGTGGACGAATGCCAAAATATCTCGATCAAAATTGAACCGGACTGCCGTAATGGGGTCTATCAGACATTCGCTACTAGAATTTCGGTGATTGCCGAGCTTACAACTAGCATCGATATTTTGGAGATAATCAGAGGAAAAGCGCCGTTTCAGGTAACTATACGCGTCTATTTTCGTGTCTTCCCAAGTTTCATTGTGCTGTCGATTATTTTCGCGGCTGATTAAACGCACTCTCCCATTTTGAACACTAGATATATCGTTCATTCCTACTATTTGACTCTGGTGTTTAGGGAATATTTTATGAATATCGATAACCGTGAGCGGATAGATTGCTGAATAGAAGTGATAATCGAAGATAAGCACGTAAAAAAGGATTACAATACATGAGAACAGTATAATTTTACATATTTTGTTAAAATTATGTTTTAGTTTTTTCAATATAAACATTTTCATTTATTTACAAAAATTTTTTTTTGTAAAAATGAAATTTATATTAAAAAAAAAATATCAGAAGTTGATTACAATTTGCTTTCATTTATGCTGAATAAGGAGAAAAATTTGATAATATTTTAAAAACCAAAAAATATTATTAAATTTAATAGAAATATAGGGTATATTGTTTCGATCATTTTATGCTGAATAAAGGATAAATATTATTATTTCCATTTTAAATTAAAAAAAAAAATTTCGATTATTTATCGAATTTGAATTAGTGTTGTACAAAATGGCCGATTTCAGATTAAAATAATAAATATTAGGTGAGCTTAGTGTTATTAAATGGCGCGTTTTGAGCCTATTTTTTTTAAAAAAAACGGCTAACTCAATATTTTATCCAGAAAAAATATTACACAAGTCTGAAGATCTTGTTCATAGAAGGAACAAAGGTCTAGAACATATATTATCGAAATCTCGAGGCTCGGACAATATTTTTCTGGCTAAAATATTGAGTTAGCCTTTTTAACAACATTTAGGTGAGCTAGGAGATTTGGCCAAATAGATGAAGCGTTTCCTGACACAGCTCTGCGCAAAATTCTTTAGGCTAATATGATGTTATTTTGGTCATATAATCTTAATCTGGCCGTTTCGTTTTTTAAAATCGACTCAAATCTGGCTTTTTAACAACACTAAATTTGATAATATCTTACATAGTAAGTAAAGATATATAAAAAAAAAGAGAGGTTGTAATGGAAAAGGAAGGGTTAGGAGGAGCAAGGAAAAGAAAGATATTAATCTAGAAACGCGTAATAAGAACTAGAACCTTGTTTACCTATATAAATAATTCCAGTAAATATTTAACAATTTTAAATGGGGTCAGTTAGAAACTGGGCAGGGCCCTAGCACCTCCTTTAGGTTATGCCAGGTTATTCTAACTGTCTTTATTACTTATCATATATTTACAAATTCGTAATAAAGACGAGAAAAAAATAAACAATTATCATCGTAAACAAAACGTCCATTAAGTATATAACAAAAATGGCGAAATTTCTAATGACATAATCATCATGGCGATTATTGCGCAAGATTATTTAAAAATTTTAAATTTGGTAAAAAGTAACATTATAATCTTGCGCGTTACCTATTTACAGGCATCTATTTTTTTTTGATCGATAATTCGAAATAGTAAAAATGATTCTGTTATCGGTAAATTATCAACAAAGTTTTATTCCATACTCCATAATCTTGTATAGCACCATTTATCAGAGACCAGCTGGTCCGAATTTTTTTTTCATAAATCTTTTCAGGCCCGGCCCGGATTTATTTAAAATATATTTTATTTATTTTTGATTTTTTAAGCTAATGATGGTTAATTTTCAAATATTTGGTTTTTACCAGGGCCGGGCTTAGGGCCGGCAGGTCCCTGCCATCTATTTTACAAGTAAAATTTCAATTATTTTTTTTTACCTTAAATAGTTTTTTGAGATATAAATAATTTTAAAAATTTCACAACTTTACAAAATTAAGTAATTTTTTGCACCTTTAAGGCCCAGCAACCAGAAATCTTACCATTTACAAATATTCGAAAATTTCAAAAGATATGGTCTATCATCACAAATCAGTTTATTCCTGAGTCGGTTTTTTTCTTTGCAAAGAAGCCCGATAAAACTCCAGATGAGAGTAATAAGATGGAGGGTACTAAGAATTCCTTACTAATTCTTTAATTACTTGGGATTTCATTATTTGCATATAATCCTAAAAAAAAAAATAATTAGAATATTTACTATAATTTAGGAATAATTTATGTTTATCATTCGACATAATTCCATCTTTACATTTTTTTTTTAATCGTCTGCTTTTGAAATAATTAAACTTTATTAAAATTATAAAATAAAATATAATTATAAATCAAACATAAATATTGGTTTCAAAATTTTGATAAATTTAAATTTCTAAATAGTTAGATTCCGACAGCACATCCAGCCTTTTCTTCATATTCAACCCATTCCTAAATATGCAAATTTTATTTTAAAAAAAAGGGTAAGTGTTCAATCTTGTAAGTAGTGTTGTTAAACGGCTCGTTTTGAGCCGATTTTTAAAAACGGCTAACTCAATATTTTATCCAGAAAAATATTACGCAAGCCTGAAGATTTTGCTCATAGAAGGAACTAAGCGACATATATCGAAATCTCGAGGCTTAGGCAATATTTTTCTGGCTAAAAGAGCCGTTTAATAACACTACTTGTAAGTAAAAGAATGATTTGAAACATAAAACTATTATAAAATACAGCTTGATTCACAATTATTTTATTTTAGAGATCAAGGATTGGTCTACATTCTAAATCGCTCAAATGGGAACCTAGCTTACATCTCCTAGAATAATTTTAAAAGGTAATATTGAAAATATAATTGTTAGATGCTAGGAAGACTGGTATTTAATTTGAGTTTTTAAAAAAAAATGGATGAAATATTATTTATTGTTCCCAGAATTGGGAATATTAATGATATTTCCTGTATATACAATGCTTTTCTAATAATATTCCCGAAATTATCCCGTACACTACGTCTTGGCCAATCATTTTTATGATTTGTAATTCTTTAATATTTTAATTTCCCTTTTTAAATGTTTAACTCAAGTTCGAGAGACTATAATAATAAGAAGAAAAATATAATAATTTTTTTACCTTTTTGCCTCGGATTTTATTTTAATCGCGAAAATAAATAATTCTTTTTAATAATATTTATTTTTTTTCCGGTTATGGGTTACTTTATTTGAATATTTACTGATATAATATATATAAAAAATAATATTGATAATCTTTTATTTTTAAAAATAAACTTACAATAATAATAAAAAATAAAAATAATATAATAATATAATAATAATAAACAATTACATAAACAAATAAATACGTAATAATATATTATTACTTCTTTAACATTTATATTTTTAAAATACAGGCTTTTTAAACGATCCTTTTAAAAAGATCGAATCCCGATCACAATCTTTTCAAAAAAAGAGTATCGAAATCCAGGATCAAAATCCAGGATCGAACTTTTTTTTAAAAAAGGATCGCGATCGCGATCCTTTTCTTATTTAAATTTCTGAAGGAAATTTCTGATCGATGCAAAATTAAATAATACAAAAATAAATTACATATGGTATAAATTTATTGTGTAATTGAATAATATAATATAAGTACAACAATTAGTATATATTTATTTATAATTAAAATTAGCCTCTAATAGTAAAATTTTTTTAAAGTTATTATCATTTAAACATCCACGTCTTTCATAGAGCACATGTTTAGCTTTACTAAACAAGCGAAGGTGTGTTATATTCAATAAATATTTTCTTTAAAATAAACCTAAATATTCATTGAATCCTCATTTGAATAAAAAAAAATTATTAATTGGACGAGCATTTTGTGAAAAATTTTTCACAAAAATGGCATCAATTTTATCCATACATTCATTTGAAACATCTGCTTGTGATTGATCCTGCATTTTTTTCCAAATGGGAATTTAACCTTTCTTTTACCATCATATTTTGTGGCAGATTAATATAAGGCCAATTTAGCTTAAATTTTGGGTGTATTATTGCTGCCAATATGTTACTGTCATCATATAGTTAAGGAAATCTATATAAATAAAGGATAATTAATTTATTATTAAATAAGTGTTCGTTCATATAAATCAGGTATCTGCAAAACTTAGCCATTATTAACACATCGATAAATATTTTATTAATTATTGTAAATAATTCTTACTATATGCATATTGTTAGGCTCTTCACAAATAAATAATAAAACTGTATTTTTAAAAGAATTAATTACTTCTAAATAGCCTTAAGGTTTAAACAACTAATCTTTGAAGATATTTGTTCCAACATAAAAAGCATTTTACACTGATCATTTAGTTACTTCCATCCTTTTCACATAAAGTATAATAATTACGTAAATTATGAAATGGTAAAAGATTCACATTCTCACTTATATCTGCTGTCACATCAATAGTAGCTGTATTATCTTCTAAATCTATAATGGAGGACATAATAAAAACCTAGAATTTATTTATATTATATATAATATAATTATATAAATAAAACTTGTAGGTTCAAAATATCGTTCTAGATAAAATTTAGGAAATTGTTAAATATAAAATATGATGGAATGGAATGGAAGTTGATAAGATATTTTTTACAAAAATAATATTTTAATTTTTATTTTATTTATTGCTTTTAAATTAAAAAAATTAATTCCTAAAAGGATCGGGATCGAATATTAAATAAAATAATCTCGATCACAATCCTCAATTTAAGTCAATCATAAATTCAAGAAAATTGACAAATTTAGGATCGAATCCAGGATCGGCATTCTTTTGATTCGATCCTTTTGCAACTCTATTAAAATATAGTTAAGTTATAAAATAAAAAAAATAAAAATTACTTGTCTATTCTCAGTATACCTGTCCATTTTCAGTTTACCAATCAATTCTCAGAGTTAAACCGATTTTATCACATCGATAAAATGATTGATGTTCAAGAAACAGATTTTGCTCAAATATTTGATATGTCCTACAAGTTTATTAGGAATATAAGCGATATAGATGTATCATCTAAAGTTAATCAAGTATTAAATTTTAATTCCCAGTAATAATTATTTTAACTTATAAGATTCAGATATCAGATGTAATAAAAAAATTGGAAGATCTGACTAAAAAATTGTCTTGTAATGGAGTTTTCTCTGATAATGAAAACATTAATGAAGTGGAACCAAATTATATAAAGTATAAAATTAATAATATTAGATTATATTGTTTTAGATATCTTTTATTACCTGCCTTTCTAGCATATTTAACTAGTTTATTAAATTCAGATCGTTTAAATCACTTAAGATTGGCAAAAGTAAAAATAATATTTAAATAATTTTAATTTCTTAGAATTTAGGAATATTATGAAGACTTTTTTAAAATATGCAAAAATTATTCAATAAAATATAAACATTTTTTGGCTAATACATCAAATAATCCAGATAATATAAGGAATGAAAAAATTGCTAATTATAAGTTACAACAGAATTATGACTTAGAATTAGAAAATTTAGAAAAGCTTATAAAATCCTCAGCATATAAGCTCACAGAAGATGGATATAATGATATTTTAGTAAATCCAAGTTAATTATTATAATAAAAAGTGTTGTAGAAAAATTATTACATTAAATTAATTGAGAAATTTGCTAATCAAAGTCAAAATGAACTCAACCTCATTAATTGTAAAAAAACATAGACTATTATTTTTATTTTATTACTTTATTTTATAGTGGAAATAAAAGTTATTGAAGATAATAAATCAGGAACAATTCACAAAAATGAAACTATACATATACCACCAAAAACACAATCCTATATACCAGTAATATATTAAATATGTTTAAAAAGTTGATTATTGAAATTTATAAGAAATGAATTTGTTTTTTTTGTGCGTGTTCTAAACATTTTCAAAAAAAAATAATGAATGAAAATTTCTAACATATTTAAATTCTTCTTTAATTCTCTTTAAAAGTTTTAATTAATAATATAGTGCCCTTTATTTGAGTTTAAATTAATTCAAAAATAATTATAAATATTAGTAATCTACTTGATATAGAATCCTGGCCAGGGTCTTTCCTTTTTGGCTCTGGCCAGTTCTTTAAAAAATATTAATATATTAATTTTACAGCAGCCCTGATACGGGCCTGGAGTGATTTTAAAAATCTGACTTAGGCTTAAAAATTAAAAAAAATTGAAGTTGAGCTGACATAAATAAATATCAATAAATAAGTTTGATGATGAGTATTTTAAGCTTGACCCAAATTTTATCCTTTATGTCCTGGCCTGGAATTTTTCAAAATATAGTTATTTCAAATATTTTATATTGTTTTGTAAAAAAAATAGAAAAAGTAAATTATTACATAACCACCCATTATAAAATATTATAAAATCGGTACAGCTGAATTTTTTGTTACACTTTTGGTGTCACCACTCCTTTAAAAAATTGCTTCCAAAAAACTTTAAAATAGTTTTTTTTAATAAATGGATTTTTGAATTATTTGGATTTCCATTCAAAGTGTAGACTAACGTTGGTTAGCTGATCTACTTATCGTAATTAAAATGTTCCTCCATTTGCTCCAGATACATGAAGTATAATATCTTATAATAGAAAGTAGTACGTTGTCCACCTCTATCTTGAATATTACGCACAGAAATACACAATATTACTAAAAAATCTTTAATAATAATAATCACAAAGGAAGTAAAAAATGTATTAAATTTACATTTCAATTTGCTTCACTTTTATAGGGATTCTATTACTATAAAAAATAATTCGAAACAATAGTAAGTTTAAAAAAATATTTTTTTAAAAAATTTATGAATCTCACAATCATGCTGAAAATCAAAATTATAAACCAAAAATAAATCACATTAAATAATGATTTCACGATAACCAATTTTATAAATCTAAAAATAAAATATACATTTAATAATTCCCACCAACGAGGATTTTACAAAGAAAAAAAAGAATTCTGTTACATTAAATTATTTATAATTTATTATACATAATAGCATTTGTAATGCGCATACTTACCTATAGCTCATTAATCAAAGAACCAAGCTTAAAGACAAAGTATTCGGAAAGGGGTATCCCAGCCTTCCAACCATGACTCCCGCCGAGTGGTATGACGATAAAATGGAAAGAGAATGTGCACACGCAACTCACTCTTCGCATTCGCCGGAGCCTCAGAAGGCGCCAGAAAATGTTGAGGAAGAAAGTCTCAAACAGAAACGAGAATACGATGACTGGAAAGATAGTAAAATAATGCTACCTATATTTCCCCTCCCATCCCTCTTATTTTACTTTATATATATGCATATGCTACATTAACGAAACTTATAATAAACTCTTAGAATGTGTTCTCATTCTCTTTTTTTAGAATTTTAAATAGTTGTTCTGAGACTTTTACATTTAAAATATAGGTATAAGTTCATTAAGTGCATCTATTTCAGTGTCTTGAAAATGTACACATGTCCCAGCCTGGATTTGTAAAAAAAAATTGGCGGGCTCTTTAATTTATTTTAGATCATCTTATGCAAAAAAATACATAAAAATTATTTTCCAGGCTGCTTTTTTGAATAGAATTCATAATTAAGTCGAGTTAGGTAGGGTGCATCATAATGGCTTAAAACTTAGAGCAGAATTTATAACATGGACTTGAAAAGGTTCATACAGAATATTTTTAATCAAAAAATGTAAACGTTGAATAATTTCTGAAAATTTTAGATTGTTCTAGGTTCCCAGATTTGTCGGTGCAAAACTCTGCTGTAAAAGTAACTGTTTTCATTGGGAGAGGGGAATAACATCATGCATTATTTTAATCTTTCCTTTTATGAAAGTTTTTCTTCTAATTCAAAGAAACTTTGCCTATTTTACGCGAACATTTTATATGTCACATAATCACCTCAATAAAAATCCGATTGAATTTCAAACTTACCTGATTAGAAATTTAATAATCAGATGCACGTAGTGTTGTTAAACTGCTCTTTTTAAGTATTTTTAAAAACGGCGAACTCAATAGTTTAGCTAGAAAAATATTTCTTAAACCTCGACATTTCGCTAATAGAGGTCCAAATCCTTTGTGTCATCTAGAAGCAAAATGTTTAAACATGTATTACTTTTTCCTGGATAAAATATTGAGTTGGCCATTTTTAAAAATCACCCGGTTTCGGCTAATTAGTGTTGTTAAGCGGTTCGATTAAAAACTGCTAACTCAATATTTTCGCCTAAAAATATTATCCAAGCCTAGAGATTTTGCTCATAGATGGCAGGCAAAAGGGTTTGGACATCATCTATTGGTCAAATTTCGAAGCTTTAGTTGTCTTTGGAGATCGACGAAATCGAGCCGTTAAAGATGGCTCTTAGTAAATTACTCTGGGTTTCAGAAAAAAGGTCGTTCCATAGAAATCAACACCAACGCTTCGCTTCACTCGATATCCACATCTCTCAACTCACTTCTATCATTAAAAAAGGAATGATTTTTATTAGACAAATAATTTCCATCTAAACGTGATTTTTATTTTGTGGTAACTGTATGTGAAATCACAAAAAAAGTTGGCCCTTTACTTCTTACACATTAAATGCTGCCTAAAAGTTATATTTTGGACCCTATGCTGGTATTATCGAATGTTACTTGCTTGATCATGACGACAGATATAACGATAAAGCTTGTTTAAAATGATTATATTATTGATATTTTAAAAATATTGCTAAAATATACTATTATTTCAAAAATAAAATTAATGAAGCTCATAGACGAGGTTGGGGCAATACTTACAATATGGGATGATCAACTGAAAAACACATAAAAAAATTTTTGAAACTACTTACATGGCGAATTTAAAAAAAAATTAAATTGACGTTAATGTATATTTCTTTATAACTTCGCATACGATTATATTATAAGTGTCTCAATATCAATTCTTATTAAAATTCCTTTTAATATAAATATTTAGAGATATTACAGAATTATTTTAAATTTATTTGTAACGCCAAGCTAGATATTTTAGTTTTCTACACGTTCCTTGCTTAAGCATAAATGTCTGAATTAAACAGCAGCACTTTAAGCCGATCTAAACTCGCCAGACTTATTTAGAAGGTGTAATCGTAAAAATCGGCTTTGAGATTGACTCAAATAATCAAACTCGGACCGGATTATTACTTCCTAGTTCAACGGTTTGGCTCGACTCGTCGTGGGATCTAACACTATTGTCATGAGGGATATTTAATAATACGAGGGCTATACTAAGCGAAATTAACCTTATGTTAAGCAAGCCTATATCACATTTAAATTTACAATCGTTGTAAAATATATATTTTGGCAAATGATGCTCATTTTGGCTTTGTTATGCGTGGACTTTTATAAGGGAGAAAGATATTTTTTTTTAAAAAACGTAATGTTGGTTTTTTTTTTCGCACAGTTAAAATATATACAAGGTAAAACAAAGTTGAATATAATAAAAAAAAAATTTACAAATCGATATATTAATATTAACAAACGTATAAACTTTTTCGAAAGTATCTATTATATAGTGTTGTTAAACGGTTCATTTTGAGCCGATTTTTAAAAAACGGCTAACTCAATGTTTTATCCGGAAAAAATATTATGCACAAGCCTTAAGATTTTGCTCATAGGCGGCACAGGAGTTTGGACATCGCGAAATCTCGAAGCTTAGACAATATTTTTCTGGCTAAAATACCGGGTTGGTCGTTTTTAAAAATCGGCTCAAACCGTGCCGTTTAACAATACTAAGTATTTATATAAAATGTAGTTTTTTTTTTGCACATTCAGTTTATCAAAATTTATATATAAAAAAACGATTGTTTTCTGTTCCCAATAAGAGTTATTATAAAATTCGTTGAACAAAAAAAGAAGTTTTCGTTTGATTCAATTTGTTTTTATTTAAAAATAAAAAAAAATTAAAAAGTTTTCGATTTTACAAAAATAAAAAAAAATATTAGTTTTTAAATAATATAAAAAAAAATTTTTTTTTAGAGTTTTGATTGTGTTTCTATTGATATATATATAAAATAATTATTAAGAATTTAAGACTACAGAGAATTAATTTGATTAATATAATACATATATAAAAATAAGGTCGATTTAAAGTTAAAATAAATATTTAGTTGGTGGTTGGGGATTAACAAAAAGTTAATAATTTACAAAATTATAAATATTGCTATGATTTTAAAATTCGCGTATTTTTAAGGATTTCATATTACTTAATTTTTAAAAAAAAAATTATTATTTAATAAAAGGAAAATTACTATGTTTTTATTAACCGCTAATATTTCTTACACAAATAAATAAATGAAATTAAGGTAATTGCACGGAGATATCAACCATATATTTTTTTTAAAGGACATAATAAGATTCAAGTAAAATACATTAATTTTTTATTTGCATAATATTTAAGTGCGATACTTAGAGAAATGCATTTCGTTTAAGCGGGTTATATTTAAATGCCATCGATTTCCGGTTTCCGAATAGTGGAATGCATGCCTGAAATTCACATCTGGAAAATATTAAATATTGAACAAATTTTAATGATTCTTTAAAATGTTTATGTGAATAGTAATTTGCTAAACTACGAACGATCCATTTTTAATGATATATTAACAGATAGATATTTATTCCAAATCAGGCCTTTCCGATCTGTTATATATATCATACTCCCCCATCATATCGCGGAAATACCTGGGCTAGATCTACAAAACAAAACTGGTCTCTTACTCAAAGTATATAGTGACTGGCAGACGTTACTCAAAAACAACGATTTTTTTTGCATATTATAATGTAATGCCGATCCAAACAATAAAAATGCAGGTCTATATAGAGCAGGTTGAACCCTATATTTTATAAAAAAAAATCAATATTCGGACAAGTTTGAGTTATATAAAAATTTTTTTAATAAACCATATCTCACATACTTAGAATTTAATTAAATAAAATATTACATTTTTTAAAAAAAACTTAATTACAATCAATATAAAATTTATGCAACTATTTTTACACCAACGATAACCATATCAAATTGAGTTTTTCGAATAATTAATAAATTATCAAAATATATAAACGCATCATTTATAATTAGTGTTCTAAACATTATCAAAAAAAATAAATAATAAATCAATCAATATGGACTTGTTCAAAAATCATACTGCCAATAATTTTTTTTTAAAATGGTGTTAGTGGGATTATGTCATGAAAAACAAATTTACAAGGTCGATTTTGCCTAAAAAGACGGCAAGCACCATGATGTCGTCACATGTTGTAAGCCACGTAGATGGGATCTAGTCTATCGGCCAGGAATGCCTCTCTCAGCTGGAGTCTTCTTTTGCGACCTTGAGCGTCTAGCGGTATAACGTTCGGGTCCACTATCGCTATCACTCCCGTTACCAATCTGTGCCTTTTATAAGAAACAAAAAAAATAATAAAAAGATTGAAAACAATAATATAAATTTATCAGAATCGTTTGATAATAAATATAGTATGATTTCTTTCCTTTGTACCTGATTGAATATCAATTATAAAATGAATTTAAAAGGGAGGAAAACTATTTACTAATAATTTTTCTAAATAATATTTTGTGATAAATACGTCTAAAATATAAAATTCTGGCCACGGCCCATAAACTAAAAAAGAGTTTGCTACCACGTGAGTGCTAATTTTTTATTTTGTAGGTTTCTTAATAAGAATGATATTTTTTTTTAAACCCAAAACATCATTCTTCATATAAAATATGGAAAAACCTTTCGAGTAACGCTGTAGTGGCAGCTGGAACAAGATCTAACGCATAATTGGTGGAAGAAGTGTTGGAATTAGTAGGAGAGAATGCGTGACGTAATTCTATCACGACTACTAAAAGATCCGGGTTGGAGGGCCACGTAAAAATGCCGCTTTATAAAGGAAAAAAATTAATATAATTGATTAGTTTTATGGCGAAAAATATAAATATCGTTTTCGTTAAAAATCATGATTTCATCTTTCAAACCGAATACTCCTAATTTTAGTAAGGATTCCGCAAGTAACCTGGATCCTAATTGCCCCTACTAACTGTAATATTACAGAAGCTCATAGGGTCTTTCCAGCATGGCAGAGCAATTTCAAATGGGGGTTAGACTTTAAGGAAGCTGGGTTTCCCACCAAATTATATTCTCATAAATAAATGGCGGATTAGAGAATTCACTTTTTTTTAAAAAAATTTTATATATTTAGTTACCATTGTCCAGCTTTCTTGTGACTTTTAATGATGGTTTGTTCAATATCGATAGGATGAAATCGCATTCCCCTGATGATCAAGGTCTCTTCCATGGATCCAACCACAAACAAAGCGTCGTGATATTCTAATATAAATGTTGGAGTAAAATTGTCATAAAAACGCGATTTATTAAATATTAACTAAAAAGGGGACCATTTTGGGTTAAAAATCAAGAATAATTAATTACAGAGAAGGAAAAAAAAATAACCTTCTAATAACTGTAATAAAATATTTAAAAAAGTGACCTCATAATTAATGCATTGATTATATACCCCCATCAGATTGTCTCAATTCCGTTCGTCTAAGAAAACCCAGGTAACCGGTTTTAGCGAACCTAGTTTTGATATCCCCCACCGCTAAATGGACGTTGAAGTCTTCGTTTGTTATAGTAACGTTTTGCGTGTGCGGTTTGATAGACGCCATTTGCTGCGGCGAATCATCCCTGAATTTATCACCGTTATTCGCCTTGGAAAGATTCTCCGATATTTCCCGGGAAGTTAGGTGGGAAGTTTTGAAACCGTATATGGCGTAATAAGAGGTAGAGTCGTGAGGACTTTTGACCCAAATTTCTCCGAGATGCGAATCCGCGCAAAGGCAGCGCGTTTGCGGGTTGGCGACCACCACGTTTACCCCTGGCAGGAGCTTTATTTTATATCGATTTTTCGAGAATTAATTTTTTTTTCTGTTTGTGATTTGTTGGATAGGACGAATTCCCTTCTACTGCCCACCATGGTTAAAGCTAATTCTCATAATCTAAACCCTGTAACCGGCACACCTAATCTGATGACTGCCCTCGTCCCCTCTACGTCCCTTGTTCTTAATGGCTCTCGTACCTCGACAGTACTAAGCGGCGCAATGGAAATGGACTACGATTACCAACAAGTAAAAAGCGCCTCCCAACAAAGCACCGGTGAAAATATAAAACATATGGTAACCACCAACCGAACACTAGGATACATACGTTTGCAGAAACAAACAACAAATACGTCAACTATCCCCCACAACAATTCCCCAAATATAGGCCACCTATAAACCATTTAATATTGGATCGATTAGATGACAAAACACCAAAACATACACAAATTTAAAATGGAGGAGGAAAAAAAATTCCAATATTCTGGATTCCACTTCTAGCTTTAATGCCTTTATATATTTTTTTAAAAACAAATCCTTAAAATTATTTTAAAAAATCAATACCCTTACCCTCCCCATAAAAAAAAATATTTTAATGGATTTCATTTTTTTGGCGGGAATCTATTTTTAGTATATATTTTTTTTCCTCTCAGAGATTAGGATTTCATTGGCCAAATAATTAAAAGATGGCAAGTAGCTTTGCCGTATTGGCTAACTCGAGAATTTTTTTATCTTCCTTCCGGTTAAATTTCTCAAGGATTTTTTTTCGACATTTGTCGAGACTCAAAATCGGCTTTGAATGGAGAGATTTGTAGGCACGCAATATATATGATTTAAAATATATATATATATAATCTTAGAAGAATATATCTATATATACCTGCCCGGATTCTATGAGACTCAGGCTATAAGGACTTCCCTTTTCGACTAAAACGAGTCTATCGTTCCTCAAGGACCTAATATCAACGTAAACCGTGCTGGAACTCGGATCGGAGGCCCCCTTAAATTCGCGTTATTATAAAAAAAAAATCGGCGGTAATTAAGATAAGATAGCCTTCCAATTATGCAGCTTGGTCTTCATTTTAATAGAAGGGAAATTAATTAATCAGCGCCAAATAAAGCTACATGTCTTATAGTGTTGCGTAATCGGCTAAATTTAGCCGACTATAAAACGGCTTAGCCGAGATTTTAGGCGAATAAATCGGCTAAGCCTAATTAGGCTAAGCAGCTAAGCCTATAAATTGGCTAAAATAAATTAGTCAAAAATTCTGCATTGATGCCTATCATTAATTATTATTTATTTATTTTATTTATATTTAATGTAAATATTTTATTATTATCAACAAATAAACATGATATGATTTAATATTTATATTGTTATATTTTGAAATGAAAATAAATTTATTTATTTGATGTTTTTTTAATAAAAAAAATAATATGCTGCTATTGTAAAAAAAAATGTAATATTCTATTTAATATAATTTATTAGTGATTTTCACAATCTTCTTTGTAAATACATTTTTAATTGAGGAATTATATTGTAAATTTTAATAGATAAAAAAACAATCTTTTAGGTGAAATCTTTTATATTTATCAATTTTGTAAAATTATCTATTTTTTTATTAAATGAGGTGTTTTTTTTTCAAATAATTTTTTAAAAATATTTATATTAAACTTTTTTGATGTTATTTTATATGATTTTTAAGGATAATATTTTAATGTGACAATTGTAATAATCGTTATTTTAAAGTTTTTTTTTGACGAAAATAGATTGAAATAAGTATTGTTAACATGTTTAAATAAAAATTTAGTGAAGATGTACCATAGAAAAGTGAGTCATAATTGTTATTTTCAAAGTTTTTTGAATTTTTTTGATGAAAATATGTTAAAATAAGTATTGATAACATGTTTAAATAAAATTTAGAGTGTACCATATATAAGTTACAATTGTCATAATCGTTATTTTCAAAGTTTTTTGATGAAAATATGTTAAATAAGTATTGATAACATGTTTAAATAAAATTTAGTGAAGATGTACCGTAGAAATGTGACGATTGTCATAATCGTTATTTTTAAAGTTTTTTTTGACGAAAATAGATTAAAATAAGTATTGATAACATGTTTAAATAAAAATTTAATGAAGATGTACCGTAGAAAAGTGACAATTGTCAAAATCGTTATTTTTAAAGTTTTTTGAATTTTTTTGACGAAAATATGTTTAAATATGTTGATAATATGTTTAAATTAAATTTAGTGAAGAAGTACGGTAGAAAAGTGACAATTGTCATAATCGTTATTTTTAGTTTTTTTTTAATTTTTTGACCAAAATATGTTTCTTCATATCAATTTTTAAATCATTTAAATAAGATTTAATTTCCTGTAGTAATGTTAAAATTTCCTAAAATTAGCTTAAAATTAATCACCTTAAAATTTAAAAATTTTATAATATTTTTTTCTCTTTTATATAAGTTTTTTGGGCTCGCCTAAAGATAAAAATAAATTCGTTTTTTTTCTACGCCTTCCTTATTTAATTTAGTGAGCACAAATTGAGCGATTTCAAACGCTGCGTTTGCAAGCGCAAATATAATGCCTTTAAAAATGGCCTCGCGTAAATTCGTAAAATTACCGTTTGGGCGTTAGAAACCATTTTAAAAAAAACGCGAAATACTTCTTTTTTTTTAATTCTTCGCTTTGTAATATTATATAAAAATGTAGTATAAATATCTTACTTATATCCTAAAAAAATGAATATTTAGAAATTAAAGAAAATAAGAACGCAGACGATAATTATAATTTTCGAAAACGAATCCTTTTTTTTTAGAAACTTATTCAAAATTTCGAATCGACGGATATTAATAAAAAAAAAGACAACTTAAATTTAAACGAGGGACGCGTTGCGTTTTTTTTTAAATTTTTTGTATTAATTACTTGCAGGCAAAGAGCCACGTTGGTCCTGCAACCGAACGAGGTGCTGAGGCATCTAGGCGATAAGCCGAGAACGGAGAAAAGTCTGGAAAAGGATTGGGTCGATTCCATTCTAGGTCTTTCTTCCGCTACTACGACGCAGTTGCGAAGGCAAGATAAGTCGACGTTGTTGTTTTTCAGCTTTTGTCGTTATGTATTACATATACCGAGAAGAAAGGGGGCCATAAAAATTACGAGTTTATTAAGACAATATTATATATTTCCCATTTTTACGTTACGTTTAACCCAGAATTCATAGTGGCGCGATTGCGATTAAACAGCTGACAGTATTTCTTATAAATCTGTTTATGAGATCAATTTTTCTTATAAAAAGATTTAAAAAATTGATCAGCTGTTAAATCGCGATCGCTATCACGCCATTATGAATTCTGGGTAAAGCGGTATTTAAAACTTTTACTTTAGATGCTTATATAATTTTTATTAGAACTTTCCATCAAAAAACATATGACACATTAAAAATAGAGTTAGCCTAAAAATAAACCTTTAGCATATTGGACTCGTCGGCAAAGTATTTGGTGCACGCGTCAATCACCGAATACGAGCAAAAGGTATCACGGACTTTATAATAAATTATATATATTTTTTATATAAAATAAAAAAAATAAGAAACATTTTGATTGGTCCAACACATATTGGTATCCATTTTGGCATGACAACATTGTCTTGCGCGGGGTGCGCATATAAAATATAGAATTAAATTAGATTTCATAATGAATCAGAGGATACGAAAACAGGTTCTGGTACTAAAGTAGTTCTGATTCCTAAATTAGACGCTGTTCCGAGATGTATGCATATTTTAAAATAAAGTTATGAAACGAGCATGCGCAAAACTACGAAAAAAAAATTAAGATATTTTGCTTTTAACAAAAACGAAAAAATTTTTCGAACGGAAATTGTTTTTTAAAGACTCTTTACGACGTCCGAGGCGTAAAAGGAAAGCGATCAGTAAAATAGCGACCGTCTAAATTTAAAATTAAGACAAATCGCAATTAATAATGTTTAAAAAATAATGGAATAAAATAAATTGATGATATAAACTTTTGTATTGACTAATAGCCGACAGCCATAGGAAAGGATGCATATCCAATTCGGCAGGTGCGATCAGCATTGTTTGATGACCAGAGTAGACGCTTTAATTTAAAAAAAAACAATTTTTTTTAATATCTGACGATATAGTTACTATAAAATCAGCTGATGTAAACCAGGCGTCTTGCTTGCGTAAAAAATAACTATTCGAGCCGAGCTATGCCGGGATTTATTTTTTAAAAAAATCTCGGAAAATGTGAATTAATATATGGACCGGGGTTGGGGAACCACTGTAATATAATTTCTCGGGCTGAGGGGATCTCTAACAAGGGATATGTGTTGTTGTTCCTGCAGAAGGAGACATGGAAAAAAAAATGAAATCACTTGATATGGCCATCTCAATGATATCAAAATACTATCCAGTGTTGCTAAACGGCTCGATCTGTGCCCATTTCTTTTTTAAAAACGGCTAACTCAATATTTTGTCTATAATAAAATAATAGTAGAGCCTTATGTATCACTCGTAGATGGCACAAAGGTAAAGTTGTTAAAGTAGCGCGCTGCGCTAACTTTTTTGGTAGCTATAGCTAATAGCGGCTACTTTTTTTGTAATTATTTAATTTTTTAGCGCGCTACTTTTTTTGAAAGAAGCTAAGTAGCCGCTAATTCGCTACTTTTAAAAAATATAATGAAGGTAAGTGTAAACATAAAAATTTAAATATAATATCATAATTAATTATAATTTTTATGATTTATTATTCAATTTTGAAATTAAAATATAATTTCAATTTGTAATTTATATTTTCATTTGTATTATAAACCTAAATCACGTGTTAATAATTTAAAATGTCATCGCCTATGGATATCCAAATCGTTGAAAGTGATTCAGACAATGATATTAATGAAATGGAAGATACCAGGGAAGAAAATGTTCTTAATAGCTATAATACAAATTTCCCATTCCCTAGATTTGAAAATTTTTTAAAATAAATGTATAACCAAAACTGGTTTCAAATTTATTTGTTTAAAATGTAAAAAAAAATATTCCTCAAATCAACCTCAAGAAACACCTAAAGGTAAATTGTCATTTTTACATTCTAATAATATTTAATTTATAAGACTGTTCATGAGTTTTAAGGAAATGGAGAAACATCTAAATAATTTTGGTATAGGCGACTCTACATCCAAAAAGACTAATTCAATTCAAACCAAATTAATTAATAATGCAAATGACAATAGTTCTCAGAAATTGGCTGATAAGTTGATTTTATAATTTATACAGTTCAGCCAATGTTCTTAGTTGATAATCCATCATTTACCATGATGATTAAAACTCTATCCCCTGGTACAACAATTTTATGCCGACAGACACTAATGGATAAAATAGCAGATAACTTTAAAATGATGAAAGATGCTCTAATAATAGAGTTATCAGAGATATCATATATATGTACCACGGAGATAGTTGAACACACAACAGAAGGTAAAAACTTATTTATATTTATAAATTAATCTGATTAAATATTTTTGAGCTTATTTTGAAATCACAGCTAGACCCTAGAACTTTAAAAAGAAGATCTGTGGCATTAGCCCTCAAAATGATAATAGGATGTTAGACATACGATGTACTTACAAATAAAATTATTGATAATCTATCTTATATTAAAAATATGTATATAAGATTAAATACGCCCTTACCCTCAAGTGCTAGTGTCGAGAGATTATTTAATAAGGCAAAATTTATACTTTCTGATCGTCGCTCTAGACTTGGGGATGATAATGCAACAAATTACCATAAATATTTATTTTTATTACATAATTTTTTTTATAATCAAAACGAACTATATTTTAATATTTATAAATGTTGATTTTTATATATTTATTATACAATAACATTATAAGCAAAAAAATAAAAAATTTGTTTGTAATTTTTTTTAACAAAAGGTAGCTTAAAAAGTAGCTAAAGCTACTTTTTAAAAATAGTAGCTAATAGCGCGCTACTTTTTTCGACAAATAGCGATAGCGGTAGCGCGCTACTTTTAAAAGTAGCGCGTAACAACTCTGCACAAAGGTTTGGACATTCATGAGCGAAGTTTCGAGATTCAAAACTATTTTTCTGGCGAAAATATCCAATTGGTCGTTTAAAAATCGACTCAAATCGAGCATTTAACAACACCGCTAACTATCTATGATTGGCGGACGATCTATTCATTTTAATATGTATTGATACAAACCAACTGGTGATACGCCATTTTTGTTTCCGTAAATAATTTTAACTAAAGGTTCATGAAAACTTGTTTTTTAAAAAAAATCAAGTTTCAATTTATAAAAAAAAATCCTCTTCTATGGGAAATCAAAATGGCCTGTCAATGTCATCAGCTGATTTATTATATGTCATTATATCACCTATCCTCTGCGCCTAATATTCCCAAATAATCTTTCAAAAAAAGGATATTTTGATCTTTTTTTATAAAAAAAATTGTTTATAGTTCAAAACATATTTTTTTTAAATATACGTGTAAGAAATCTAACCTATCGAAACACCAAAGGTGCAGACCCAACCCTGAGTAAGGGTCCAAGCACAGAGAAATCAAGCGGGAAGGATATAGCTCGCAAGCGACTTTCAAACTTTTGCAGAGGTTCACGAGAGCTACGTGGCTTATCTTGTCGGTCGTTCATTAATTATGTAAAAAAAAAGGTTGTACTGAAATATAGAGATTAATAAGAAATAAAGTACAGCTATAAAGAACTAAGCTGAATTGGTCAATCAAGTGAGCGCTGCCACTCTCGAAAAAAATATAGATATATTATCTAAAGACGATTTTCATCTATACTAACATACAAATCGAGATATGTCACAATCTAATAAAATAATATAAGTATAAAACATATTAAACATTTTCTTAAAGTAAGGTGACTTAGATGTTACTATATTAAATCATTATAAAATGTGATATGGCAAGAATTAGCCAAATAGGAAAATGGATAATATTTCTAAAACCTATAACTTCTAGTAAATCATATCACAATCTGACTAGAAAATTTTATGTAAAACAAATGCTAATAATTCAAATTCATCATTATGAAGATAGATCAATCATATACTCACCGAATCGACATAATAATTTCAATACTTTATTTGGTATGTATATTACTTTGACGCCTATGAGGGTCCCGTTAGTGCTCACGCTGAAGTCTAGATAAGCCGTATCGGTCTTATTCGATATCCGATTGCCAATACTATCCTCAGTATCCCCATTAGGGATTGGTTCGATCTTGGGATTATTTTTGGAAACGCGGTTATAGTTCTGATTCAGGAAACTTTCCGAAGTCCAATTTTGTTTTTTCTTGGGCAAGTCGTCTGTTTCAACTATGGGAGGCCAGGATTTGTAGTCTATGATAGAGTTTGCTTCCTATTTATAAATTTATATTCAACAAAAATTCTGAATGGAAAAGCTGCCAATTTTTGAAATTCTATTTCTTTTTAAGTTTTAACTGTTCGTTAGCTTTTAATCTATTTACGATGCAACTGTCTCAAGTCCCATCTTTCCTAGTGGACTTACATGAAAAATAGATCGGAGCCAATGAAAAGTTTAAAAAAAGGCCTTCGACGTAGGGTAAATTTTTTTAAAAAAAGAGAACACATCAATCAATCTATAAATCCTTCTTGACAATCCTGAAAATCCGCTCTCCCTTGTGGTATAGTATAATTTTTTTAACTTCCTTCCATAAATATTATATAATACAATATGCGTATTACGCCATTTTTCCCCATAAATGCATTTACTACACTTACGGCGAGTGTAAAACCGCGAAAACATGGCACATAATATTTTTCGTGGCAATGCATTTGACAGTGTTTTCGCGGGAAATGACAATGTAAAGCTCATGCATTGTGTTACTTTAGATTTGATGAGCTTATGGAGGTAGGATGATGTCAGAATCAACTTGGCTTTGCTGATTTCAACGATGAGCCTTATGGTCGTTAGAGTAGACGCCACGTTGCCAGCGTTAAATGGGCGTATAGGCACCGGGACCATATCTTAAAAGGTAATTTTTAAAAAAATAAAATAATATATTCGTTTTATCATCATTTATATTTAGGCGCCAATAGTACAAATGTTGTCCTTTGGATTGGTCAATTTGTGGGCAGATGTTATAAGCAGTTTCGGCATTCATGTAAATGAGTATATTGATACAATGTCATCTTACCCGAAGAATTGGAGCGTTTTTCGGGTTATTAAATTCGAAAAATAAGTGGTAATTTGTATCGAAAACTAATATCTCATTATTTCATTAGGGCCATACAAAGCTTTACAAGAACAAAAGAATTACAAAGATATCAAATGGTCTTATCCACCGATCGCAATAAAGATTCAAATAATTTTTAAATATTTGGGTGGATCGATCATCGCAAATGTTCGAACTCAACATTTAGAAATAACATCATTGACGTTAGCTTTTTGTATTATGAATTATGGCAATCAAATTTAAAAGTATTGTTTTTTTTTAAAAAAAATAAAATAAGTAATTGCTATATATATCAAAAAATAGCGCGCTGTAAAGTAACGTCGTTACTTTTTTTAAAGAAAAGGAACTTCATTCGTTACTATCTTCGAAAGTAAATGTGTAATTATTCAATTTATTAAGTTGACCATTACTTATATAAAGGCATCCATAAAAGGAAGATACGAAGTCCAAACCTGTTTTGTTTTAACAAAATAAAATTATGAGAATTTCAACAATTTCGATAAATGACTATGACTCAAATTAGACAATTTTAACTTCCGCTCAAATTAGACAATTTTAATCTCCGCTCAAATTAGACAATTTTAAACCTTATTAAAATAAATGTTAGTTAGTTTTTTTTAAAAAAAGAGAAATGAAAGGGTTAAATTACGCATACCGGGGATGTACAACAATGCCACGTGATCACCGACCATTATGCCAGATTTTTCGGACAAGAAGCAAGCCAACTTTTCGGCCTTTTTGTGAAGTTGCGAAAAGGTGAGGCTGGTCGACAATGCCGCCTTCCGGTAAATCAAAAAAAAATAAGTAAATAAAACAAAACGGTATAATATAGGTTTCATTCTTTCTTTCTTTTTTCTTTCCTTCTTTTCTTTCTTTCTTTCTTTCTTTCTTTCATTCCTTCCAGATGAATATTTTTTTTAAAAAAATTTTTTTTTACTTTAGAAGATAATAGGTTAAAGGCAACCGTTTCCGGGCTATTCGAAGCTCGCCATTTGAGCGAATGGGTGATTGACTTGTTACCCTGAGAGAGATGGCAATAAATAATTTTGAAAAAAAAATAATTTATTCATTCTTTAGCGAAAGATAAAATGCGACACGATCCTTAGGCCATTTCAGAATTAAAGCGTACTTAGCGATTCGGATGTTAACTTCCAAAATCGCTCGAGCAAATATCGCGTCGAAATGCGTATAGGCTCCGAATCGCAAAAATTAACTAAGTTGATTAAAACCCCCCGGTTTACCTCCAGGATGAGATGGTAATTTTCTTCAGCTAAAGAAAACTTGGTTTAGCGGGGGGTTTTTTCTCAAAAAAAAAAGAACAGTACAAAAACAGACGATTTTTGGATAGTAACCGCCAGAAATAAAAAAATGGAGTTAAAATGTTATCGCAAAAAGTATTACTTTAATATTCTCGTCCTTATCCAAATAAGAGCTCTTTTTAAGTCCCTGAGCCGTAGCGAACCGTTCGCCCTTCACCATATTCCCCACGTATTGAGAGCCGGGGGACACCTCTGTTTCATGAAGAAAAATAAATGAGCAAAAAACTGAGGAATTTAAATGTTTATCTTCGGGTTTCCATTTCTTTCCTATTCATTCTATATAATTGTTGGAGAATATACTTTACCAGGAGGTCTCTCCCTAGGTTTGGGCAAATTAAGCACGCAGGCATGGGGGCACATGAGTATGTTGACCGGATGTAAGCATCCTTCCAAGTACTTCCTCTTAACTTCGCTTATCAAGATGCCGCCCAAAGATGTCTGAATTATTTATTGAAGAAAATTAAAAATCTAGTATATAATCAAAGTCGTAAAATGTAGTTGTTAAATTATTGAAAGGAATTTCCCAGCAAACCTGCCAATCTATATTCCCAATATTTCTATGAATTCCCGTATACCCAAATCTTTAAGATTATATCGTACGGAAATAAAAAAAAAAATACGGTAAAAATATAAACCAATTAGAATTTTATTTACTTTAGGAATTTGGTTGGGGGCCGTTAACGCCAGGCAATATACCCCGACTCGATGAATACTGTCAATGGCTTGAAGTACCCGGCTCATCCAATTGAAACTCTTTTTTAAAAAAAAATAAAATAATAATACAGGAATACGATATTCCAATAAATCTTGCTTATTATAATAGTATATGTATGTGATATCTAATTTTTCAAGTGGTGGTTCGAACCCTGCACCACCTTATCGATCATTATCTTCTTTTTTTTAAATGGTACGGAAGAGGGGGTGGTGGTTATGATCAGCTGTTCCAAACCGTATTTAGGATATTATATATATAAATAA
Source organism: Gordionus sp. m RMFG-2023 (assembly GCF_954871325.1). NCBI lineage: Eukaryota > Metazoa > Nematomorpha > Gordioida > Chordodea > Parachordodidae > Gordionus > Gordionus sp. m RMFG-2023. The sequence continues at coordinate 2,354,018 of NC_088779.1, read as the reverse complement.
GGATCCTTACATCCTCCTCGGAACAATCGGGTCTTTGCTCGGCTATTATGACTATTCGTTCGTCTCGGAGAACTTTGACGGAAAAGATGGCGAGCCTTTTAAAAAGAAACATTGTAAAATTTGATTATATTCTTTTTTTCTTTTCTTTCTTTCTTTACTACTTAAAGACATTCCCTGGAAGCTTAACTAAAAAAAAATAATATAAATTGGATAATATTTGTATTCATATGAAATATTCTAACAAAACCAATTTGATTCAGATCCGAATGATTAATAAAGTTTTTAAATGCAAGAAGTTCCACAAGGAACGGGGTTGAATAATTACAAAAAAATTTGATTTGAAATAACTATTTTTTTCCCCATTATTTATAAAAATGAAATAAAATAAATGATAAAATCTAGAGCCAAACAGAAAAATATAAGAAAGAAGGGTGGGATGGGGGGAGGGCGGGCGGAAGGTGATTATGCAGATTACCAAATTATAGCGGAGTCGGATATGTTTTGTAAAACATTCGCGCCATTTACCTCAAAAATCGTATGGAAACAAATAATATAATTTAGCGATAAAAAAACAAGACAAACCTTCCACGGTATATGAATTTCATGGGCTGCACCGCGAGAACCGTCGCTATCAAATCGTCCACGTTATGCCTCCTTTTACTGACCGTCATGAGGCCCTCGCGACAACCATTGACGAAAACGGACCCGAGCTTAAATTTCAAAAAAAAAAAAATTAGGATTTTTGGTCAGTTATAATTTACTGTTTTTTTTTTTGAAAGAGAAAAAAAACAAAACTATTTTAAAGTAGTGATCGGAAGAAAAGTAATAATTTTAACTTATCAGAAGTGTTGGGATCAAAGATAAACAAAATGGACCCCATCTCAATAAATCCTGTAAAATTTCTTATTACAAATAAATCCTCTATTAATATGTGTACTTTATTATTTATTTTTTTAAGAAAGAAAGAAAGGAAAAGAAAGGAAGAAAGAATAAAACAATAAATTTACTGGCGATACAAAGCCCAATAACCCTGTCCGAACGAATATTTTATCGCTGATTGAAAGGCCGCTCCTATCCAAAGGCTGAACCTTATGTTTCGAAATAAAAAATTAGAATTATATATATAAGGATATATGGGGGGGGGGGGGGGGGGGGCAATGTGCGCTTGCGTAAATTAATAAATATCAGACCACCAAGCCCCGGTCCCCGAACGAGCCAAAAAAATTATACGTATCTGGCTGGACTAATAATAAATAACGTATATCAAATTAATCAGGCGATTAAAAAAAACTACGAATCAGGGCCAGCCTTAAATTTTTTTAAAAAAAAACGTGATATAAAATCGAAGTTAATGTGAGCCAATGAGGGCAAGGGTCTCCTTAATTTTCAAAATTTTTCGGTGTTGGTGCTAGAGTCACTTAATTACGACGTTCTATCTCTAAAATCCCATTAAATTTGGAAGGTAGTGTTAAACGCCTTTTCGTCAAAAAGAAACGGTATATTAAATTTTTCAAGGCGCAACAAATCAATTTTTATAACGGAGTGTGGTTGATGTCAAGAAGGGTATCCGATTGTAAAAACCTTGCTACAAAATTTCCTGATGATCAAATCAGAGGGAAAACAGGCCAACCTGGGTAAACATTGAAATCGCCATTGAAGAAGTTCTTAGCGGCCCGGATTAAGATTCAAGCCAGAATAATATTATGCGAGCCCAGAGATTCGAGTAAAATAAAAGTCCAAACCATTTCTGCCATCTACGAGCGAATTCTCCGGACTTACACCTAATATTATTTTGCCTAAAATCACAATCGGGCCGTTTATTAAACATCGGCCCAAAATCGGGTCGGCCAGCTTAACAACACTATACCAATCAATTTACTTACAACGCGTACAATTTTAATGTAATATATTATATATCTATATATTATCACTAATTTCCCCTTTGGCATTTTGGTTGATTATCTCAACAGTTCAGCCATAAAGGTTAGGACTCTTCCAAAGATATAAAAATTGGGGGTTTTTCTGAACTGAAACCATTAAGTAAGCCATAAAAGGTGGTAATTTATTATAATGTTAAAAGAAGAACGGAAAGAGTTGGCACTAAATATAACTTTGAAATTGGAGTTGGTCAATCCTTTCAATCCCCAATAAGAGCTGGCGGTTGAATCGGAGGCCACGCATATCTCGCCAATCTGATCGGACTTGCACAGGGTGGGGTCCCCTTCGACCTCGACTACCACTACGACGGCTGCGATAAGATGAATTAAATCGATCATTAAAATGATATAAAATTTAAAGTTTCAACGAATCAAATTAAAGGAGATAAGGTGTACATATCATCTTACATCCCGGTAAAGGTTGGCCCAGACCCCTCAACGTTAGGGAGGTTAGACTATTATGGGGGTCTACCCTGATCAGCCCGTGGCTCAGGTGGGACATCGATAGAGTTATTCGGTTGTGAATCCTCTCGGCATGTTCCTCTTCCAAAGACGGCGAAAGATCGATCGAATTATCGAGGGAGGAATTGCAAGCGGGATTCGGGATGGTAGGAATCGGTCTTTAGAGTAAATGTTGGGTAAATATATATATATATATGAGAAATGAAATGAAATGAAATGAAAAAGAAAGAATTGCAAAATAATGAAAACAAAGAAGAATGAAAAAAAAGGAAATAAAATTAAAAGAAAAGAAAAAACGAGAGGAATAAAGAATAAAAAAGGTAGTACACGACTCAATTTTTAAGGCTCGACTTAGAAGTTCAAATCATTTTTTAAAGCTAAAGGCTTGAATGCTGGGATTAGGCGCCCAAAGTTAGGTGATTTAATGACACCAGAAAAGACCCAATCAAAAAAATGGGAAGGTTTGATTGAAGGGCGCGCAGATGGAACAATGGAACTGAAGGTTAGAATTGGGTAATGTAAGTATAGGAATTATTTGCTAAATGAATACCTTTTAACGGATAGGGTTAACGATTCCGGAGAACCGGAACAGGGACATATGGCTTCGTGTCGCAGGCCCTTATTCTTGAAGGCCTGGTAAAAGGCGTCGGCGGATGAGAGCGACCCTATTTTATATTCATAAATAAATGAGTATATCTATAAGAATTATTTTCTTTTTATTTAAATTTCTTTACATTTATTTTTTTTTTTTCCTTATCCATTCTTGTATTGGAAAGAAGGGGTATTTTTAGCTTTTTTTTTTAATGATTACAATTTTTTTGTCTTCATTTTAATTCTTTTTCTTGGTAATTTAAGATATGAAATTAATAATAATTCTCATTATAAAATAAAATTGATATTAATCGAATTGTATGTTTATTCAATTTTAATTAATTTCAAACAAAAAAAAAATATACAAAACTTTAAAAATTTAACCCAAAAAAAATAATTTTATTAACAGATTTAATTTATTTTATGTATAAAAGTGAAAAATAGATTCTCAATATGATGGTTCCCGTTCTAAATCGCTAAAACAAAGGCTAAAAAATTGGGAATCTCTCTTATATCATCTCCTATAAAATAACTGATGTTAATAGATGTCAGGGGAGTAAACACTTGTATTTAAGTTGAGATTTTTAAAAAATGGCTAAAAATAGAGGAAATATCATCCAAATTACCAGTTTAATTTCCCAAATTGGTAATCAAATTGGGAGCAATGGGATATTATTTCCACTTATTTTTAGCAATTAATTTTTCTGATAACTCAACTTAAATACAAGTGTTTACATACTTTTATCATTTATTAATGTTGCATATTAATAGATTGGTTGTATTGAAGTAACAATGTTATTAATAGATTTTTTGTATTGTAGAAGGTTTAAGGCTAAAAAACGTCATATTACATGATATTTTAATATTAAATTGATGTTAATTTTGTATATATACCAAGATGATTATGATAATGTTCTAACCTTTTTTTTTATCTTTTTGGAAAATAAAGAACTTTATTTAATATTCTTAACCATCAACAACACGTGTTTATTCAATACAATCGCCCACAATTTATTCTATAACATTTTATTCTTTAATAATTAATATCAATTTCAAATTTATTTTTAAAATTTTCTAAGAAATATAAGAGAAATTTCCAATTTTTAACGATTCAAAAACCACCCCAATTATAATAATACAATAGCGCTATATATACATACTCGTTTCATTTACATATTGAAAATGAAAATAATTTCTTTTTCTTCCTTAATTTCGTATAATATAATATCCTTTTGTTAAACCAAAAATTTTATTGTCCAAATACATATATCTACAAAAAAAAATCAAAAAGTCATTTATTATTATTAAAATCTCGTCCCTTTTATACTTTTTTTTGGGACAAAGAAATCACGTGTTCTACACGTGATATATAAAATCAGGCGACTATTTATAAATGCGATAAATATTAAACAAAATAATATGACAAATATGACACCAACCTTTCATTTCTTTTCATTTTCGATTAACTTTTACGAAATAAAATTTGTATATAAACTTCTTTTTTTTGTCGATGATAATCGCGACATCCTTTCTCCCTTAATTTGTTGTTAATCATAAGAACACCCTTATTTGCTCTTTTTGCTGATTCAATCAATAGCGGTACTCCCTATTACTGATTCATTGTTTACTGGCTATAATGTGTTCGGAACAACTCACAAAGATGGTCTCCACCACACGCCCAACATCTTCTTGATCATGTAGATATATCTAAGGTATCCCCTCTGAGTTCCTATGAACAAATCTCATCAGGTGGTCTCCACCACACGCCCAGACCTTTTTGGTCTTGTAGATACATATGGCATCCTCTCTGTGTTCATATATCCGCTCTTCTTGTAGCTCTTCTAGTATTTCTACTAATATCGTAAAAAATCATTTCGCCGCTTACAAACGTCTCGATTCTTCTCTTGGACAGGGAATACCGCGGTTGACGAATCGGTCAAAGGAAACAATTACGGGTGTTCGTATGGTTAACAAGATTAAAAAAAATAAAGGAATTTAAAATGCAAATTTTTATTTTGTACGATTTCATTTTCGAAATGCAAATGAAACGAAATATTAAATCGATAATTAAAAAAAAAGATAATAACTCTTACAAGGGTTACTACCGTCGGCCACGATTAATACGTTGAGCGAACTGAGGTTAATATCCTTGTGATCCTTATGAGCGAGCAGACCCCAATGCAGGTCCCTGGATTTCACTATGGCCGCGCTGGCTTAGAATGGACATGATATAAATTTAATTTAATTTTTGTCAATAAATGAATATTTTCTCCCTTTTCATTTCTTTCTTTCCTTCCACGTGTTAACAGTAGAATAAAAAAAATAAAAAAAATTTAGCTTTCTCGCCATTTTTAATAAAAAAATAAATCATAAACAAGAGTAATGATACATGATAATAGCTAGACTGACGATGCATTCAATAAAAGAAGTGTACATCTATGAAAACAGCTGGGGACGTCATTTTGATTATCCATATCCTTGTTAAAAATTTTAAACAAAAGGCCAATTTATTCCTATGTCTGGCGCAAACTTTATTAAAGAATTGCCTGATCATCGAGACAATAGGGAAGCAAGTTATCAATTTAATAGTTTTTATTTTAACAATAATTACCAGAGTTGTTAAAGGATCTAGATACAAATATCTAGATCCTGTATCTAGATATAAAAATGTGGTATCTGTATCGTATCTAGATAGATATTTGATTAAAATATCTGTATCTAGATATTATTTTAGACGATGTATCTGTATCTAGATCCATTTAAAAAGTATCTTTTAACAACTCTGATAATTACCTATATGAGTTAACAAAATGGCGGATCCAGCTGATTTGCATTCAACGACGCTTTCAAATGCGTTATTGCATCGCCAGTCTAGGAATTATTATATGTCATTGGATAAACCATAACGGCAAGATATATAATATATAATATAATATATGACAAGGGGTCAGTCTAGGTATTGTTATATGTCATTCGATAAACCATAACGGCAAGATATATAATATAATATAATATATGCAAGGCGTCTCTTTCGTTAAATAAAACGTCAACATATATTTAAATTGTAAATAAAACTAATTTTTTTAATAAAATCTCCTCATCGAATTTAATGTGACATATTTAATACAAACTAACTTAGAGCGGATAGTTAAAATGGCGCCAAAAATCAGTGGGCTGTAGGCCACACCAGGGGCCGTAAATGATCAAAGATAAAGAAACCGGCTAAGTTTTAACATTTTGCAGGTCCTCTGAAAAATAATGAATAAAGCGAGACCTTTGAATTTGGTGATCATGTGCATCCAGATGGCGGGGTTAACCTTCATGAGGGAATAAGGAATGAATATCACGTGCATCCCGTTGTAAACGCTCTTTTATAAACAAAAAAAAAACAAACAAATTTTTTTAAAAAAAAAATCGGTAAGCGGGTGTCCATTTTGACATTATTTTTTGAAAAATACAAACCTGAACCGAAATCTCTAGGGCTTTTTTACCCCGGACCTTATTGGCCCGACCGGGGATAGAATAAAATAATTATAGTAAAACATAGATTAAGCAACCCAATTCCTAGAAAAAAATCATATCAATTTTTTTTTTCTAAAAAGAAAAGGAAAAAAAAATAACTGTAAGAGAGAGGGGGGGGGGGGAATTTTTTTTTAAATCGAAATTTCTAGAATTTTAGAAGAAAATTTTTTTACCGTTAAAATGGCGTGCCAGAGCCCGACATCTTTTTTGAAATCCAAAACGCACACCATAATTTCACCTGAAATATATTTTTTTTAATGATTTAAACCGATACATATTATATTATAATATATACGAACTAGATTTGACGATTTATTCGCTAAAATGCATTTAAAAGTGTAGAATACTTTAGGAGTCAGCTGTAGATGCCATTTTATGGTGTACACGATGACTAAGTTGACACTTTTTAAAAATTTTTATTCTATTTTGGACATATATTTTAAAATAAAAACCATAAAATGGTTGCTTAAGAGGACTTCTAAGTATGTACAACTGAATGACATATAATAATGCCTAGTCTGACGATGCATTCAATAAAAGTGTACATCAATGAAAACAGCTGGGGAGGCCATTTTGGTTACCCATATCATTATTTAAAAAAATTTCAACGAGAGGCCAATTTATTCCTATGTCTTGACGCAAACTTTATCATAGAAAATTGCCTGATCATCGTCATAATAAGGAAGCAAGTTATCAATTTAATAGTAGTTATTAACTTGAGAATAATTTCTATATAGGCTACCAAAATGGCGGATCCAGCTGATTTGCATTCAACGACGCTTTCAAATGCATTATGAATATATCGTCGTCAGCCTAGGTATTATTATGTCATTGGCACAACTGAGGGTAGACAAATCATCGATTTAAAATTGAACTAAATAAAAATAAAACCTTGTTTGTAATTGCAAGCCATGGTGAGCGCCTTGCAATGATTCAGCATGGCTGATTTGGTAACGCACACCCCTTTCACGCTTCGATCTACGCTGGTGGAATGCTAAAAAAAATGTCGTATTTTATTTTCCCGACAAAATAAAAAATAATATCCTTCGGTAGGGAATTTTATTATAATATTGTTCTATCTCCATCTCACGTTATTTAAAATAATGCAGTAGTGGGGTGTGCTACAATAATATGGGTTTACTGATCGATTCTTTTTTGGTGTCAATCAGGGGATTCCAATAAATTCGGAGTTTGAAGTATGAAAAATATTAATTTTAACGTCGATTATAATTTTTTTTTAAAATTTCGATGTAAAGGGATAGGTGAATGGAAGAAATTCCTGCAGAAAAGGATCTTGATCCCAACTAATCTTCGGCCTACTAGAAGCAACTTACAATATTCAAGCATTCGACAATACATCGACATCTGAAGGGTGGTTTAAGATCCCCCCCCCCAATACGGTCACAAATATACAATTTGGGAACTAGATATGAGAACTCCTATTTCTTATAGCTAAATCAAGGACCGCGCTAATTGAAAGGAGAAAAATATGATGTAACCCAGTTAAAAGAGAACGAATTTAAGTTGACCTTTTCAATGACTATAAAGGTCACTTTAAAAAAAAATATAAATATATATGTAAAACAAATTCGTCACTTCGATATAGGCTACGTCGTCTTCGCCAATATGACCATTTCTTTCTATGTCGTTATGGTACATTTCGTTATGTCCAGGGGGTTGCCAACCTAAACACATTTTTTTGTGTTTTAGACATTATTACCGTAACTCGATTATAATCTTCTTTGAATTATATCTTAGCTCCATCCATCCCACCAACCCCCCCCCCCTCCCCTTTTATTATTATATAACCTTCATTTTAAACAAAACATTATACTAGAGATAGAGGACAGTAGAGACCTGTAGGCTCATCCTCCCAAATAAATTTTATTTATGGAAGGGGTTAGTTAGCATTAAATTTAGTTTTATTTTTACCTTGGGGGAGAAGGGGAGGAATAAGCGATTACTAAAAATGGCCTGACCGGAAATTTAATTTTGTTTTTACATCCGCAACAGGGATAATACGTAGAATACCTCTGCGAGTATTTAAATTGTGTATAATAAAGGGAGAGAAGAAAAAACCTTTCGGAGGCTTGCAAGGGATCCTTTCGGCGGAAAACCATGTTACGGTTGGCCACGACTTGTAACCCTTGATTTCGAGACCGCCCTCGCTCACGTTTTTGGCGGAAAATGTGGTCGTTTTGTGGTTATTACCTTCACCGGAAGTTCCGTTGTGGCACATAGGATCCGGACCTGGGGATACGGGGTAAAATGATATATTATGAGATGTCTCGTGTTATGCGAAAATGGGATTTTATTTCTTAAATAATGATATGTTAGATTTTTTTTGTCATTTTATTTTCGTTTTTCTAATTCTGCAAATATATATGGAGCTAAAAAAAGAATGCTCATAAAACTTTGAACGGGCGTCAAATTTCCCAAAGGGGATTCCCGAAATTGTGGCGGGGCGGAAGTGGATTGACCGCGGTTCGCCTTGCGCTCGGCCTCGCCGAATATTTTGGGCAACGCTTTCAAACACGCGTCCGATGTTAGGGCTAAACAGGCGTTACAAGACGAAAGGGAAAATCCGATTTGCTGAAAGCAAGCGTCCTGTATCGAGTTATTGTTTTTTGATAGCAAATTAAAATTTATTACGGCCATCTTTTTTTTAAAAATTACTCTTTTGGAGAAGGGAACGTCAACCGGCACTGGAACGAATCCGGAGAGAAGGCAGCCGTAAAAAGCGCAAGCGAAGGACACGGGGTTCGTATTCGGGTAAACCAAGGCTACCTTTCGTATTTAGTTTAATTTTGTGCCGACAAGAAAAAAAAAATTAATATACTTACAAAACGGTTCTTTTCTTTTCTTTCCTTCTTTTATTTCTTTCCTTCTTTCATTTATTAATAATTAGTATTTACCCTGTCACCAGGTTTGAGGTAAATTTGGCCCTGAGAGCGCCATTTGTTGAGCAAGCAATAGGATATTTTGTGAGCCCTCCTCAAGAATTTACCTATATAATAGATGTAAAAAAAAAAGAAAAAAATATTCTTAAAAAAAAAAATAAGGTTTTTTTAGCAGTAATGAGAACGAAAAAAAAAAGCATTTTAAAACATTTTCAAAATAAAATTTATTAAAAAAAAAATAAAAATAATTTGGCAAATCGAGTTAGGTTATCGTAAGTGATTTTATGGTCCAACTCAAGGAAATTGCAGTAGACAATTTTGCTGTTAACCTTTGGAGTCATTTATAAATTTACATTAAAAAAATATAAGGAAAAATTTTAATATAATCGATGTTAAGGTTTTTAAATGAAAGTTCGTGGAAAAGATTGTCTGAGATCCACGTGGTATATAGTATTCCAAACATGGCGGCATACATTTCCGGTAAAATCAGATTTTTTTTAAAAACTTTTTAAAAAAAATAGGCTCAAAAAAAATAATATAAGGTTTTTTAAAAAAATAACACATTGACGTCATTTTCTCTTTTCACCGCTTTTCCTTTCTTCTCTTTCCCATCTTCTTTTTTTAATTGCCATCATTTTTTTTAGTTCTTTTCACAAAGTAGCCCCGAGAAAAAAACGGAGACCATTTTGAAAATGAGATAAGTTTCGCTAACCGTAGGTGAGAGTATTGTAGGCTCGAGTGTTAGGGTCTAGAACCATAAACGCCGGGCATTTTGGCGTGGCTGCCCCGTACCTTATGAGCGCTTCCTCCAAGGATTTAGGCTTTCCGATTTGTGGCTTCATAAAAAAAAAGAAGGTGGGGATCATAATTTATTCGATATACATTTCTTTATTTTCCCTTTTCCTTCCTTCCTCAATCCATTCCATTCTTTTCCGATCTCCGAATTGTAAAATTAATCAAAATTTTTTTAGTAGTATATATATATATATATAAGAACAGAAAAAAGAATGATATAAACTGTCAGGGGTTGTCCTATGGTGGGTGATATGACGGATCCTTCGGCTTTCGGATAATCGGTTTCGCTTGAGCGTTGATAATCTACACAAAAAATTTATACTATAACATACATCGGTCCGGATTACCGTTTAAACCGGTTTGAGCTACCCGATAACCGAAAAATAAAATAATGACAATCTAAGAAATATTATTTACCTTCGAGTTCCGAATCTTCGTCCTTGAAAAATTCGTCCAAGAGTCTCTGCCGAGGCTTCTGCATAAAATAGAAACAAATAAAAATATGCCAATCAAATCTCCCTTTTTTTTTTCTCATATTATGATTTCTTTCTTTCTTTCTTTCTTTCGTTCTTCCTTCTTTTCTCATTTTCTTCTTTATAAATTTATTTACTTTAAAATTACTTTGAGAGTATTCAGTAATTGCTGAATTTTGTTTGAAACGCGCCCCGGGTGGCTAGTGTCTTTTATTTAAATATTTAGAAAAAAAATGGCACGTAAAAGATATTATCAGAGTATTTGTGATTAATGGACCAATCAGGCCTCGTATGCCATTTGTAACCCACGTGGGATTGATGACACACCCCGAGTTAAAAATGTCCCGTAATAAATTAAATAAATATCTAATAAATGATAACCAATTTAATTATTTCGATCTAATACATAAACAAAGTTACCATCTAGAGTAAAATTCTTAAGCCCCGCCCGCCGCGTAACTAAAAAGAGATTTTCGGCGGGTAATTTGCGCAAAATATTTAGCGGAATCACCTTGAATATCATAATGGCGCGATTGCGATCGCGATTTAACAGCTGATCGATTCTTAAAATCCGTAGATCAATTTTTATCTTCTATTCAATTCGTAAATAATAAATAATAATCGAAAAAATAATGATTTCAAATTTTAAAAAACTGTCAGCTGTTTAAGGTCCAGGCTAAGAGCAAATTTTTTTTAAAAAAGTTTACAATTTGGGTAATTTTATGAATTTTTTTCCTTCATAAAAAAAATTATTATGGGCCGTTACGGAAGAATTATCGCGTACAGAAAAAAAAAATTGGCGCGAAATGTCATTTTGCGAAAAATCTTTCTTTCTTTCTTTTTTTCTTTGTCCAATCATTTTATTTCTCTTCTACTATTAATTTTAAAAAAAAACCTTAAATATATCGTATATCAAAAATTATAAAATCGGTTATATTATTTACGAAAAAGCGTTGTAGGATGATATGGTGTCAATCAGAAGCAAAAAAATGGCCCCAACATTAAAATCCAATCCTAGAGGAATGATTAGAATTTTATAATAAATTTAAAAAATTAGGAAATTTTTTTTAAATATAAAGTAAAGGTAATTTTTTTCTATTTAAATAACTATAACTAACCAGCTGTGAAAGAGTAAAAAAAGCAACTTTTATCTCCTCGATAAAAGTTTTATTTTTAAAAAATTTATATTTTAATTTAAGGTTGAATGACTTTGGTTTACAGTAAAATCGTTCGTAACAATTGTAATAATAAATTTTTTTTAAAATTTTTAAATTAATTAATTTTTCTTTATTTCTCCGCTCTATTTTATTTTATCTTTCATCCGGAGATAACCCGGTATTCGGGCCGTCAAATAACGAATTCTTAAAAACCCGGCACGGAAAATTCCCAATAAAATAATCAATAAAACCCCTCCAATTTTTGTTTTAATATTAAACGCATCTTTTTTTTTATAAAAAAAAACCACAGACATGACAAAAGACAGATAAATATTTTAGAAAAAAAACGCGACTGGTCGTAAAAAGATTACATAATAATTGCGAATAAATTATTTAGTCAATTTTCGTTTTTTCATTTTTTTACAAAATATATTAAATTGATGAATTTTTATTCGTGTCTCATTAAAGAGTCGTGTGGTGTCTCGTATTTACTTGTAATGATATTAATAATTTATTTTCAAAATAATTTAGTATTTTATTTATTTATTTTTTCTTTCATTCATTATATCTTTCTTTATTCTCTTTAATATCTTAAATTTCTCTCTTTCTTTCTTATTCTCTTATTATCTTAAAATTTATTTCTTTCTTTCTTAATATCTTAAATTTTTCTTTCTTTCTTTCTCTCTCTCTTTCATATTCTCTTAATATCTTAAAGAAAAATAAGAGTTATTAAAATTTTATTTTAAAAAACAAGACATAGTGTAAGGCTTTTAATAAAATACATATATATTTTAAGCTATGTCCTAAATTTTTTTTCGAAATTTTTTTTTTTTATAAAACTTTCAAAAGTTTTAAAATTTTAACGAAATCGTATATTAAATTTTTTATCAGAATTTATATTTTGGACATGTTTTTTTTATTTTTATATTCGCAAAAAAGAGCGTATATTTTTTGCGAATAGTATTTTTTTTGACATTTTGGAACTTAACAATAAATAAAATAATGACAAATGAGGATCGACGAATGCCATTATGAGTAGTGTTGGTTAAATGTCTCGACTTATTTTTATCCTAAAAACCTCAATATTTCGCCAACAGGTGTCCAAACCTTTCCGCCACCTGTTGTGGTAATTTATTATTGGTTAAAAAATCTTGAGTGAATCCGGTTTAAAAAAATACGCGAAATCGAGCTGACACTACCATCCGGTGGATCCAGCCTAAGGCGGGGAAAGAGAATCCAAAGGCATAATTTCAAAAAAAATTTTTTTTACCCATCAGCTTTTGGGAGGAACTGAGTTTGCGCGCTAAGAGATATTTAGGTTAAAATTAAGAGCAGGACAAAAATAAAATGTATAGGGACAGTGGCAGGGGGGGGGGCTTTTTTGGTAACAGGTATTTTTATTATTCGAAAACGATTTTTCGTTTCTTTTTTATATTGCCTAATTTCATTCTCTTCTTTCGCTCTTCCATTCATTTATTTATTTATTTTTAGTATCGAATTTATAGCTTATAACCTTTTCTTTCTCTCTCTTTCTACCTTACGGATTTAAAAATTATTCGAATCGATATTCCCGAATTCGAATAATAAACAAATTAAAAAACGAGTTTTTTTTTATCTTTCTTTCTTTCATTCTTCCTTTTCTTTCTTAATCCCTTTTCTTTCTTTCATTCTTCCTTTTCTTTCTTTTTTACTTCTTCCATACTTGTAAATTTATAAAAAAAATATATATATATTTTAATAATAATAATGGAAAGATATGGGTTAAGGTTTACATGAATTTCTCAATTATTACGAATTAATCTATTATATTATATAAAATCGATTGAAGACCCAAACAAGCAAAAATATTATTTTATTTTATAATAACAACTGATATGCCATTTCCCCCCCCCCCAAAAAAAACATTTAAAAATAACAAAATGGTGATGATTAAAATATCCATGAAATCTCTAAATAATTTGAGTGTAAATTAATTTAAAATATTTCTTTCATTCATTCATTTCAATGACTCAGATATATATATTTAATATCTTTTATTTCGTTCCAATTAATTAACCCACCCCATAAAAACTAATTTTGGTACAAAGCGCATGCGTCATATGTGAGTTTAAGGTAATGTTTAAAAAAAATGGGGGTTAGTTTGCCCGCAGTACAATATTAAATCTTTTAAGATATTAAATTACCAGATGACTATTTTCGTTTATTGTAAATTTTTAAAAAAAAAAGAAATAGAAATTTAAAGAAAGAAATGGATATTTAAAAAAAAGAAAAAATTAGCTCCGCGTTCGGATGCAAACTAGGACTCGTTCAGGGCGGAAAATTTAAATTTAACATTCGGGTTAGGCCGGAAGCGGTAAAAAAAAACCTATAGTCATTTTGTTCCAGCCTATACTTTCTGCCATTTTTTTCGAGGAAATAAAAACACGAAGATAAATGATTTTCCCTATAGAATTCTCCCTGACGTCATAGTTAGAGGTCGGCACGGCCAGCCCGCCCCACGGACCGTTATTATGTAAATTTTTTTAAAGATTAGAATTAGGCTTAAAATCTATATCTTTTTCCGTCATAAAAAATTATGGAGCTGTGGGGTAACTTGCATAAAATTATTTTACGGGCGCCAAACAATCAGTTTGGACAAGACCGGCCCGCGCCGGTTTCTAATCAAAAAGTTTCCGCGCGAACTATGTTAAAAAAAAATGAGATTATATTTATTATTAAAAACCATTTTCAGGATGGGCGGGGTGCCCATTCTCGGGCGGACCCACGAGCGAATCTTGGTTGATGTTTATGCTGTAACTTCTTCCGTCTATTTCGCTGCTAGTGGATCGCTCGGGATGTCGGCTGAAATCGTTCAACGTTTCCGGCGATATCCCGGGGATTTTCGAGAGTGGGGGAGGGTTAGGGGCACCTCCCTCGGTTTGGTGATCGAAATAGTATTTTGGCAAGTTAACGTTAGCAGTGTCGTCACGAGAGTTAGCAAGCTTGGTAACCTATTGTGTGCATTAGTGTTAAAATGTACAGTTTCGGTTTTTTTTTTAAAAAAACTTTTGAAATAGCAAAAAGATCAATTTTAAGTATTCCAGGTTCAAAAATATATCAAATGAGATACTAAGAAAATAATAATTATGAAATATTTATATGTAAACAGCTGTCGCGATTCAGTATCTAGGGGGTTACATTTCTCATAGAATCATGTGACATCTTTAAAAAAAGACAGGCATACTGAACAATTTCCAGAGTCAGCCATATTGAAGAGAATGAATATATGAAGCACATTCGTTGTAAACCATAAATATTAGGCCCGACCCGGCCCGAACCTTCCCAATCCAAAAAAGAAAAATTTGGAACTTCTACAAAACGTTTTTTTTTAAAAAAAAATTCTTCAAATAAGCAAAGAAAATTATAGCTAACCATTCCCGCCTTTTCTTTCGTGTCGTTGTAGTAATAGCAGTGTTTGAGGTCGTACGTGGCGTGGGAACTGTTTCCGCTATTCTCGGTGTTGGTTCTGGAGAGACTAGAGCTGAGTTCCGAGTCGGTAATCTTGGCCGGGATGGAGGAATCGTCTGAGAGTAATAATTGATCGAAATATAGAAAAGTTTGTATTTTTTTTATATATATTAGATATCCAGGGGTTCGGACCGTTAGAGGTCCATTTTTTTTAAAACCCAAAAGCCCAAAGCGGTTAGTAAAATAACCAAATTAAAAACCGGGGTCAGCTATGTCTATAAACGGTTACACCTCTGCATAGAGGAGGGCAAACAGTCCGGGTTTAATCTTGGGTTGGCTGCATAGTGGTCGAATTTAAAACCCAAATGGTTCCAAGTATATAAGATTTAAAATAGTTGATCATTTTGGAGGAAATTTATTCTGACCGTGTAGGGATCTGAACCGGACTATATGACTTTCTATTCCTCTACAGCTGTCTAAATAATATTTGTACTCGAGGGTAATAGGATATTAAGTAACGGTGTGGCATTCACAGAATCGGCAGAATAATGGGTGGTTGGTTAATTTTGGGGATTAAACTTTTTTGTAGCAATTTTTATATAAGGAATAATTTTAAATAAATTAAATTACAATCTTACCGGAAGTTTTGGTGTTGGGTGACGAGTGCCCATTTGGGGCGAGTTCAGCGGCGAAGGCGTTGATCGAAGAGAGGCGGGATGTTTTTCTTCTATGGGGAGCGAGGACGGAAGGCAATTGCGATTCCCCACTTTTGAGGGCTCGGTCCACGGCCTCTTGACGAGTATCTTTATCGATAGAGTATTATTTATAATAAATAGTCGTACATGAATATTCATCACGTGCTTTAATCTAATTAAAAAATGATTTAGGGAAAATTCACAGGTGTTTTTCGAATATTTAAAACGGAAAAAAATGTTCTCCAGTAAATTTCCGAAAAATTATTGACACCCTTCAACTCAATAGGTTCGTTTGCTATGCGGCAGAAATTTTTTTTTACAGCTTTATATTAATCATATCCATCGTTCATTCATTCATTCCTCGATTTGATAAATTAATTACCGTTATTAGTCGTTGTTGTTCATGTATACGTTTTATTTGCGTGTTTAAAAACATAGGGAAAATCAAGATTTTTTTTTTATTTTCTTTATTTCTTCCATTCTTTCTTTCTCTCTTCATTCCTTTCTTAACGATTTTCCAATGAATATGAAGTAGAAAAAAAATTCCTACCCGAGGTATATCTGCTCTCGTTGCGCGTTATTTTGTTGAAAGCTTGAGCATGTGACCTCGTAGCGTTTTCGCGATCAACTTCTTGGGGCATCGAACCCGGGGAACCGTGGACCCCATTGGCATTTTTGAATAGCTGTTTAGAGCTCCTGGGAGTTTTACGGTGGGGTAATCTAATCATTCGCGCTTTGTCCGAATTTTTGGTGAGTTTTCGCTCATTTTGGGGCGATTTTTCCCGGTCGACGATAGATATTGGTCTTTCGTAGGTACCATCGTGGTCCGACAGTTTCAGCCGCATAGTTATAGCGGTCACCTGATCCGTCCGACCTTCGCATCCTATTTCGCCATCTTCGTCGGTAGAGCTTATGAAACCAGTGTTGGGCCGAAATATAGGTTTTTGGTCGGTTAATTTTTCCGGAGATGCCTTTTGATTTTTCTCAAACCCTTTCGTTCAGTATAATATAAAATATAATTTAAAAGCCCGCGTTATGAATAGCATTCCATTCATAAAATATAGCTAGAACACATTTTTGGGGTTCTATTTCGGTAACCTTATAAAAAACGCTTAAAGCACATATTCTTATATCTTTTTAGTCTAAAAAAATCATTCAAATTCTACTTAAACAGCTGTTTATCATTATAAAATAAAGAGGAGACCTTTAACCTACATTAACAGTTAGCGCAAATTCGCGCTCCGCACCTAAAAGTTTACAGAATGATCCGCGGTGCGGATTGGCAAACATTTAATAAAAGAATAAGTCTTCGGGGGTTTTTCGTAAAATATAAATAACTAATTTTATTTATTTTTATAAAAACGCTTCTAAATAATTTTGCCGCGTAATGTCGAAAAGCTACGCTCAAAGGTGAGCGTAAATTAATTAAACAGAGTAATTAAAAAAAAATATCAAAGATTGGCAAATTTTCCTATTATTTTATTAGCCATTCAATAGATTTCTTTATCGAGCGCGTCCTAATAAGTAAGTGGGGGGGGGGGGGGGGTAATCTCAGGCAGAAGAGAAAGCGACAACTTTCAAAAATCATGTGGCATGGGAAGGGGGGGGGTTAAGATTTATATGACAACATTTCTTTTCTCGAAAAATATAAACAAATCGTTCTTATTTAGTTAACTTTTCTGTAAACCTTTATAATCAGCGGCTTGGGTGGCTAGAGCAGCGTAGCTCTCCAAGATCTTAGTTTTCTTCTTATCGAAACCCTTTTGAGTTATGTCACCTGCGAATAGAATCGTATTTTGAAAAAATTTTTATAATTTATTCGAGTTTAAATATTTATTACTAGTTACTAGAAATCCGCAAAAGTAGGTCCGGTCCGTACCCGACCCGAACCGGCTTCAGGCTGGGCCGGACCTAATATTTTAAAATAAATTTGGGCCGGGTCGGATCGTGCCTTGGAATTTTTTTTTAAATTTATCAATTTTATGTTGAATTTTTTGATTTTATTTATAGAAACTAGACGCTACATAACATATATCGTTTATTTTGAGTAATTATAAAAATTAATTTTTATATTTAAATATCGGCAAATTTTTGTAAAAAAATTTCGGGCCGGACCGGACCTTAGATTGGCGATTCATTAATTATAAATGTACGTAAATAGGAATCAGCTGTAGTAGCCATTGTGTGATTTGCGGGTGAAATGTTCATTTTTAATTATATGAAGGCACACTAATGTCATTTAATCGACATGGAACCTTAAAATGGCGTTACAGCTGATTCCCATGCAGGGACACCTTTAAATACAATGAATGGCAAATCTAGCACAGCATATGTACATCGGACCAAGGTCATACCAGGGCGTTTATAGTGCATAATGTTAAAAAGATAGCAAAACCAAAAATCAAAAGTTTGTAAAAATAACGTTAAAAAAAATTGAATATTTATAGCAATTTGCACATTAAAAATTTTTTTTTACCGTCTGCTAACAATTTTGAATTGATTTCGAATAATTTCCATTACATATTACATGTATATTATAATTGTATTTAACACTATACCAGGTTATAATGTAATTTATAAAGATATATTTAATTTTAATTATTATTTTGTATAGATATTGATTTAATTTTTCCGAAAGATAGATAGAAAGCTATGGTATGGCCTTAACATAATATTAGTTATATTAATTTCTATAATGTAGATTAAGAAATTAGAATAAAAAGTTCAAAAAATCAGCTGAGCCTTAACGAGTCGCCTCTTTTATGCGTAAACCTCGAAGATGTATGTGAACAGATAAGTTTCGTCTAAAAACTCGACTAAGCCGGCTTCAGCCCATATAGAACCATTTACCGACACTAATGACGTATAATGTCATTGGCCGACATTTAATCAATATTATGGAGTGATTAATTCAATAAAATTTGTATCTTCTAGCAAGAAAAATGACAAGGAAGTCCCAAAAAACTCCCAAGTTCAGAAGATGCAATAAATAATTAAATCAAATTTTTTTACTTATTCAAAAAAAAGAAAAAAGAATCATTATTATAGAACGCCATTTTAAAAGATATTAACAAAAAATAAATGCGTTACATTAAAAAAAATTAAGCAGCTAATTGAAATGTAAACGGGTTTTCCTTTCTCTAGGATTCCCTTTGTCTCAAATTCATGAACGAGCATGCGCAATACCATTATTTACATTATGATAAATAAAAATGACAATGTATCATATTGCAAATTGTATATTATTATATATATTAGTAGTATTTATAGCTAAAGCTATTATAAGTTGTTATATAAATTATTTATATAAAATCCTCCACATATATTATATTAATTTATTCTTTTACTCCCCTCAACAAATTGAATTTCGAAGCCTGTTACAAAATTCTTAAATTACATTTTTTTTTTACATTATAAAAAAATTAAGTAGTATATTATTAATATTAAATTTATATTAAATTAATATCAATAAAATTAATTAAAATTACATAATACGATTTAAAAGCAGGTGCTTAATGTTAACATGGCTCACCTTCGAATCGAAGATTAAATTAACCAACGAAAACATGGGGAAAAAAAATGAAGGATTATAGATGGCTTTACATATAAAAATATTATCATCATTAAATATAACAAACATACAAAATGGAAGCCAAAACTTTGGTTAAAAATGGGGGAAAAAAATACTTGTTTTTTGGAATTTATATGGGGTTTTAGTTCTGCTAAAAGTTGAAACAGCTGATGCACTCAAGGCTATGTCCAAAATCATTTTTTTAAAAAAATTCTGAAAGTTCAAAAATTTTTGAAATTTTCTTAGAATTATGTTTTGGACATGTTTTCATTTTTATATTTTTAAAGTAGCTTATTTATTTGTTATCGTTAAAGTTTGGAAAGTTTATCAATTAAATTTTTTGATATTTTGGACACGAGCCTAACAAAGCCCGCGATTAAGATTTTAGCCAAAAAAAATTATTAAGAATTCGAGATTCGGTAAATTAGAAAGTCACCTTACTGCCATCTATGAGCAAAATTAATATTATTTTGGCTAAAATCTTAATCGGGTCATTTTTTAAAAATCGACCCGCCGAGTCGAACTTTTTTAACAACCTTTATCTTTATGCTTATATAAATATTTATTAGAACCAAGTTAGACAGATATGACATTTTAAAGAGAAATTAGAAAGTAAATCAATTACTCCTCGCGGGTAAAGCAAAAAAATACAGCTGAGAGGAAAATCTTCGGAGAGAAAGGAGGGGGGAAGGGAATGATTACTTTTTATCCCTATTCTTTTTAAAAATAGAAAGGATGGCTTATACGAGTTTAATAGATGATGAAAATTAGGAATGAATCTGTGCCGCCAAAATTTATCTAAAAAACTATTTATATCTCACCTTATTTCCGGTCCGAAAATCGATATTATAATAAAAAGAAGAAGCGAATATTTTTAAGGAGACTCGAGGATACCTTAGTTAGATTTGGTAAGTAAGAAAAAGGAAATCTGCAAAATAGCTCCACAAAAAAAAGTGATGTTTTAGAAATAATAATAATAATCGGTTTAGAAAAACTCGGATCAATTCGCATTTTCAAAATGGCTTCGAAGCTCGAGCTACACCATAGTAGTTTTTAAGTGAATAGTGACTTTTTTGGGATAACTGTGTTAAGGAGAATTTTTGATGTGATTTGTCCGGCGTAAGTGACAATCTGAAACAAGGGGTCGGTCCTTTATCATCTGTTTTTTTTATCTTCATATGCTTTGCTCATAAAAAAAAACTACAGTAAACCCCGGTCTCGTAGGATTTTTCCAATCCGCAACAATAAAAAAAAAATCTGGCTTAGCTTAAAAACTATTATATCATCGCCAGCTATAAAATAAAAACTCCGGTATAAGGTCACACAGTTAAGCGACTCCTTAGAAAATAATATTCAGATTACGGAACCATCTTTTAGTAATTCTTGGTCTCGCGAAAACGATCCTATGTTCTCTATTTATTTACCGGGGTAGAAACATTCCAAGACCCCCCCCCCCAAAAAAAAATGTAATTTAAGTGGGGGGAATGAACAAGAACATTATTTTATAAAATTATCCCGAATACATGTTCTCGTTCGAAGGTTCCAGAAAAGTGTTGCCAAAATTTCCCGGTTTCACGTGTAAAGCAATGAATGAATACAGAAAAATAACGAAACTGGGGTCAATCGGCAGCGAAATTAAAATAAATATAAATCTTCCTCATTAGAAGGACAAAGGTGATTGGTTGGGATTGGAATGATGGTAATAAGAGATAATTAAAAGATAAAATAAAAAACATATGCTTTTGGCAAAAAAGAAAAATGAAATGAACAGAAAAAATTACACAATTATTTTATTTTTGTAAAGGTTTTCTCTTTTATTTTTAAAAAAAGAAAAGAGAAAAAATTTTCCCATCAAAAATATTTTATAATTTGTTTTCGCGAAATCATTATTTTATATTTTTTTCTTTAAAAATTACAAAAAAAAATTACAAAATTTAAAAAAAAATGTTCCCTTTTCTATTTTATTTTTCTTCTTTCCATTCTAATCTTTTTTCTTTTCCATTCCATTCTAATCTTTTTTCTTTTCCATTCCATTCTGATTCTTTCATTCCTTCCTGCCTGCCCTATACGCGAAGACACAGCCATGGTAGAAATAATAATACTCATTTAATTACTTACTTTTTTAATACTTCGAAAACTTTTTTTTTTAATTCACCGAGGAGAAAAGAAAACATGGTTTTTTTTAGGCCAAACCTTTCAAAGTATTCTTGCGTAATTGGATTTCTATTTGTGACATTTTTTTTTATTATTTAAATTTATGTCAAGCAATTTATTATTTTTTAATGACAAATCTATAATAGTAAAAGGATATTTTTTTAAATATAACAAAAATGAATGATCGAACAATGGTATATAAGTAGATCAAAAAAGTACTAGTATACAAGAAAAAAATCCTATTGTGCACTTCTGCAGAAATGTATCGAAAGTGGCATTGTGAGTGACAACGATGTAACTTATAGACAGATACATCGTTATAAAAATTTAGTAATCTTTCCCAAAAGTTCCTTCGTTCTTACCCATTCCATTTTTTAGCCTTCAGTTTTTGTTTTAATATTTTGGCTATGGACGGACTCGAGTAAAAGAAATAGCCAAGGGAAAATAAAAATAAATAAATCTTGAACTTCGGGCCGATCCAACCCCGGTTCGATTTAGTGGGATAAAAAGTCGTTAATAAATAATAGTAATTTATTTTTTTAAAATTAGATTTCAAACTTTAGAATTTTTATTAAGTTCCGCAAAATAAGTTAATTTAATGAGAACAGCTAGGGTAAGGCAGTGCGGATCCACGAAACCGATCCGATACTTTCCGTTTACAAAACCGTTCGGATAACCGGTATTGAGAAGATGGGTGTATCGGCATGACTCTCGTTAAAAAGAAAAGGATCTGTTAGATATAATAAACCTAGAAGCTAAGATGATAGCCTTCAGGGGTCTAAATAATTTGAGAGTCGGTTTTAGTTTCAGTAAATGGTTTCCTTCATTTAACCTATAACTATCATATCGCATCTAGAAGTTTATCTATTTAATTATTTTTTTTTCTCCAAACCTCGAATTCGATAAATGACTTGTAGCATGATTAGTAATGTTTAAAAAAAAAAATTAATAACGTTACAAGGAAAAGGAAGTGAAAGATTATTATATTCTCACTAACTTTCTTCATTTTATGATTCCTTTTCTCTCCTCCTTCTTCTTCCTTTCTTGACCCAATTTAAGTAATTCAATATTTAATTTTTGAATAAAAGATTAAAGTTTATAGATAAAGATGCAACACATTACAGTTGTATTATTATACATTATTAAATATATGAACCAAAAAAAAATTCCCACTTTTTTTTAAAAAAAAAATAAAATTAACCTACCAAGTGTTTTCTATAAAATATATATTAAAAAAAAATTCACGCCTGGATTCCGCTTTCCCCTCCATTTTTTTTTGCTCGCTTCCCACGAAGAACACGAGGAGGAAAATCGCTTCAACCCCCGCTCCCCTCTGTCATGTAGACACTGAAAAAATTATTGCGAAATTAAAAACATCGAATTCGCTTGATTCTAAATATAAGTTAAGACCCAAAGTATGCATGAGGAGGGGGGGGGGCTAGGGGTTAGGGTTAGCTATCCTAATAGGATATGGCTAGGGATTGTCTTATAATTTATTTTAAACAAATTATAATATTATATCACAATTTTCATTTTTTTTTTACCTAATACCTAGTTTAAACATTTTTCAGTTTTATACTTAAAAAAAAATAACAATGATAAACCGCATTATATATAATATAGTCTATTAAAAAAAAAGGTATTAAAAATGTTATTATGTAATAAATAAGGTAAAATTACAATGTTGAGCATTTATAATTTAGAATGTAGTCATTTCGTTGTTAGTAAAAAAAAATGAAATAAAACATACTGTAACTGAAATAAAGATATTATTTTTTTTAAAAAAATTATGTTTTCTTGGTGAGAGTGAAAGTTTGATAGTAATTAGTTAAACATCTTATTTATTAAAAAAGGGTTAGAAACTTAAAGACCCTGAACCTGGTCCTCAAAATGATGATCTAAAATAATAATAAAAGCATATTAGAAACCCTAAGCCGGAAAAAAAGAGGCGGGGCTTGAAGATCTGACAAAATTTATTTCAAATCCTCTGATGCCGAATTTACTGTTTAAAAAATAGCTTGCCAGTATGCACAATCTCAAACTATTTTGTATAGTATCTAGCTAGTTTTGTAAATCACTAGCTACTGTTTAAACTGAGCCACCTCTTAGTAAATGCTAAAGGAAGCCAAGGTTGGCAACGCCGCTAGCCTTTCTATTTAAAAAAAACAGGGTTCGCTTTTCCAGAATTTTAGAACCCATCACAGGACGATGGGTTACGACCTAAAGATTTGGCAGCTATCCCCTAGGGCCATGGGTAAATACCTAATTCGGGGAACTACGCATGCGTCTTAGCCATCTCGACCAACATTAAGAGCAACCTGTTTACCTTATCAGAGGTTTAAACAAATTAATAAATATTTTTTTTTTTAAAAAAAAAGCCTTGACACTTTTATTTTCTCCCCAATTGCAATGCACACTAGTGGTCTGTTTGTAGACCCCCATCATTTTTGAATTTTTTTTAAAGTTTAGCAAATAAAATAAATAATACAAATTCTTCTGGGGAATTTTTTTGCCTTATGCATACTTTTTTAGTGGCAATATTTTTCTTCTTTTTTAAATTCCATAAATTGTCCGTCAGCGTTATGTAAGATAAACCTAGCCTTGATTACTTATATATTTATTAAAATTATTTATGCATAATTATTTCATTTTTTATTTATTTATTACATGATTACAGATTACGGAACGATTATCCGAGCTCCTTAGCCGATGATTAATTAGTTTTCGCCAATTATTCAGCCAAGCCTACCTAAAAACTCGGCTAAACCGGTTTTGGAGTCGGCTAAAATTGTCCCGCGTGACGCTACTCCAATTTACTCCTCTTTTTTTTTTTAATCCAGTATTCAGAATTCTTAAAAGAAGAAAAAACAAACAGACGAATGAGGACCAATGACATATAAATATAATAATACCTAAACTGACGGCGCATTCATAATAATGCATTTGGAAGCGTCGTTGAATGCAAATCAGCTGGACCCGCCATTTTGGTAACCCATATAGTAATTATTCTCATGTTAAAAACTACTATTAAATTGACAACTTGCTTCCTTATTATCTCGATGATCAGGCAATTCTTTAATAAAATTTGCGTCAAGACATAGGAATAAATCGGCCCTCTCATTTAAAAATTTTTAATAATAGATATGGGTAACCAAAATGGCGTGCCCATCTGTTTTCATTGATGGACGCTTTTAATGAACGCATCGTCAATCCCGGCATTATTATATGTAATTTGGTTTGGACGCATAATGTATAAATGCGAGAATCATTTATTTTTAAAAAAAAAATATTCGACTTTGGACGAAACCTTAACTTGATAAAAAAAACCAAATGAATATTAAGTACACTACTTATCATAGGATTATTATAAAATATCGACCATTTTTTTTAATTAATCGTCGTATAAATTATAACAATTTCGTAACGAAATATTTTTTTCGATGAAAGTTACATTTTTATGCGTTACGTTTAACCATATTTTCATAAAAATTTCATGTTTTTCTTCCATCTTTTTTTACATTTACATTTACATGACAATCCAATGAATCATTAATTTTTTTTTTGTTTCAAAAAAAAATGTAATATTTGGATAACTTTCAAGTTTATAATACATTGTAATAGGTGCGAACAAATTGAGCGTTTTAAGCGACGCGTTGCAAACGCCAATAATGCCTTTCAAAATGGCCTCGCGCAAATTGTTGGTAAAATTACCGTTTGGCGTTGGCAACCATTTTGAAAAAACGCAAACAGGTTTGTTTGTTTTTTCCAATACTTTTGTTTTATTCTTCGTTTTGTAATATTGTATAAAAATGTGTAATATAAATAACTTACTTATATATCCTAAAAAAAAGGGAATATTTAGAAATTAAAGAAATAAAGAAAGCAGACGATAAATATAATTTTTCAAAGACAAATCCTTTTTTTTTATTCTAGAACTTATTAAAAATTTTGAATCGAACGGATATTAATAAAAAAAATGGACAACCTCGATTTAAATGAGGGACGCGTTACGTTTTTTTTTATTTAAAAATTACGGCAAAACGTAAACGCTCAATTTGTGGGTACTATAAAGCTAGATTGCAATGTTTCTTTTTTAAATAAGCTAACAAAAAAGGAACTTATGAATGTCTAAAAAAAAGGAGCATTATTAAATATAAAAAATTTCTTAGAGGTCAAATTTTAGAACCTAGACCTAAACTATTTGATAAGTAAATGACTAACTCAATACCTTAGCCAGCAGAAAAATATCACCCAAACCTCAAGATTTCGGGGTGATAGATGTCAAATCCTTTGTGCCATTCTAGGAGCAAAATTGAGCTCGCGAAATATTTTTTTGTTTTCTGTAAAAACAGGTAACGATTATAAATCAATATTTTGTTCTGAAAAATAGAAAAATTCTAGAAAGAAACTAATTTACATTATTTTTAGCTATTAAAATTTTTATTTTGTTATGACATGTTTGTGTTTTAAAGGTATCGATTGGTATTTTGAGAGATCTTATTACGATCATTATTTTGGGAGCTATGATGATTTTTGACAAAATTTGCGCCGACATACCCTGGTCCTCCCCTAACCGTTTTTTAAAAAATCGGCTCAAATCGAGCCATTTAAGCGACATCCCTAATTTTGATAGCAATGGCTTAAAAAGGGAAAATCAAAAATATAAAGCAGCAAATTAGCGCCAAATGATCCATCATGATTATACATATAGCGGTACGGTTTTTATCAACTTTTAAATCCGGTTAGTTAATTTTGTTAATTTGATCCGGTTTTTTCAAATAATACAGCTGACACCGGATAGGATTGAGGGCGCGAAGATTTCTGGATATTATATAACTATAATTCGATTTCATATCTTAGAAAATATACGAAATTTTTCTAGGACTAGTTCATAAAGCTCAAACCGATTGGCCGATAAATATAATCGAATCATATCTCCTTTTTAAACTCCAGCTGTTAAATACACAGCCGATCCCCATTTGAAAAAATATTTCCAGGGCTGCTGGTATTGATTTTCGAATTATATTTGGTTTAATCAATATTTTTCCTATATTTTATTGTATCGCTTTATTGAATTTATATGGATAATTTATATTATAAAAAGCTATTATTTTTTTAATCATCATAAAAAACTATAGATTGTGTTTAAATTAAGCATCATTTCAAAATGGAGGGTTGGGGGTGGGGTGGGGGGGGGGGTATAAGTTGGATGGGTGTTCTTGTTCCTTAGAAAAGCTTTAGTAATTTTGATTATCTATATCCTTTGAACTTCAATTACGATATCCTAAATAAATAATTGACATGTGAATGTATTTCCATAGATATTAAAAATATAGATATCCCAGATGAACTTGTATGATAAAATATAGATAAAGAGATTGAGGTAATATTTAAATCATTCAAGTTATTAACTATCGCGCCAATATATTTTGGGGTAAATTTAAAAACAAAAAAAATAGGTCGCTTGACAAATTAGACAGTAATAAAAATAAACATTGACAAAAAATTAGCAAACAACCGTTAAGTATAAGATATGATTTGTATTAATCGCGAATGACGTTGGTATTGCCTTTTAAACCAAAATAACGTTATTGAATTATTGGTATTGACACTGAGTAATATTGCTTTTAAAACGATACCTTTGGACAAACTCTCAGAGAAATTAGAATCAGAAATTCATTTTCCCAAAAAGGTGGACAATAAATCCTTTTTTAAATAGTCGGCCAGAGATTTTTATTGACAGATTGACAGAGGAGAATCTCGAAAACATTTTGATTGCGTATATACCGCTCACATGATTCTTATAGGTTTGTATGCGAAAAGGGTTCTAACAGGTTTTTAAGGGTTCGAACCGAACTGATGTCAATATTATTTACGAACCGAACCCATATAAACTTTTACTCTTTATCTGATAAACTTGAACCGAACCCGTACTAGTTTACGATTCATTTCACTACTTAATTATTTCCCTATTATATAATTGTCATATCTTTTTATTTTTAAATATAATATAATATTTTTTAAAAAAAATATAATAAGTAATATAATTTTTTTTACACAAGAAATTGAAATCTTAATATTATTTTTCATCTCTTATCTATCTCTTTAGCATGACGATTCCCCTGGAGGCTAATAAATAAAATTGTTTTTCTTTTAAAAAAAATGATTAATTTTATCATTAGATGAGTAGAAGAGGAAGAAAAAAAATACAATTAATAATTTTTTATAAAAGTAATTTAAAAATTTTGATTTTTTTTTTAAAAAAATCAAAAATAAAATTTAATCAATTTAGATCCACTAATTTCCGATTAAATAAGTTTTGCAACAAATCGGCCAGAAGCCGAACTCGCGCATAAGCGTCGAATTTAAAAATCGAGGCGAGTTCGGGTCTAAAAAATCGAACCGGCCGGGTTTGAATTGGAACTATTTTAACCCCGCGATGCGAATAAACTACCATAATACGCGAAAGGTATTTTAATTTGATTAAAGAACGCCGCTTGGCTAAAAGAAGGGAACAAATTATCGGTAAAATAAATCAAAATGGAGCAGTATTTTAATTAAACGGGCAGTAGAAAAAACCTTTGGTAGGTATTAAAAAATTTTGAGCAGTAAATAAATAGTTAGTTTTAAAATAATTTGGTAAGTATTTCAAATAAATTTTTGGTCAGTTAATAAATAATTTTCTCCAATTTTTTTTAAAAATTTTATTGGGAAGTTTTAATTTTTGGTACTAAAATTACATCTTATAGATGATATCATTTAAATTTACAATTATCTTAAAACCAAATTATTTTTGGTAAAGGCCTATACTTTCTTTATTTAAAAAAAATATGAATCAGCTGTTCCTAACTTTGTTAAATATTTTGTAATGGAATGGGCTAGATTCAAACAACACGTGCTATGGAGGTTTTAAACACTTTACATCCTAGCAGCACTAACAATGCACCTGAAGCAAGCAATCGAGTAATTAAAGCTGAAATACTCTTAGAGGACCCTAACCTTTATCCCGTTTTAAAGCTATATGATTGAATAATAGTCTTTACCCATTTCTCAAAAAAGAGTTTATGACATATCCAACAATTACTTTAGAAAATATGGACATCAGGTTATAACTGGCCTAAATTTTTTTTAAAAAAAAATTTTTATCATTTGAAAGGGATAGATGATTATATTGATGGAGTTCTTCTAGTCAATATAGACATCGAGAATATGCTTTGTAAGATTAACTGAAAAACAAAGATGATTGAAAACAAAAGAAAAATTGCCACATATTTTTTCAAATTTATTTAGGTGTAAAGCATGTATGTTGGTTTGGCTATAAGATCAAACTAAAAACGAGGCAGAGTTTGATCTTCAAAAGTCTTTAAAAAGGTTCTATGCTGTACAATAACATGTAGGTTATTTAAATTATTACTTAGATATAAACAATTTATAAATTATTTTTCATATCTTTTAGATTTGTTAAAAAAATGATAACAATGCGCATTAATATTGGATCCTTTTTGATATATTTGTTAATTAACTAATTTTTATTTTATTTTATTAAATATATCGTCAGCCTAGAATTGGGAGTGCTCCATTTGCGCAAATGTTTAAACTGAGAAAATCAAAAGTTTTAAAATCGAATATAGGAAAAGACTTATTGATCAATTTGACAGAGCTGGTGTTGTTAAACGGCGAGCCGGTTTTTAAAAACGGCTAACTCGATATTTTAGCCAGAAAAATATTGCCTAAGCCGCGAGATTTTCATATTATGTGTCTACACCTCTGTTCCATCTATTTGCTAAATCTTCAGGCTTGGGTGATACTTTTCTGGGTGAAGTATTGAGTTAGCCGTTTAACAAAACTAGACAGAGCTATAAACTTTGGGCAAAAATCAATATTTTTTTTAATCTAGTTTTTTTTATTTTCGTATATATTATTGGGAATAAATAGGTTTATTATCCACTTTCTAACTCAAAATCTTTACAAAATGTCGCAGTGGAGCACTTCCAATTCTAGAGAGACGATATGTTAATTTTCATAAAATATTCTTTATACTTATTTATTTATTTTTTTTTAAAAAAAAAGATATTTGTTTTTGTATATTAAAAAGGCTATTTGTACATTCACATGTAATGTATTTAATTAAATATATTATATATAATTAATTATAAACTGCAATTCTTATATTAACATTTTTTGATACTTTATTTTAATTCACTTAACCCTTTCATATTTGATATATTAATTTTCATATTTATAAATTTATATAGTTGATAATAGTTAATACATAAAAAAGATATTTTAAATAAATACTAAACAATCTTTCAAATAAATTATACCATTTTAGTTATGATTCAACTTCGTTTTTTAAACAGAGGTACTATTTTTTTTTTTAAATGTATTATATTTATTTATGGTTTTTATAGCTAGCAATGGCGATTTCAAATATTCGGTTTTAAAATATACGGCCCGGCCCGGATATTTTTTTAAAAAAATTTCAGGCCCGACCCGGGATTATTTTAAAAAAAAATTAAAATACGCCGGGCCTACTGGTTTCTGATATAAATACTGCCCAAAAGAATCATAGCCTAAAAAAATAATTAAAAAAAATCATTTACATAATTCATTTTTTTCTTTTTCTTCTTTTTTAAATAAAAATTGTATCTGTCACATTTATACACGAGGGAATTGAAAAAATCAATAACCAATCAACACGGCAGAAATCGATTAATCAAATTAAATTAAAAAGAGATTAATGAAATGATTAATAATCGATATTTAATAATAATTAAAAAAACTTTATTTAGTAATATATAATTTTAAATGTCATTTTTATTTTTTTAAAAACTAACCTTTTAATTTTATGTTAATTTTATAAAAACGATTTATTTATAATTAATAAATTTATTGGTAAAAATAAAAATAAATGAATAGAATGTCAATAGGTTAACGGGGTGAGTTCGCCGTGATTAGAAGAGAAACCAATAATTAATTCCTTTTTTTTATAAAACAACTTATTGATTTGTTAATTAAAACTTGACGAGTTATTTAAAAGAATAATCAATCAATAAAACCGATTATATTCTTCGGATGGATATACTCATTTGATCAGTATCGGTTTCGACCGATATGTTTAATTTTAACCCGACTAAACCAGATGTGTTCGCTCATTCAGGCCAAGTAGGTCGGACTAATAGGTTTTAGGAAATTTCCATAACTTTGATATAATTTCAATATCATTATTTACTGTTGGCCACCATGTTCTAAAGAAGCAAGTATTCATGCAATGTCATTCCCGGAAGTCTTTGGTGTAAAAAGTTTAATACTGATTCTTGTAATACCAGTGGCACGATCACTAGTAAACCTCTTAGAAGACATCGTTTAAATATTTCATTCTATTCTTTTTTTAGATAATTTTCTTATATATTTTCGTCCATTTTCTTAGGCCAGCCATCAGTTACATATCCGGCTATTCTTGACAAGATCGGATAACTTGCGGTTTTCTTTCTTAACTTGTCTTTTTAAAATTCATTCTTTTTGTATTCGCATCTTTTTTTTTGCCCTAATCCCTTATGGCTCACCAGCTGATTTACATTTTGTAAATAATATTAAACTATATCATAGCGCGCACAAATTGCGTTTGCGTTTGCGTTTTGCCGTACGCAACGCATCCCTTGTTTAAATTGAGGTTGCCATTTTTTAGTATCGTCGATTCAAAATTTTAACTAAGTTTTTTAAAAAAAAAGAATGGTTTTTGTAAATTATATTATCGTCTGCCTTATTATTTCGTTAATTTCGTAATATTCCATATAAAAGATAAGTTATTACATTTTATATAATATAAAATTTAAATTTACCTATAATTAAAGAAACTAGGAAGGGATTTTTAGTACTCCCCTAGAAAAGTATATCTATATAAGCTTTGACAAAAAATTAGAAATATTACATTGGGAATTAGGAAAAAGCTATTAATACACAATATTTCTATATTATGTTTTTTTTAAATAAATTTATATAAATAAAGGAACCTTGGTTCGAAAAAAAGGATCGGGCCTAGTTTGGACCTAAAAATACATAACAATGGGAGGGGGGGGGGCGGGTGTCAAAAAAATTGATAAAAGGGACGTTTAGCTAGATTTACTTTTTTTTTAAATATAATATCATTTATTAAAACAACTTTTTTTTTAACCATTAATCCAAAACCTTTAAAAGCTTTAACGCTATAATGTTAATATTATTCAGCTTAAATGTTTTGAAGTTTAATAACCCTTTTCTATTATATTTATATTAATATTTTTTTTAAATAAAAAAAAAGTTCAAAACCACCGAAAATCACGTAGAATTTTTTTAATGCGGTAAATTTCAATTATAAAAAAAAAATATTTTAATATGGTCATGATTTACGCAAACGCTTACTTCTTTTGATTTAGGCTAAGGCCATATCCAACCGTATAGTTGTTAAAAGTTATCAAGTTAGAAATCGAGCGTTACAAAATATTATTTTATTTCTAAAAAAAAATGAGAATATTTGTAGCGTTCGTTCATTAAAGTTTTATCTGCTTAGTAGTTGTATTAATGTCGATTCCCTTCTCTGTATAATATATAACTATATTTATAATTCTTTTTTATAATGACCAACAAAAGCTCAATTTCTCAAACTCTTTGGTATGGACATAGGCCACATTTATAGTTAACGCGTTATATTCAAGCGTTGCGTTATTAAACGCCATCGAAATCACAGATGATTCTTCATAACATTAATAATTATTGAAATAGTTCGTAACATATGTTTTCAAATTTTATCATAGCGTTATGTGTTTATAAATTATGCTTATTTATTGGCTTGATTTTGTTAATAACGCAACGCTTGAACATAACGCGTTTGCATAAATTTCTTTTTTTTTAAAATGGTGTTTCCTCTATTTGAAAATCATTCATCATTCATTCATTTTTTTTCTTTCCTTCCTGCTTTTTTTTTTATTTTGAAAAGGAAAATGGTCTGAAAGTCCCTTCCAAATATATTTTTGAGAAGGGAAAATTATCATTTTTTAACCGAAACTCATTATAGTTGTAAAATCGGTTAATTTGGTTCAGTTTTGTTGCGCATGCTCAAAAAAATATAAAAACCGAATAGTATGTTAGGCATATAAAACTCGGCTAAGCCGGTTATGAATCGGATTTGAAACCGGGATATCAACGACTACAAATTTATACCCCAAAAAAATGAAGCTTATTTTAGCTAAGAAGGGGAAAACTGCCTTATATAAATCTTATATCGTCCCAACCATCACAGAGAAAAGAGAAGAAGGAAAAAAAACGAATTTGGCGTGGGTAATAGAATAACAAATCAGCTTAGTGTAAGGACTCGGGACAGAAGATGATATTATCTACATAATGCCGTCTTTCATATTTTTTACAATTCTCGTCTAAAATTTACTTATTATAAAGATGTTAAATCAGCATTAGATACTGGATTTTTTAGATTAACAACAAATTTCGCGGTTTTCGCAGATTATTATAGGTTAAAAATATCACGAATATCGAAATTTTAGAGAAAGATTAGTAATCCGTCTATTTTGGGTTGTGTGGGGATTATTTCTCATTTTTAAATGCAAAACAAATTATGGTGAAAATGATAAATATTTTTTTTATTGTGTATGCTGTTGCTTGTGCCAAATTAAAAAAAATTTTTATTTAAAGTAAATCAATAATTTGTTAAATAAAAATAACTCTCTTCTTTTAATTTTTTTTTCTTTCTTTCTTTTTTTTCAATTACTTATTTTGTTATTTCTTATTATTGTATTACCTTCCATCTTTTCTCATAAGAGATGTAAAAATGGGACCTAATGCAAATTTTTCTGCAGGCTCCTGGTGAAAAAGAAATTGTTAGGTAGGTAACTCTATTGCCCAACATTGTGATACACCACTATTCCTTATTTCTCTTTTATTCATTCGTTCCTTTAATTAGAAATCTGCAAATCGTACCCTGCCTGGCCCAAACGGGTTTAGGACTGGGCCGAAAAAAATTTCGGTTCAGACTAGGTCGGGTCTATTATTTTTTTTAAATTTCGGGCCGGGCCGGGCCGGTTCATGCCCGAATTTTTAAATATGATTTATTTTGTCTTAAAAATGGATATATTTTAAATTTCCTACAAGAAACAAGAAAAGATAAGGGCCGGGCTGGTGAGCAAATAATTTTAATTTCCGGTTGGGCTTTTCGGGGCAAATAAAAAAAAATTCGTTTGGAATCACGTTAAGCCCAACAATTTTTTTTTTTTAAATTTGGGCTAGACAGGGCTTGAAAAATTAGGCCCAATACAGATTACAGATCACTACTTTCAATAGAACTTAAACTAGCAATGTCCTACCATTATATACAAAATTACTAATCAAAACAATATATGTTGTGTTCTAAATTTTATATACATATAATTTTTATTGAAAAAAAATATCGACTCTTAAAAAATGTACTAAAAAATACACCTTCCTTATAATTTGCATAAATTATAAAATAATTATTTTATTTTTTTTTAATTAATTTATTTGAATGTTTTAGCAAACAAAGGTTGGGTTTGGTTACGTAATTAAATCAATAATTACTTTTAAAAGGAAAAAAATAATATTTAATTAAATATGTATATAATTTAACAAATAAATATGTATAATTTGCGAGAAAACTATATTAAGCACTTTATCTTATGATCTGAAATTAAGAAATTTCTTTTAAAATTTGTAAAAATATTTGTAATCATTATAAAAATGTTGAAATTATTTAATAGATAGAGAAATTCCCTTTAATAACACATTAATTATATATATACATACATAGCATTTTATTTATTTTTTTAAAAAAAAAATCAGCATAAAACAATACAATTTACTAACAGGCTGCATTTTTTGTATTATTTCATAAATGTTTTTGTATTACAAAAGATTTAGCCATCAATATCATTCAAAATAAAGACAATTAAATTCATGTATATAACTATAAGATAAACGATTAAACAAACAATGATGGAATTTAAAACCAGTACCTTTTGTGAAGGGGGAATATGAGAGCCAGCAAATTTATCTTGATTATAAGTGGTTTACAAACAATTAATCATATTTTTTAGCCCAAATTAACAATAATATTGCATAATTAGAAGGAAAAGGTGGTGAATATATATAATTATAATTAAATACTTTATTTGAAAACCTTATTGCTAATTTTTTAAAAATGGTTAAATAATGATTTTAATTGCATAAATGTTACATAAGCTTGTTTATACTATAGAAAATATCTTGATTTAAATGATTGGCTAAATTGGCAATATCTAGGTTTTTAGCAGCCTGGCTATATACTATTTATATTTAATTCTATTCTAATTCTAACTTAGGATATTTCCAAACTCAAAAAAATAATAAAAGGTTTGCATATTATTAGAATATCTGTCCATGGACAGATACGGCGTGTCCAAAATTTACAAAAACATTTTTAAAAATACCAAACTTGATTTCATAAATTCCAATAATAAATTAACTTTTTTTTATAAAAAAAATTTTTGAATTTGGATATACTCTTAGTGTAAAAATTTGTAAAGTTTTCATTTTATTTTGTTTGGAAATACCCCTTAGGAAAAAATGTTACAAATTATTTTGTAAAAATATTATCTATAGAAAGGTAATTCAAAAGAAAAAATGAGTAACTTTATAAAATATATTTTCTAGGGCAGTGATTTCATACTAATATCATTATCTTTAAAAAAAATAATAATTGATTTATCAGAGGCTTGCACACAAACATAAAGGAGGCTTATAAAACTCTGGGTAGGAGCAGGCTTAAAAAAATTACAAACCCTAGGCCAATTTTTTAAAATAAATTAAAATTATAGCAATTTATCTGTTGGGAAAATCATTTGTTTTTAATTTTTTAATTTTCCTATTGAACAATTAATATAATATAGATAAAATTAAGTAAATTATTAAAAGACTGGGTTGTAAAATAATCAACCAGGCTTGAAAATAGATTTTCCTTTGCAATCAATGATGGCCCAACATAATATTTTATTTATAAATTGCCTTTAATCATAAATAAATAGAAAAATAACAGCTTAAGCTGAACTGGAATGTGGAATTAAATAATATATTTATATATAATTAAATTATTTGTAAAATTTTAGAAATTTTAAAATAATTTTGTCACATTAGGATAAAATATAATTTACAATAGTTATACAATAATTAATAGACCAATAAAATTTTGTGTCAATTGAAGTATAAAATTATTTTAAAAAAATGGACCAAGAGATAATTACTATAAAACAAGCATAAGATTACCTTCAGATAATTCAATTTCTAGCTCGAATATTTTAACTCTGATATCTTCAGGTAAAGAGTAGAAATCAATATCGAAATCATTCATAATCTCATCAAATTTTATAAAATTTAATTTAAAAATTCATCCAAGACATAAAATGTGTTTGTCTAGTATGATCGTGAGGTATGTCAATCATTTGAAATTACAGATTTGAGCAATGACATTTCATTGTTAGATTATAATGAATGTGGGTGAGGTACATAGGCGTAGTCGGGGGGGGGGGGGGACAAAGGGAAATTCCCCCCCCCCTCAGAAATTTATCACTATTTGTAAATATCATTTTTAGCGAATACAAAATATCCCCCTTAGTCCTCCCCCCACTCACTGACCCTCAAATGTGTATGCATATATCTTACTTAAATAATAATTTGAAAGAAAGAATGTAAAATTTGATATTTTTTTATAAAACTATTCATCATATATAGATTTTTGGGAAAATAAATTTATAAATATATAAAATGAACCAAAAATGCTTTTAATAAATGGAATATAAGCCAAAGATAAGTCTTAAGACAGTAGTGAAATGTATTATAATTATTAATAATAGATCCATAAAATTACTAAATAATATAATATATCAAATATAATTTTTTATAAAGTGAGTAATTTTAATTTATTTATCTTAATAAAAGTAAAATATAATTATAAAACTATTGATAAAATTAAATAATAAATTTAAAAAAATTTAAAGCACAATACAAACAGTGGAATATTATATGTCGTAGATTTACAGTATCTCTAATTATCAAATGGCAATCAAGTAATTTTTACCAATATAGCGAATAAAATATTTTACAGAAAACTATAAAGGATTGATAAGGACATCAGAAAATATCTTTTAAAGACGTTGTGGGATGAATAATATGAAGATTAAAGTTTAATATTATTTTTACTTAAAATAAATAGATGGCGTTAAATAATTGAATGCAAATTGTTGCTATATTTAATATCAAGAGCATTGATTAGTAAAATTTGTTAAATTATTAAATGTAATATATTCTATAACTGTCTAATATGTCTGTAAAAGTGGAATTTTAGCTAGTATTTTTTAACTAATTCTATATAATAGAGTAAAATCAACTATATGTCTACTTACTTTTTATAAATAAATTTCTTATAATTGTTTGGAATAAATTATTACCATGCTCTTATATTAAGGTATATACAATACAAGTAATTTATTATATTTTTATTTTAAAAAACTAATAAAAATATATTTCATATTTGTTCCAGGCTTATTTTTTTTTATTAAAATTTGTAAAAATATTTTATGACTATATATAGACTAAAGTAACCCGGCCGAAGGCCCGCCCAAAAGAGGGTCTGGGGGGAAGCCCCCAGTATTTTTAATTCCCCCCCCCTTTATGAAAATCCTGGTAGCATATATCAAGATCTTATAATATAATACGGTCTACGAACATTGAAGTAAATATTGTACAAGACAATGCTTTAAGAACAAAATCACCCAGTAGCGTAACTAGGCGATGGGGGTGGCACAGGGCCGGCATATGCCTGATATCTGTGGAAAAAGGGCAGACCCCTTTTAAAATTTTAACTGTCTTTTATGCTTGAATTTTGTTAATCCGTGTTATGCATAAATTTTGCAAGGTTTTATGTGGTTATGGCTAAAATGCGAACTATTTGTCTAAATATATGTTTTTTTAACTAATTGTATCAGTTAGAACTAGCGCGCAGAGTGGCGTCATTTGCCTTTACAATTTCAGAGGTCTCAAAAATTATTATATTAATTTATCTAATATTTTCAAAATTACGTCATATTAAATATATTTTCAAATTAACCAACGCTGTCCCCTTGAATTAAAAATATTTTATTATCTGCACAATGTCTAAAATTTTTAAGCAGTCCATTGCAAACTTCAAAACCGTATCTTCCAGTTTCCCGTTTTAAGGTAGCATGTAGTTAATTGCACGACCAGATTAGTCCATATTACACCTCATACCTAGCAATTATATATTCTTCATCTCTTGATGACACCCAAACCTTGCAATACATCAATTCTGTTAAAGTAGTATCGTTACTAAACCAATTAATAGCCCCGTAGATTTTTCCTAGTGACCTATATAAAATTATCTACATTTAAAAAAAATTAAATTAAGAATTTAAAATGATAAACATAATTCATTTTATATATAATTTGAATAAATTAATAGATATATTTTTAAATAATTAAAATTGATTTAAATCCTATTACTTCTTTCATTTATTAAAATTTGAAATCGAAATGATGACAACTAATTAGTAATCATAAATAATATATTTAAATTTAAGTATTTTATTTAGGATAGAACAAAATAAAGAGAGGGAGCTTGAAATAGAAATCCATTAGCAAGCTCCGGCCCTGAAAATTTTTGTCCGGGGTCCGTTTACCACTGATGAAAAGCGATTTTTTTAAAATAATATTTATAAAAATCTTTTTTAAAATTTAGGTTAAAGAGTTAAAAAAAATTAAACATTATGATAATCAATAAACACAAAAAAATATTAAAAAATCTATATAGATTGACAGCGAGATATTCTATGACCATAAAATCATATTAGCACTTAAAAATGAAATCTTTCAAAAACTATTTTATGGTAGCATTTCTTTCAGTGATAAAAGCTTAGATATTTTAAAGCTAAGCCCCAAAATTTTTATTAAAGTTTAAATTCGCTTAAAAATACTTGACTTTTTTTTTCTTTTTTTTAAAAAAAAAATAGTTTTATATATACAGAGATAGACAGACAATGTATCGATTGAAAATGTTGAGACCGATGTTTTGCCAAACTTCTGCATGCCACTACAAAGTATATGATGAAAGATTTTCAGCAAATGCGTTGGAAAAATGAATTCAAAATATGAGGTTAATATTGAACCCAATTATCCATTGGTGCTATATTTGTCCAATCAATTGCATCCTGAGATTAATAAGGGTAACTCACAGAGATTTAGAAATTATTGTCTTTTAAATGATCATATATACGTTTTAATTTAGGGCATGCAATTTAATACCAGACACTTGTTCGCATCAGAAATGTTCATTAACGCTTATTTTGAACTGATATACGTTTATATCCCACCTCAACATCGGAAATTCGACACCCAAGGCATTGATTTTTGAGTTTTTTTACAATGGGGAAACCGCGAATGCGAGAAAGAAAAATTTTCAAAAAATTACAAAAATATATTTATAATATTGAAAAATAAGAAATGCGGGCCATTATCATATATTGAGCATTTTAGCATCATGAATATCATCAAAATTAGAAGGCGAAAGATAAAAAATATTTGGGGTGCGAAATTTTTATAATGTTAACTATTCTTACATATGAAAAATTCCTTACCATAACCATTTTACCTAATTCAAAATTTTTAGTTTACTTTCTTTTGTCGGCAACTATTCATCTTGGGATCAAATTGTCAAGCATAGTAGCGAATAGAGTAGCCACTATAATGCTCATTGATACTGAAAACCCGAATCTTATTTTTAATGAGGTTTCACAACCTGTATGTATGGATACATAAAAAATCAATTCAGGGTGGAGAAAGGCAATTATAAAATCTAGAACTGGTAGATATTTCTATTCGATAGGTAGTAAATATAGAATGATATGTAAGCAAGCTAATCTGCTAAAACGGGATGTAGCGATTGTTGATTATTTGGAAAATGTAGGACCACACATAGAAAGAGAAAACGTCGAAATGGAAAAGGCTGATAAAAATTTGGTTCCACACGATATACCTTTATTACCTCGAGGAATTAATATAATGGATATACTTTATCTTCTGATTTTGTAAGTAATAATTTCAGAAATTTGTTCTAGATAATCTACTTACTATATAAATTTGTTATATTTTGGAATGTATTTTAAGCATTCATATATTTATTTCTATTTTATTTTTGGATTAACTCATGTTTAATTTTTTAAAATTATTTTCTTTTTTGTTATATGGCATCAATAAATTTAACTATATTTGGTTTGCTATCAAAACTAGATTCACGGCATTTATAGTAAATGTATTAACTTCAAGCATTGCGTTATTTAACCTTAGCAAGATCACAACTGTAACATAACGTTAGTAGCAAAGATAAATTAAGGCTTAATATTTTTTGAAACACAAACGGCTGTTTTAATAATTGGCACAAATTGAATGTTTCAAGCGCTTCTTTTCAAGCGTAAATAATACACTTTAAATGGTTTCGTACAAATTGGTAAAATAAATTACCGTTTATTAGCTACCATTTTAAAAAACGCTAATAGGTTGGCTTTTCATTGCTTTTTTTTCGCTTTGTAAGATTATATTAAATGTAATGTAATGTAAATAACTTATTTATATCCGAAAAAGGAATATTTAGAAATTATGAAATAAGAAGGCAGACGATAATACAATTTTCAAAGATAGATCCTTTCTTTTTTTCGAACTTATTTAAAATTTTGAATCGGATATTAATAAAAAAAACAACCTCTATTTAAACAAGAAACTTTTTACTTTTTATTTATTTAAGAATCACAGCAAAACGTACACGCTCAATTATTGTGCACTATAAAGCAATTAGCAATTGTCTCCTATTATTATGATCTTCACTTATTTTTATCAGCACATTGCGACATATGTTAAAATTTATCAAATATTGCTCCACATTTATCACTTTTTAATAACTTTGCGTTAAATAATGCAAACTTGAACTAACTATAAATGTGACCTTATAATGCTATTTTGGTTGATTTGGTCTAATAAATCTTCAAATAGATTTCTTTTCAGGCCAATCAAATGGTTCATACTTTTTATTCCTTGCATAATAAATTTTAAATTTAAGTGTATGTATAATATTATATCATATATTAAAAATGAGTGTAAATTTTAAAAATATAGATGGCTCTAAAAAGAGCTGATAGTAAAAAAGTACCTAAAAAACATGTATAATTATGTTTAAAAATTTCTAATTGTATTTTTTGTTTTAGGAAGGTTGACTCGCGTTTTTCTTTGTTATGTTAAAAATTTTACATGCTAAAATTTTTAAAAAGAATATGTTGATATTACCATTAGTTGAGATGACTATGGGTTGAAAAATAAAATAATTTAATATTGAGTATTTATTGATTTTTTTATT
The DNA here is from genome assembly GCF_954871325.1 of Gordionus sp. m RMFG-2023. Lineage (NCBI taxonomy): Eukaryota > Metazoa > Nematomorpha > Gordioida > Chordodea > Parachordodidae > Gordionus > Gordionus sp. m RMFG-2023. Next base: position 2,312,858 of record NC_088779.1, on the reverse strand, counting down.
TTCGCCATTAGTAAGAGCATTTGAATTAATTGATGAGGGAAAGGAAGAGACACAGGTAGCGTCCCAGATCAGGGATTTCCCATTGGACCATGGGATGCAGGTTAGACCGTCAGGTCTGAGGCCATCTTGTAGAGAGAGGTTTGTAGGTTCTAGAATGTTAGGAATTTTAGCTTTATTGAGAGCATTATGGATGATTTTATTTATTGCTTTGTGCCGGAGGTGGCGACCTTGGCTACGGGAGCAGTTTAGGCCGTGTCTTGCATTTGGTTGTATGGGTAGGTTGCAAAGGTGGCAAGTGTGTGAATGTGTTAGCGAGCATCCTAGTCTGATTCCTATGGTAACTCTCAGTTGGTCATTGGTTAAGAGATTATCAAGGGTTAGACTAGGAAGTGCCTCGAATCATTCATATCCGCCATATTTATCGTTTAATTGAAGTAGTTGAATATCGCTGATATCGGAGGGGTTATTTTGAAGTTTCTTTATAAGGTGTTCCAAGATTGATTTATTAGAAATTTCGGTTGGGAATGTTTGACCGTCTGGGGTTAGTAGATTCCATTTTTCGATTGCTACTGTTAAGAGATCGTCATTGGGGGTTATAAAAGATGAGATCGCGGAATTGAGCGAAAGGCGATTAGAGATAAAAAGAGATAGGGAGAGTAATTCTAAGGGGATTAGGTCGATACCGCCTAGTTTAGCGGGTAATCGAGCAAGGTGCCAATTAAAGTCTGATAGTGGAAGATTAAGGATCCTTTCCATTAAGGTCTTTAAGCGAATATTATGCTTGGTGAAAAATTCTGAGGAGGTGAATGAGGAGGATAAGTGGAAGAGGTGTGAGATTTTAGGTAAATATAGGCACTTTTTTAATAGATAAAAAAGTTGGTGCGATGGGATATGATTGATGAACTTTTCCAAGTTTTGCAACTCGAAGAAGATTTTATTGATAATTTTTTCGGAGATTTTATTATTTAGTAGTAGGGAGCCCAAGAGTTGGATATCTTCGATTTCGATAATATTGTAATCTTTAAATGAATCTAGGGGAATCTCGGGGTTGAGTATGCAGATTTCTGTTTTGGTTTTGTTTAATTCTAGGCCTATTTTGGGGCATTCTCTTTCGAGGTGGAAGAGGGCTTTGCTTATTTGGTGTTGGTTACCGCAGAGAGTGCCATCGTCTAGGTACCATAAATTAAGGTCTAGATCAAAATCAGATTTAAGATCTTTCATCATATTATGGATGGCTAAGCAGAAAAGTATAGGGCCTAGGGGGTCGCCCTACTGAACACCCTCTTCTATAACGCAACCATTGAAAATGAGGGGTTTGCTATTGGAATAGCAAATGTCAACAATGCGCGAGTATTGGGGGAAATTATCGTAAAACGATTCGAGAGCCGAGGAACGGGATATAGTATTGAAGGCGTTTTTGAAATCAATTTTGCAAAGAACGGAGTTTAAAGGAGGATGTTATAGGTAGATTCGGAGACAGTGAGAGGCTATATCTACGCCTCCTTTTGTTCCGCAGCCTAATTGGTATTTGCCAAGCAGGGAATGAGTAACGGTTTTTATTTTTTTTGCGATGATTTTAGTAATTAGGCGTCTGAAGAAAGAATCGATAGCTATTGGGCGGATACCACCTTTCGGCTTTTCAAATGCAATCAAGTTAGCTCCAAATATTATTTGATGAGCTAATGTGGGGATATCTCTAGTGATTATATTATTGAGGAAGGATGTAAGTGAGTTGAAAAAAACTATTTGAATTGGGAGATTTTAGGAATGTTTGGAAGTAGGAAGGTCTATAGCCGTCAGGACCTGCTGCTGAAAATTTATTAAATTTGTTTATAGTGTCACGTATATCTTGGTTTGATATTGTGAGAGGAGGAATATTGGGCGGAGGATTTGGTAAGCTAGTATAAGAAGCTCGTGGATGGAGAGATTTTAGGTTTTCAAGAGTCGCATCATTAGATGGGGCTAGTTTTGATTGTGAGGAGATTAATTTTTGGGATCCGCAGACGTCGCCTTCATTTATTTTTTTGGAAATTTTGTCACAGGTTTTAATGAAACTTTCATTGGAATTATTGGGATATTTGATGTGTTCAAGAGGTGTTAAGTAATCTATATTTTAAAGTCTGTCTTTTATAATGTTAGGTAGTGAAATAGATTTTTTATCTTTTGGGATTGAGACACATTTAAAAGGGAAAGTGAAAAGATTATTCCAATGATTTGTGTTTGACAAATCTGAGTTAATATTATCAAATAATTTGGTGAGATGGTCTGTGATAATGTAGTTAACACTGGTTGGGATGTGCTTAATTGTTGGTGATTTATTTATAAAGATAAATTCTTCTAGTGATTTGTTATTTACTTGTATGTGTATGGTATTTATTAGGGTTCTATAAGTTTTGTGCAAAGTGTGTTCTGAGCAAGGGAGTGTTGTAGGGCTTTTTAGAGCCATCGATATTTTTAAAATTTACACTCATTTTTAATATATGACTTGTTATATTACATATATTTAGCAATTGTAATTATATTATATCATTCATGTCAACGATTTTGGATGTTAAGAATTTAAAAACCAACCGCAAATATTTAAAATAGGAAATATAATAATAGGCATTCAAACATGTCATTAAATCGGCAAGACCTATCAATGTGTGACAATTGAAAGCAGCAGTGTATTGAAATTATATATCAGAAAATATTAATCTGCAATCGCTGGGAGATATGGACAGTATTAAAATACTAAAAGAAACTAAGGAAATAGGAAAATTCTTATTTAACAACTCCTATTTATCAGATATTGTTTTTCAGGTTAACCATATAATACTTTAAATTCTCCATGGAATGTTTTACTTACTCTCTACAGGCCTTTAGCTGAGCTATATTTAGCTATTTTTGTTTTCAATTATATGAATTAAAATATTAATCTTACCTTACCTATTAAAAATATATATTCAATAATTCATTTTTCGGAGAGGATACAAGAAAGTTGGGATATGGGTAAATCCCCTTTTTACTATGATAAAATTGTGTACCAATAAAATTGCCATTATAAATTTTTTTAGGTTTAATATCTTCTTACTGTACTAAAAATAATGCCTAAACTACTAATCTATTTATTAAATAATATTGTTTACAAATTTTTACTGAACATGGAGATGCATCAATAATTGTTAAAATTCTAATGTAGGTATTTATGCCATTTTCAAATATTTAACCATTTGGAATCATTTACTGAATATGAATTTGAAATTTGAGTGTTTGCAAGAAATGTATTTCAGCATAATTATACCCATACCATGAAGTACCACTTTTGCAGTAAACTGTTTATATTGATTATATACTCAAGAATTTGTGGCCAAATTAAGTGCAATTTACAGGATAGATGCTCTACATGATACATTTGTAGTCAAATCAGATTGAAATTTAATAATTGTCCCCAGTTTGAGGTTTAAAATTAGAAGGTTTTTAATCCTAATAGATTCTATATCCAAATACTACATAATATAATATTTTTATCATAATTTATTCATGAAATTCAAACCATTTTTATATGTTCATAATTTATTTAAATGCATAAATGCCTGGCTTATTTTAATTTTTTTTTAATTTGTCTATTCCAAGCCATTGTTTTTAAATTGGCCTAGCCTGTAAAATTATGAAAATTCAGGCCCAATTTGTTAAAGTTTTACGAAAAATCCACCCCAGCCCATTAATTATATTTGATCTAACTAACTTTCTGGGCATCACATTTTTTCTAATTTTTCCCAATGCCAATTGGCTTTTATATCTCATCTAGCGCTATCTACTTGTTTTATTTTATAAATCAATTTTAATATCTGTATTCTCCATATTTAATTGGATAACATAAATAAATTCTTGTAAATTTACTATAACACTTACATAGCTTTTAGTTATGCAGCTTTTAATATACATACAAATGATATTGTATGTAATTTATTTTTAAATAGTATAAATCAAAATGTTAGCTTTCAAAAAAAAATATATCAACATTTTAATGCCACATCTGGCCTATAAAAATTTTAATCAGAGATTTGTGAGGCCCTGCTTGATATTTTAGTTTAGGGATAAATTGTTCAGCCCAGCTAGAATTTTTATACTCAAATTGCTCCTCTAAGCTCATTTATCTTTTTGCCCAGTTAATTTAAACAAAATTTTAATTTAAAATATCTTGAATTTTTTAAATATTATCTGGTCTAGTATCATTTTATCTAGTTTGCCATCTTTTTCCTAGGATCCACTTGAAGAGAGCTGCAATGGACTGGTTTTCAACCTAAACTCTTGCCCACCTGCCCATCGTATCAAAAAAAATTCAACCCCTTTATCCACCCACTAATAGTTTTTTTTTTAAATTTTCCGACTACCTTATTTAAAAGATTTGTTTAACCTGCTCTACCAATGTTTTAAAATGGTTTGATTAATTGGTTTAGCTTGTTATTTAGATTATTTTTGTATACTTTTACTTAAACTTATAAATTTGCACTATTATTAAATTAAAATTATAATTTTTATACAAATATAGACCCGTTTCTGTTAATTTTAAAAAAATATTTTCAATTCACTTATTTTATTATCTGCTGCACAGTGTTTAAGAATTTTAGCCAGTCCATTGCAGACTTCGAAACCGTATCCTTAGATTTCCCATATTAGTGCATGGACCGTAAGCCTATATCTGACCTCAAATCTTACAATTATATATGCACTACCTCTTGACGACACCCAAGCCTCCCCATACATCAATGCTGTTAAAGTAGCAACGTTACAATTGTTTATAAAAATGTAACCAATTAATAACCTCTTAGTTTTTTTTTAATTAACCTACCTAAAAATTATCTACATTTTTTTTTAAATGAACATATTTTATATATAATTTGAATAAATAAAATGGATATATAATTTTTAAAAAAATTTAAATTTATATAAGCCCCTTTTCGCTTCCTGCATTCATTTATTTAAATTTTGAAATCAAAATGGTGGCCAACTTATTAGTAATCATAAATATTTATGATAGATTTAAATTTAAGTATTTTATTTAGGAAAAAAGCAAAACAAAGAGAGGGAGCTCGAAATATCTATTCAATAGCAAACCCCGTTCCGGAATATTTTTGTCCGGGGTACGTTTGCCACATTGAATGAAGAACCACCATTTAAAAAAAATTATTAAGAATAAATTTCTTTTTTTATTTTGTTGATAAACATATTATTGTAATAATTAAATTCAAAACAATATAGATTGACAGCGAGATATTCTATGGCCATAGACTCATATTAGCTATTAAAAATGAAGTCTTTCAAAAACTATTTTATGGTAGCATACCTTTCGAAGAAAAATGTTTAGATATTTTGGACCTAAGCCCCAAAACCTTTTCCAAAATATTAAAGTTTAACTTCCGCCCATAAATAGCTTGACTTTTTTTTTAAAAATAAGCTTTATATATACGGATGATGTATCGATTGAAAATGTTGAGGCCGATATTTTGCTGGAACTTCTGTACGCCTCCAAAAAGTATATGATGAAAGAGTTAATTAGCAAATGCGTTGGAAAAATTAATTCAAAATATGAAGTTAATATTGAACCCAATTTTCCTTTGGTGCTATATTTGTCCAGTCACTTGCACCCAGAGATTGATAAGGGTAACTGTCACGAGGTTTAGAAATTATCGCCTTTTAAATGATCACATGTACGTTATTTTAGGGCATGCAACTTAATACCAGACACGTGTTCGCGTCAGAGATGTTCATGAACGCTTGTTTTGAACACATTTACGATTTTATATCTTACCTCAACACCCAAAATTTGGAGCCGAAGGCATTGATTTTTGAGTTTCTTTTACAGTGGGGAAACCGCGAATGCGAGAAAGAAAAAATTTCAAAAAATTACGAAAACGTATTAAAAATATTGAAAAATAAGAAATTCGAGCCGTTATCATACATCGAACATTTTAGCGTAACGGATATCATCGAAATTAGAAGGCGAAAAATATTGGACGAATCACGAATCAACGATTTGCTTTTAAAAATATTTGGGATGCGAAATTTGGGTAATGTTTCGACTACCCTTCCATATAAAAGATTCCTCACCATAACCACTTTACCTAATTCAAAGTTTTTAGTACAACCTTCTTTATTTTGTCGGCAACTATACATCTTTGGGATCAAATTGTCAAATAGTATTATCGCAGCAAATAGAGTAGCCACTATAACGCTAATTGATAATGAAACCCTGATTTTTAAACTTACCGTTAATGCGGGCAATCAAGTTTTACTACCAGATATCGCCTTTTACCCATCATATATATGCAAGATTGACATAAATGATGATTCGCATGTTGAACTTCAATGGTCCGCGAATGATATCGAAGTTAAAAATTCGGCAAATTCGCGAATCGAAATAATATATTACAAATAAAAGAACAATATTAGTCGAATTTAGGTTATTTGTCGTTGTTATAATAATTCGCACGAAATAAATTGACTTAAATATCAGTAATAAAAACTTTTAAGAATCTTTATCTTGAGGGTGAATAGTTAGATAGAACCTTTCCTCAAAAACCCCGAATTCTTCTCTTATCGTCAGCTGTGTATTATAGTATTCGATACCCATTTTTAAATAGAATTTGCAGAGGAGAATTTAATAAATGCGCTAATGCAAATAATAAAGGATTATTCGAAATTATTAGGTTTAACCATTTTAAATTTGTTTGATGTGGAAAAATATAGCGTACGAAAGAATTGATTTATCGAAATGAATTTTGGGGAAGGGCAGTGGGAGAAGAGATTATTGAAATTAGGTTAAATTAATGGGGCAAAACTAATATTGTAATTTAAGTTAAATTTGATTTTTTACTCAAATCCAATGACATATAATAAACCTAGACTGGCGATTCATTCATTAAAAGTGTACATCAATGCAAATCAGCTGGGGACGCCATCTTTGTGTTACACTAAACATTATTAAAATTTTAAACGATAGCCTAATTTATTCCTATATCTGACGCAAAATTTATTAAAGAATTTCCTGATCATCGAGATAATTAAAGAAGCAAGTTTCCGATATAATCGTAGTTTTTAACATGAGAATAATTATCATAAGGGTTACCAAAATGGCGGATCCAGCTGATTTGCTTTTAACGACGCTTAAAAATGCATTTTAATGAATGAATCGTCAGTCTAGGTATTATATATGTTATTGTTCAAATCATCTTCGATAGAATAAATATTAATCATAAATTTATCACGTGACAAAATAGAATACAAAATCTTTTTAAATATAATATTTGTATAAATATGTAATTTTTTTTTTAAAAAAACTCTCCTTTCTTTTATTCTTCATTTTTCTTTCTCCTAAATTTTTTATATATATAATTTGCCCACGAGTCATAAAAATAATTTATTTCGAAATTTTGTTTAAACGGGAAAAATAGAAATTCCAATGTAATTAAAATGCAGGATTCTAGACCGTACCCATGACTTCCTCCCCTCCCTAACCCGGACCCAAAGAATATTTAGGAACTCGAAAAACCGCCCATTTTTCCGAAACTCAGGTCAATGTGGGACTCTCCCATTATCGTAGAAAAGAATTTGATTTCTAATAAAGTAATTAATTTATGGTAAAAATTTAAAAAAAAAAAAATAATTTATCAAGTCTGTGAACCAAAGTGGTGATTATTCGTAACACGAACTTTATTAAGGTTTGGCAAGTTCCAATAATATATAATAATACCTAGTCTGACGAAGCATTCAGAATAATGCATTTGAAAGAGTCATTGAATGCAAATTAGCTGGACCCGCCATTTTGGTAGCCCATATAGTAATTATTCTCATGTTAAAATCTACTGTTAAATTGACAACTTCATTCCTTATTATCTCGATGATCAGGCACTTCCTTAATAAAGTTTGCATCAGACATAAGAATAAATTGGCCCTCTCAGTAGAGGTGGGCGCGGGCCGTGAAATTACGCGTGACCCATCGTGTCACGGTGAGTCACGGCGTGCGTGTGAATAAAATTTAAATTCCAAGGCGTGACCGGCCTTCCCAAAATTTTCCCCGGGCGTGATCGGGCGTGAACATAAATTCCCCGTGAATCACGGAAATTTTAATTTTAAAATTGTTTTTTTATAAATATAAATTTGCAATTTTATAATTATATTATTTATTTTCTTATTTAATTTAGTTAATTTATGAAAACTAAAAATCTTCCGCATTTTATAAACAACATCCGGTATAATTTCGTTAGTTCTTTTTTTTTTATGTTTAGGTGTTTTTTAATCGCGAGACTTTATGCTAAATATTGCTTAAACATTTTACAGAAAAGTCAGTTATATTTTATTTGTAAAGATCTTCAATCTTTAAATGCAATAGAAAGTTGTTACATATGTATAACAAAATATAAAAGTTGTGAACTGAAAAACTCTCATAAATACTATAGGTCCAAAAATATACCATGAAATAAAATTTAAGATTAAAAACATGATATATAATTATTACTTGTCCATAATCACTGATATTTGGACGGATGACTATAAAAATCTAAGTTTTTAACCATTATAGGACATATTATCATTAAGGATTTTAAATTAAAACATTTGTTTTGGCCACAAGGGCAATGGATGAAAAAAACGTCAAAATTATAAGTGCAGTCATTTCAATTTTAGGAGAATATACAGAAGTAGAAAATCACTTAAATTAATGTATAGTTGTGAGTGATAACGAAGCAAATCTTATAAGTGCATTCAAAGATGACGGAACGCTAGCATGTATATGCCATATACAAATAATATTATGCATTATGTTTTTGACAATTGTTTAATTGAAATAGCCTTAAATATAAATGGTGTAAAAAAAATAGTACAATATTTCAAACAATCTACAGCTAATAGCAAACTAAACCACACCCTTAAACAAGATGTAACGGCGAGAATAACGAGATGGAACTCTGTATATATCATGATGCAGAGTTTTAAAATCATATTCTGAAATACAGGCGCTTGTTTAGCGAGCAAGAATTAAATAGATTAGCCACAATTGATATCAGCATCATACGCGAGTTAGATAAATTTTTATCAATATTTAAAGAATGCTCGGATAATCTGAGAGCAGATTCTCGTCCCACAATAAATGAAGTTTGTCTATGGAAACAAAAATTAGTAAAATTTTGTTAATCTTCTGAATCTGAACGTGATACAATAATAATCACAACCTTAAAATACAGAACAAGATTTCTTTTAAAAGATTATTATGCAGCCACTACATAAGGTAGGCTTAATTCTAGATCCGAATTTAAAGAAGAAAATGATAACAATCTTAAAAATGCTAAATGATATAAAATTAATGATATGCATAAGTCAATGCCAACTATCATTTATAGCTTTACTAACTTATCCTAAACTCATAAAAAAACGTATATTCTAAATGGTCAATACCAACTATCACTTTCCTAATTCATCCTACACTCATTAGAGAATTTCTAAATGATTCTGATGAAGCATCAACATCACCGATGAAGGCTGTGCGGATGAACTTAAAAGATTCATATAAGATAAATAACAAAACAATATTTGAAGTTTTGGAAGCAGGAATATTCGAGAAAATTACCGAGTAAAATTTTGTCAGCTGCAAGTTTGGCTTCTAGTGAAAGGTTATTTTCTGTAGCCAATCTCTTATTAGAGGAAAGGCGTATACAATTGAAATAAAAAAAGATGGGTATTCTTCTTTTTCTAAATAAATTTCGATTTATAGATTATATTTATTTTTTGTTATTAATATGGATTATGAAATTAGAGAAATAAATAAAAAAAGTGTAAAATTATAGCAATAGTTTTGAAAAATTTAAAAACACCGTGAATTTTCGGGCGTAAATCAAAATATTGCTTGTCGTGAGCGGCCGGGTAGGGTCGAAATTTTTTTAGTGGTGAGCGTGAATTGGTGTGAATTTTATTTATTGCCATCGTGAGCGGGCGGGTGAATGAAAAATTATGCCCGCGCCCACCTCTCAGTTAAATTTTTTAATCGTGATACGGGTAATAAAAAAAGCGTTCCCAGTTGTTTTTCATTGATGTACACTTTTAATGATTGCATCGTCAGTCTAGTTATAATTATGTCATTAGCTAGTTCTCAAGATTTGAAGGGTTGGGTTTCGTGATTACTTAAGTTTCTCTAATTCTCTTTCTTCGATAAACATATAATACTTTTGCTATAATTTATCAATATCTTCAGCATAAATTTGAAGAGGTGTCGCCAAGATACCTGTAGCGAACTACACTTTGCGAGTAGGCCTAAGAAATTTTATTTTCCTATTTTTTATTCAATTAACAATTTAATTGTGCCAAAAATTTTATTATTCTATGAGCCCGTGTTTTAAAACAAATTAGTGTATAAATGTATTCTCTCAAGAAAAACAAAAAGATAAATCAGGTTAATTTTAATTTTTTCTAAATTGTATAACTAAAAATAAGTGATTATTTGAGAAATATTATTACCATTAAAGAGAATATAACCACCTTTTAATGACGTATAAATTATCTGGCAAGGCTCATTATTCATCATGATTTTAGTCGGAAACTTAACCTCTAAATTAATCGATTAAGACTAAAATTATTAATTTTATATAATTTTTTAAAAAAATATACAAAAATATTAGATTTTGTGATAGTCCATACGCTAAAAATAAACAAATTTTAAATTAAAATAAATAAAAAGAAATGTATTAGAGATAATATTATAAGCAAATCCACGAAATTTGTTGCTGAAGTTTTTAGTCGATTAGTCGTAGAAGGAAGTCGTCTAATTAACATCACTAAAAACTAGTGTAACTAAAATATTGATATGCAATGCCCACCCATACTCGGGGAATTTATTTGGGCCAAGCCATAAATTATTGAGCTGTATATGGTGATTAAATTTAAACGCTACTTTTAAATGTAGCGCGCTATTATCCAATTTATAGGTTACTTTAGATTTTATTTTTTTTCGTATCTAATTGCATTTCAATACTGCCATGTCATCCACGAGTAGAGTGACGATCAGAAAGTATAAACTTGTATAAAAAAAATTTCACTTTAATTATGTAGGAGGATAATGCAATAAAATGTAACATAGAAAAATCATCAAAATTAAATGATCAAGTATTTTTAGATTTTTAAAAAAAATGGGCCTAGAGGATATTGAATTGTATTATTTATTTTAAAAAGAATCATCTATAAGTGGCGTGTTTGGTCTGACTAGGGTCAGTCCTAAATTATTACCGTGTTCGTTAATTTTATGTAGGGGATAAGTAGCATAAATGATCCTATTTGCTGACCACCATCCTTCCTTTATCTATTGAACCAATTTTTCGCAAAATTGTTAAACGATTCAACTAAGTATTTAATATGTATAACATCCAGATAATAATTTATAAAATAATATCATCAAAAAGATGAGCCTGATTTTATCCCTTGTGCATGTCATCGTTGATGTAAAAAAAAATCAGTGTTTTTTTGGTAATATCCCCCACACTTCACTATTCTTTAAAATATATATCAAAATTAATATATCCACTCTTTTATTATATAACCAATCATATTAACAAAATGACAATTTCGAATACAATTAATGAGAAATACAAAATTAGAGCTTAAAAAATAATGTAACTATATAAACCAGAACATTTATTCAAAGAAAAAATAATCCCCATAATCATAAGGAGAGATCGATTTAATATAACAATAATTAGCCTTTAGAATGGCTATCGCGATTTTCTGTCTTAAGTAAAAGCCTACATAAGGTTCCCCAGTAAATTTTCCTGATTTGGAGGCCACCGTACTTTAAAAATTTGTCTTTAGCCCAATCCCCATATGTTGTCAAAGCGGAGAAAATGATTATCACGAATTATGTAAATAGAAGAATCGGCGCTGTATTTGACCATCTTAAAATATTGTTTATATTAGTTATCAAAATCTGTTCAATGCGAGACATTCTTCCAGCATAAGGTGTTTGTACACTTCAAAATTATGGTTCAGCGATTTGATCGTGTGCAGCATCACGCCATTGCTTCCCAATGCCCCATACTTAGATTCTGTCCCGTAAAAAACTCTTCTAATCCTGGCGTGCACTAATGCCATGGAACACCTGCGACATAAAAACAATAATAATTTATAAATTTTTATTAGTAATAAGACTTCTCCCAAGAAAATCTTATCCTTCTAAAATCTACATCCACCAGTTATTTTTTGTTGTTGGAATATTCAAAAATATATATAGCATACAAAACTATTAAAATTAAATAAAAGTTTTATATGTCCCCTCTCTCCATAATTTAAATATTTTGAAAATTTTTTTATATTGTTTATAAAGGTGATGCTAAATTTAATTATATATTGAAAAAGAAGTAAATACCAAAATTTGTATACAATAAAAAAAACATAAATTTACCATATTAAAAATAGAGTCCATCAACATTGGCCTATGACTATCCATGACTCAATGTTAATTTTTTTGATAGAAAAAAATGAAAATTTTTCGATCAATACTGCCTGCCAACAACGTGTGTCTTATAAATTTAATGTATTTAAAAATTTATGCTTTTAACGCCACCTTGCGGATATATATTTATTAAATTTAAACATTAATAAAATGATTATTTTTGTAAACCTCATTCCCCTGAGATATTTGCAGGAAAAATATATTAATAATTTTTTTAATATTTAAATGTAAATTAAAAAATCCGACTAGCACACGAATAAAAAAGCAGGATTAAAGGAGTGCAATAAAATTATTGAGGGAAGAATCACATTAATTACCAGGCCTATTCCTTTATGGAATTGTCATTATCTTAAATTATTTAAAAAAAACCAGAGATAAATAAAATTGTAACTTTGTTCGAAGATTAAAAATTTATTGTTCAAAATTTCTATGGTCAAAGTCTTTGAATTTTGAGCAAATGTTTAGCACTAAAAAATTAAAGCCACATGGTTTTATCTTTTATTATATAAAAAATAAACTGATTATTAAAATTAATAAGAAAATCGTGAAAACACTAACATTAAGTCGCAGTAAAAATACAAATTGATTTCTTTAATGTTTTTTCACAAATAAAAATAATACTTGATTCATTTTTTAACATTTTTCTAATTTAAAAAAAAACTAATTTTTTATATTTTTACTTGTCTTTAAAATAAATAAATATATCTAAATGAAACATTTAAAAGATACGCTAAAGTGTTGCAATCCACTGAATAAACCGAAGCATAAAAATTTTAAAAAGAATTTACGTTCTCTACTACCTTGGATGCTTAATATAAATAGTGATTTATATCTTCAACAAAAAATATGTAATTTGTGCCGATATTAGTTAAGTAAAATTGGTCCACACATTCCCAAAGAATTTATATACCAAATAACTTATAATCAAGATGCCTTTCAATCGATTAATGAAACATTCATTACACAATATTGGATTCAAAAGATTGAAAAAGCAATAAAGACTAAGGTTGAAATATCTGATTCCGAGAATGATAATCCAATGAAAGTAGAAATTCTTATTGTATTAAAAGATATCAAAAAATCAACAATACAAATTTTTACAATTTTGCCTCAAAGATGGAGTGCAAATAAAATTCAAGAGAAATTCAACGTTACATCATACATGGCAAGAAAATCCAAAATGGTGCTAAGCACTAAACGAAAGCATTTAAACATGTCAAGGATTTTTATAGTTCTGATGAAATAAACCGATTCATGCCTGGAATAAAAAATTGTGTATCTGTTAAATGCGAAAAAGAACAGTCCAAAAAAGACTAATATTAAATAATCTTAAAAAAATATTCAAGATGTTTAAGGAAGAATACCCAAATATATCAATTAGATTCTCTAAATTTGCCGAAATTAGGCCCAAAAAATGTATTTTAGCTAGAGCTATCAGAATGTGAAATTAATGATAAATGTAATAGCTGAAACCACAGCAGGAGAAGGTTACTTTATAAATTCTTATCACTATCTTTTGGCGCAAATTATTTGCAAACTCAGCCAAAATGTTATTTAACATATTGTACCAATTGTTTCAGAGAAATCGTATAAAATATGTCACGTTTAAACAATGGATCACGGTGGATAGAACAAATCTGAAACTATTATAAAGTCCGTTGATTTAGAAAAAGTTCAAATTTTACTGCGTCACTCGTTTATAGCTAAACAACAAACTTTATTTTGAAGAGTTCCAAAGAAAATTTAAAAGATGGGGAATTTTTAACAATTCTAGATTATTCTGAAAATTATTCCTTTATTTTACAAGATGAAGTTCAGGGATTTCATTGGAACAACGTGCAGGTCTTTGTATACCCATTTCTAGCATATTATAAATCTGGAGAAGATTTAAAAAATATAAATTTTGTTATTATATCCGAATCATTAAACCATAATACTAGTGCAGTCCATCAAATTTTTTTATTGATTTCTTAAACAGCCAAATTTAATTCTAAGCCAGAAAAAAATAATATATTTTTCATATGGAGCCGCGTCTCAATACAAGAGTCGCAAAAATTTTCTGAACATATGCCTTCATACATACGATTTTAATGTTCCTGCGAATGGCATTTCTTCGCCACTGCTCACGGCAAATATGCATGTTGTTATGTGTACCGTGTTTTAGGTATAGCGTGGAGACATTTTTTATGATAAGTATTTTTTTTTGATTAATATTTTTTGATTTTATTTGCACATTCATTCTTTTAATTTTTATTGGTGATTAATATTTTTTTTTGTTTTTTCTTGCACATTCATTCTTTTAATACATTATAAAAATTTCTATTTTTAGACTAATTAAATTATTAATCAATTTATATTTATTTTATAGTAGATATATATATATATATATATATAGATAAATAAAGGAAATAAAAAGAGTTGTCGTTTTTCCAGATTTTCTTCATTGGTTTCGTTCAAAAGAGAAAAAATTAAATTTTGTTCAAAAGAAAAGAATACTACAAGTAAGAAAAAATTATATATTTTATTGTAAAAGTGCAATAAGAGAAAAAGGAAAAAAAAAGAATAGATAATAAATTAGAAACATGTGACGGTATCGTGGGACTGGGAAGTGTCCAAAGATTAGAGTCCAGAGCTAGTCTACAAAGCACAAATAAAAATCAAATCCTAACCCCATTAGAATTATATAATTATGCTAAAAAAAAATATTAATGGAATTCAATTTGAATATATCGGAGAATTAGCTCTTCGTAAAAGATATAATTCTGTACTGTCAAACATGGGACCCAAAAAATTCACGGGGTTTTTACCAAAATAAACTAAAAACCAAAATATATTCAAATTCCAAAAAAATATAATATAAAACAAGTTTCGTTTTTAAATGAGAAAATTATATTTAAAAATATTAATGGATATGTAACATGAGTATATGATGACAAATGGTGATTAGGGTTTATAATCGATAAAAATGATACAAATGAAGAAGTAAAAATCCGATTTTTACACCCTTGTGGACCTTCAGCCTCATTTAAATTTCCTCTGATAGATAATATTTTAGTGTTGCCCAAATCTAATATTCTCTCGCTGGTCAATCCTTCTACTCCCATCGGTCGAACATATATATTATCTCCTGAAGAAATCTCACAAGCCAGCCAGGCTTTGTATTTCTTAGAATGAAGATAGATTTAATTAATTTATAAACTATCTTAATTAGGCAAAATTTGTGAAGATTTTAAAAATTTCATGATCTGAATGACAAATAAATATATATAATGTACATTGTAATCGATTAAGTATGATATACATACATTAAAATATTTTTAATCAATAAAAAAATGAATTTTAACATATTAAATATTATATATAGCGCCATCTATTTTTTAAAAGTATATAAATCGCAATAATATTTTAAATAAATATCCAGCGATGCTAATTGTTGAAGAAATTATTTAAAAAACAGTAAACGGATAATATTTTTTAAAAAAATAAAAAATTGGAGATCATATTCATTTCGAAATATTAATTTCAAATTTTCAACTTACCATAAGATGACCCATTCTAAAAATAATTAATTTTGATGTTTTCGCCATAATTATCAATTATTAACTTAGCTATTGATATTAGATTCAATATTTTATCATATTTAGTTTTAAATTAAAAACTAATTATTTAACATTAGTAAAAAGCAAAAAAAAGACGTTTTTTGGACATTTAACCCCGATTATCTCCGCTAATATAGTTGCTAACGAGAAATTTTGTTTATGATCTAATGGGAACATATATAACCAGCCTATAATTTTTTATCGAAATCGAAAGGGGTGGGCCGAAAAGTGATTGATTTGACATGGAATGACCCTAAATGTTTTAAAATCTAACCCCTTATCTAAACAATAAAATAAGTTTGTTACATTATGCATGGTTCCCTAGTAGTAAATAAATGGTAGTTGGTACATAAATATTGCATTTCGTTTTCAAATTTTGCGCTTGAATTTTGTTCTTCAGTCATAGATGTGCCACCATAAGATTTGCATATTTTTTTATTGTTCGGATAGTATTCTCTAATTATGTTATATTTTTTTAAAATGTATTTTAATCAGGGATGTAACTCGAACCCTTCTTAACCATCGTATTTTGGCTGAACCCGAACCGAGACCCTTTTTAAAAGTGGAGGGTCCAAGGGTTCTAGGTGCCATAAAAATTTTTAAAAATATAAATATTTTTTTTAAAAAATAAGATAAATTTTTTTAAATTTAATATTAACTTATTTTGTGGAATCATTTATTTTATCTTCGCGATTTTCTTCCTGGACTTCCATTTTATTTAGAGATTGATATCATAACTTATTTTTCAGTGTAATCATATATTTTATTATGTAAATAGTGCTGTAAACGTTACTATAAAAAAGAAACGCGTTACCGTTATTCGTTACATATGAAAAAGGAACGCGTGTTACCGACCTTTCAAAAAAGTAACGGGGTACTCGTTACTTTAGAAAATTAAATATACACTAAAATATTATTTATTTTTTCCAAAATAAAACTATACAAAAAAAATATAATATAAGATAACATCTTCATTTAACAATTTTTTATTTATATTTAGCTACAATTAATTTCAAAATTTTGATCAGATAAACAGGAGCACTAGGGCTCAACACAGCTGGTTAAACAATGGGATGTTATATATAGTATTTTAATCATAAATAAAATCTATAATGAAATTCTCTGTAAAATTTTGTTATTAGATAAATCCTGGCTACGCCACTATTTAATATATACATATTATTAAAACAAAGTTTTTAATCACTATTTTTTATTCATTAAATCTATTAACATTTATAGCCAAACCAATAGCAATACTAAAACAAGAAATAGAAGATATAAAAAACTCAATATAATACTTTTGACCAAAACCAATATTTTGTTAATCTAGGGTTTTTAATGTTGGTTCCCAGCCCAATACTATAGTAAAATTTATTTGCTTATATTTAGGGCTGCGCCAATCCACATATTTTTTACCGATCCCATTCGATATTGCTTCAAAACCAATCCGATATTTATATTGATTTTTCACCACCCCCCTTTGAACCAAATGTATTTAAGAAATCAATATTTTGCAAAAAATCAAATCATGCATTTAATTTAATTTCTTTTATTTTTACAATTAAGACTATAATTAAAAAAACATATATTTGATAATATATCCATTTTATGTTGATATGAATTATAGAATTGTATTTAATATATAAAATTATATTAGATTATTTTCAAATAAATACGAGAGCCTCTAAATTTTCTGGCAATTAGTTTCTTCGATATGGAGTGTCTATATCCCTTGCCGTATTGAAGGTAAACTCAGATGATTCCGCAGATAACGTAATTTGCAAAATTATCTTTCTCTTTTATAAAATATTTCCATAATTCAGATGCCATATTTAAAAAAATTCTTTTATTTAAAGTAAAAATAATAAAAATTTCGTTATTATTTAAAAAGATTTAAAATAATTAAAACGTTAGGTGTTCTTTTCTATTTTTATAAAAAAACTTTTAAAATACTATAAATCTATTTTTAAAAGAATAAAATTTAGAAGGGTGTTGTGCAATTACATTGTTTAAAAAAAGATTATTTAGAAAAAATTATAATAATGTAAAATAAATATGCGTAACATAAAATAACAAAAAAAGGAAAAGTAAATAGACCGGATCGGTTTTTTACTGGTAGGCCCGATCCGATATTTTTGGAAAACATTAAACATCGAGCCGATTCGATCCGATATTTAATATCGGCACAGTCCTACTTATATTTTAATTCCATATTAAGCTTTTCAAAACATTATGAAAGAATATTATTCTATTATTAAAGTAAAATGTCCTAGTTTTATTGTAATTTTTATAATATTAATTAATTTGTTAATGTAAAATGTCAATCATGAAGATTGCAATTATAGAGAAAAAAAAGGATCTTATCATTATATTTTTTTTTCTCGGGAAAATTTCTTACAATATTACATTTTTATGCTTTTAGAATAAATAAAGAATTTGTATTAAAGTTTCAGAATATTATTCAGATCCGTTTATCAATTTCAGAATATTATTCAGATCTATTTATCAATTTCAGAGTATTATTCAGATCCGTTTATTCAGTATTTTTTTAAAAATTTATCTTTTTACCTCGAAATGCTTTTTTAAGTTTGAACTGCTCGACATTGTGGTTGAAATATTTGTGTTGGGATATGATTTACATTTACAAAGTTATAGACATCCATTAATTTTCTTTATTGGTTTAAAATATATTTCAAATTGGGACCAGAGAAGGGTTAAATCATCTGAAGAAGTACTATAGACATAATATTCTTAAAATAAATTATAAGAATAATAATATCATTATTAACATTTACTTTGAATTTTGTTTGAATATCAATTTCGACAGAAAATTTATGAATATTCGATTTCGATAGAAAATTTAACAACGATAATTTAAAATTTGATATGAGTAAAAACCGGCTTAAATTGTTTATATTAAGCATTATAAAATAAATAAAAATAATTTTATAATACAATAAAATATGTTTTGCTTTTTATTGATATATATTAAGAAAAAATATAAAGTAACGAGTAACGTTTTGCGTTAGCGTTACTCAAAAAAAAAGAAACGTGTTACCGCTACCTCTAGAAGAAGGTAACGAATGACGTTACTTCACAGCACTATGTAAATTTATTAATATGCTATGTTATAGAAATATGTTGATTATTTTGAAAGTGAATTATTTTGTATTACAAGTAATAATATTTTAATTTAAATGATAATGCACAACACCTTGGTCCTCAGTTTGTATGATGCTAGAGGGATTAAGTCTAAAAGATTTATGTAATGATTTTATTATAAGAGCATGTGAAGTCATTTTGTCGAAGGATGATTGGAGCCAAATAAAGGACCTTACTAATGTAATGTATTAGTTCCTTTAAAAATAACAATATTAAGATTACAATCAGAACAATTATGTTTATTTGATTTTAAGGCATATGGATTAGATGCCTTTAGAAAAATTTAGTCCTTTTATGCGAAATATTAAAAAACATGAAAATTAGTGAGCAACAATATTTGCAAAATAGTGTTGCATACACTTCTATACATATCAACTTTAATTGAGTATTGAGCAAAAACAAATGGCTAAAGACCATCTTAAGGATTTATGGCATAAGTAAAACTCCTTTATTTACAATATATTGGACGGCAATATCTATTGGTTGTAGTGATAATAATAATGATAGCAACATTGATGATCTTGAAATTTTACTTTTAGATAAAGAAAAAAAAATCAACATCAGATAGAAAGGAGGATCAAAAAATGCCTATTGCATCTTTAATAGTAAACTTCTCAGAAGTTCGAGAATAAATAAGGATATAAAATATTTTAAAATTCTGTGAAGAAAATTCTTAAATATATCCAGAATTATATATCTTATTTAGAATCTTCATGGCCGTACTGGCAACATAAGTACAATAATTTTATAAAGATAACTATCTATTTTAGGTAAGGCTAGAACGTGAATTTTCATCTTTGAAATATATTATCTACTTTACGTGGAAATCTCAAAAGATGATATTTTAGAAGATATTATGATTATGCAATAAAAAAACATTTAAAATATAAATTATTTCATTTTTAAAATTTTTCATTCGTAAATTAAGAATATTTATACATTGAAGTATAATAATAAATGAATGAAGAAAAAAATATCTTAATATGAGTTATTATTTTTATTTTCCCTGAACCCGAACCCTGGACTTAGATTCTTTCAAATTTTATTCCTGTACCCTGACCCTTCTTTGTTGAAGGATTCACATCCCTAATTTTAATGAACTTAAATTTTTTTAAAAAATAATATATTTAAATTAATAGTATACTATAAAAGGCATATTTTTTTACAAAACACTCACCTATAATCGGTATCGAGGATCTTTCTCTGTGATTGGCAAAGTGATTCAATACAGTTCATAATGGCATGGTTTAAAGGGTTCCTGGATGAATTTCGTGAATCATGGGAAGAAGCCAGGATCTTATTTGTTTTAGGGATCAACTATAACTGCCCCAACAGGTTCCTAAACATGTGATATAAATCAAATGGAGTAGAGTAGAGGTTTAAAATGGACAGGTTTTTAGGCCATCTACCCATTCTACTGTGTAAGTGTGGGAGGGGTTTTTTAATAAAATGATTTTAAGCATTGAGCAAAGTGAGCTAAAAAATTTGTATAACAATGGACAAGCAAGGCACTACACATTTTATAAGTTTAAAATAAATTCAAACCACCCTTTAAAATAATTTTTAAACATTGAATGGATAGGTGGGTTAAAAATAATTTTTAGCAAGCATGTGGGTTAAAAAAATTTTTCCCCCTTTCAGGTTAATTGTAAATCAAAGCTTATAAGCAGTAATAACAATTAGAAAATCATAATTAAGAAAGATATATTGATTATTGGATAAATATTATTTAAATCTACATTATTGTCCATTAAAGCTTTATGAGCCATTTTTATTGCCTCCATCATATTTGGTATCATAATGGCTTCTAAATTTGTATTATAATAGTTAAGAAAATTCAGTTGATTTGTGTATCTATCATTTATTTTAACAAATAAGTACAATAAAAAATAAAACTTTTTATTTTCATAATAATGAGTGGGCCAAATTTTATTTGATAATTCATATTGAGTTCTTGTGTAAGCCGGAAATTTAGGTAGCTTATAGAGTGATATGTTAAAAACCTCAATTGTATTGGAAGATAATATTTGTTTTAAAAATTTCTCATCAAAGGACTTGTAAGATGCTAATATGACCAACATATTTTTACCTTTAATATAATACTTATAAAAATCTTCACAAAGTTTTGAGACTATATACCATTTATTCTTTTTAAATGTTTAAATAAATCATTGGGTAAACAATAATTTAATTTCCTATAAATTAATCATACTGCCAAAAATATTATGAATAATTACTTAATAACGTCACATGTTGTCTTCTTATCTTCTATAACAGCTACCCAAAACTCCTCTATATTATTATTATTAAACACATTATATAATTGTCATATCAACCTAATTCAATATTTTTTCTTTCATATTTTGGTTCAACAACTGCCTTTATCATCTAATATTTGTATATAATTCAATATACACATTCCATAATAATCAAATGTATTTCTTCGTGTAAATTAAAATATTTCTTAATAGTTTAATCTAGTAATATGTCAAAAATTGCTATTGGAGTTTTGAATCAGTAGAAAACAGTTCATGTTTTAAACTTTCTTATAACTCCGTAAAGTATTAATATAAAAATTATCTACTTTTATTACATAAAATAAAATGGCATCTATAGATTAGGAAAGAGCATGGAGAATTTCAACCTTTTCTATTCACATTTTGTATAAAAATTAACGCGTTACCTGTCACATGTCAGTAACCATCCACATGTTGTATAATAGCGTTGTTATTCGGGTCAATTATAAACCCGATTCGGGTCGAATATAAAAACTTCCAGATTTAGATTATAACCATAATAATTTTAAATCTGTTGATTTTGCTAATAGATGGCAGAAAGGTTTGGGCTTCTACCTACCAAATCTTGAGGCATAAACAAAATTATTTTTAAGTTATAAAATATAAAAATAGTAATATTATTGAAATAATAAATACAGCCTACCATGTATTATCCTTTGCTAATTTGTGCAAAATAAATTATAGATGAATATCGAGCAGCGTCTACATGAGCGGGGGGGGGGGGGGTAGGAACAGTTTGCATCTCATTTTTTTGAGGGGATAGGGGGTAAGCTGCTTTAATGGGGGTAGGATAAATTTTTTGGGTGGTTATGTATTAAATTTTGAGATGAAATAGGACAAAATTTATTGCTGTAAAAATTATACTTTTATTATAGTATTATTATAGGGTAAATTATTTTAAAAAAAAACAAACAATTAAAATAAAATAAAATAACAATATGTTTTTTTATTTTTGCACAACCCTCAAAAAATAAATGACAATCAAATATATAATATATAACAAAACAGATTTAAAAAATACGTACGGTAATTTTTTTTGCATTTACAATTTTTATATAATTTAATTTTTTTTATAAAATACATACGGTAATTTTTTTGCATTTACAATTTTTATATAACTTAATTTTTTTTATAAAATAGAGTTTAATATTTTTTTCAAATGTTTAATATACGACAAATTTTATCTAGTAATACAAATTCATTTACATTAAATCCTGATCCTGTTTTATCTAATTCAAATTCAATACCTAATATTACAAAAAATTTTCATATGATCAATTCTTCCTCTGTAAGTGGTGATTCTATTACTGATCCGACATCGGTTATTCCAAGAAGAAAATATACTAACTGGAATAAGGAAAAAATTGATATAGTAAAAAAATTATTCTTCTTAGACGAGACAGGCATAAATTTGCACGTTGTACCTGTTTATGCCTGGGCCCCATATAATGTTACGCCAAGTGTTAAAGTCCCGCCATCTAAGGGTAAGAATATAAGTATATTATGCACTATGAGAATCGATGGTGTGATACTTTATCACATCATTGAAGGACCTTATAATAGCCTTTTATTTAGAGATTATATGAATGCGCTAATTAATATTCTACCGAGTGATGCAGTTATTGTTATGGACAATGCATCCATCCATAAAAGCCACCTCATTGATTGTTTTAGAGCGCGAATAGAATATTTGCCACCCTATTCGCCTCAACTAAACGCGATAGAAAATTTTTTTGGATTGTTAAAAAACAAATATAGGTCGATCAATCCCCGACCAAATACTCGAAACGAAATAATTAATAATGTAACATGAATTCTTAATGAATTTACTATTCCTTTTGATTTTTCAAATTATTATAATAATATGCATCAATTTTTGGAGATTGGTTATCGAGGACAACCAATGAATTAAGGTAAATTTATAAAAATATAATTTATATTGAAATATATTTTAAAGGAATTTAGAAAAAGGAGAATATATATATAAAGAAAAAACGAAAATTAAAATATCCAATTTTTAATGTATTTTTTAAATCTGTTTTTATATTATATATTTGATTGTCATTTATTTTTTGAAGGTTGTGCTTAATTGTTTTTTTTAATAATTTACCCTATATAATACAATTCATCGACCAAATCTATATATTGCAAACAATCATATACATTGTTTTCCAAATAAACTATCCTTTTAAATCATTTAAAAGGTTTAGATATTTTAGCAAGCTCATAATGCCATAATAATTAATTTATTGTAAATAATGGAGGTTTTAATTGAATTTATTATTTAAAAAATAAATTCTTTATATTCACAAAATATAGATAGTTGTTAGTAGAAATAGATTAATTTAAGTTATCCTTTATAAATTCTCTGAAAAGAGTATCATTAAATAAATAGGTGAAAATAATGAGAAAGTGACACCGCCGCCGAAGGCGGCGTTTTTTTTAGGGGGGTAGGCAAAGGTTTTTGAAGGGGGTTTGCATCCAGTGAAAATCCTGTCATGTAGACGCTGTATATACCTTAAATCTATAGGGTTGGGAGGGATTATACGTCTTTACCTAAGGTATATTTTGAAAAATTCGCTCCTCGCTTGAAAAAAATGAAAAGGGCACTGCATTACTTAACCGACGATTGTATCAGTAGCGTTTAAAAACAGTGGACGTAAACAGCTGTAGTCATCACTATTTAACACCTCTGAATAAAACTTCTTTAAAATAATTGAAATTTGAGATCTTTCATATTATTCGAATTATAATAAATTCAACTTCTAAAAGAGTTAATGCCAGCCCATCAAAAAATAAAATATAAACGTTTTAGCCATTGTAGGTTCGTCATATGTTTTTGAAACCTATTTCGGTTTAGACAAGTCTATTCAAGATTTTAAGCAGGGACACTCAAGTATGTTACTAAATCTAAATAGCATCTTTCGTTTTTTAACAGGAATCAATATAGGCAGCTAATCAACCTTTATGTTTGAGTCAGGACACGGTCCTATACAGGACTAGCAACCTGATATACCAAAGCAAAACTAGGAATCAAAATCACTTCTATTATTTCTGTCAACCAGAACCACTCTCTATAAAATATTCAGAACCAGAATCAATATTATTTTTTTTATTAATCCAGGTTTCTAAGTCGCATTTTTATCAATTTATTGCAAAAATAAAGTAAATAAATATACAAAATAGAAAATCTACCATTGTTAACCGGCTCAATTTAGCCTATTTTAAATTAAGATTCTGACCAAATTAATATATGTCTTGAGATTTCCTTAATCATCTATGAGAAAAATCTCCGGCCGGTGGATGACATTTTGTGGCTTAAATATCGAGTTAGGCGTTTAACGGCATTTATAGAATCCATGATATTAGAAGATATTTAGCAACCTAGGTTAATTTAATAAACAAATCACAATATTAAATAATTAACTCACTCATCAATATACTTTAAAAAGCGACAGATTGAGACATGTTTCAGTCTTAGTACTAATATCCAATCGTCTAAATGTCCTACTAAAGTTGTTGTTTTTTAAATCGGTAAACAAATATACGTATCGAAGTGGATTGTTAAAAATGTGTGATGGAGGGGGGGGGGAGCTTTAATTTTATCATTTTCCCTAGATGTATGACAGAGGAATTTAACCACAAAAAAGAGGAGATTCATAAAAATTTACAATCTATATTTTACCCAAAAACTTTTAACCGATTGGAATTATTCCGGATCAATTTTATGATCGTACCGATTCATTCGATTACATCCCAGAACATGTATTTTAAGAGTACCAATAAAAAAAAATTTATGCATAAAGATGAAAAGATACGAAGTCTAATTTACCATTATACCCAAGAAGCGACCCCAGTAGTAGAATACTTTATTCGTTAGTATTCTAACCAGTGATCTGCAAGACATGGCTCGAATCTGCTCCCTGAGGTCCAAATTTGCTTTGGTCTTAGATGAACTCAAGATTTGAAAATAATTTTGGTTTCGGGCTATGGACAAAAGAAAAATAATTTTTTGATTTCGGGCCGGGCTTTTCCTGACCGGAGCTAATTACATTTAGGACCGATGCCGATCTCTAATTCTAATGTTCCTTACGAAATTACATTTTTTTTTGCAAAATGTCGTTCAAATTCGATTCGAACGAACGAGTATAAGCTAATTTCAAAAAAAAAAAAATTTTTATTTAATTAATAATAAAGTTATCATTATTTTATAATATAAAATTAATCTTAAAAAGAAAACATTAATTATTTTTTCAGAAAATGAATGAATGGGGTAAATGAAACGCAAGAAACTGAATTATGTTTTTTTTAAATAAAAAAATAATTGGTTAAGAAGGAATTAGGTCTAAGTCGTTTCTTCCTCTTCTCCGAATGTAAATCGAAGTCAATCATTTGAAAGGTCGCTGCACATTTTGTTGCGGTGTCTGCTGGTAGAGTCTTTGTTGACTGGGCCCTGTTTGCTTTATTGGACACATCCCGCCATCCATCTCTATGGGTAAAAGTTTTTCGCACCTTTCCGGGATCACTACCTAATGTCGTTATGTTAATCGAATTTAAATATATTATTTATTCCTTTTTAGAAAATCAGTTAGGTACTGAATCGAACCAGCGACATATGACTAACTTTGACTGGCAATTCATTTCGTTTAAAAATGTATATCTCCATTTTGATTTTTCCATGTCAATAATTTATGACAAAATTTTCAGAATTTCATTTATAAAAAAATTGTTCATACTAGAAACCTAAATGGCGTGTCACCTGCTGATATGTTATCAAATTACTTAAAAATGTATTATTGATTGAATTATTAGTCAAATTAAGTATTATATGTCATTAAATTTGTCCAATCGATCCTACAATTATTAGTTTGTCTTTTTTTGCAAAGATTTGGACCCGATAAAAGAAAATTTTATTATTTTTCAAGAAAAAGGGAGGAATTAATAAAATTGTTCCTGAGAAACTAAAGGAATATCCGTCGTTCTGGGATGAATAATCAATTGGAATTATAAATCTTCCAATTATAAATCCTTTGCCGAGAGATTTTTTTTTTACATTTGAAAAATCTGCTTTGACAGATAAATGTATTCGGACATGTCACCGGTGGTGTCATTCCCGAAAAGGCGTTTACACGATAATTTAAATAATAATATAGATTGATTTATTTATGAATCGTTCCTTTATCATCATCTTTAAAATACGATAAACCAGAAAAAAGTAATTCGAGCCAATAATTACAATCGGTTCAAATAAAAATTATACGCGTTCGGTTCGCTCCTCCTTTTAACGATTCGTTTTAGGATAAAAGTTCGATTACGGTTTAGAACTTTAAAAAGGCTCCTTCCGGTATAATAGTTCGGTTCATTCTAAATCCCGGATTTTTATCCATCACTCAACTATACTCCATCAACAATGAGGTCTTTTATTTAATTAGTGTAATATAAATATCTAGATATTCTTTAGTCAAAAGATTCCATATCGAAATACGGCATCTATAAAAGCATTTTAGAAATTTTTTCATTCTTTCCCTTTTTTTTCTTTCTTTCTTTCTTTCTTTCTTTCTTTCTTTCTTTCTTTCTTTCTTTCTTTCTTTCTTTATCTTAAATCGTTTAAGTTAAGGTTTAATAAACATATTGTTGCCTAATCGTAACTTTTTTTAAAGATTAAAAATATTCTGATTTTTTTAAATTTAAAACGTTCCGACCGACAACTCTCTTTATGAAAACCCAGAAAAGTTCTAGAACATCCGGAATATTTCGAATAAATTTTCAAGCTCATATAACCCCGTTAAAGACCTGTAAGATCATTTTTCCTAGGCTCACGCCCGCCCACGACCCGGTGGTCATTTTTTTAGATCGGCTCGGCCCGTGGATATAATTTTATAAAAATTAGTAAACATTTAATATCACCTGATTTTTTTAGAAAAATTAATTTTATAAATTTTTTAATCAAAAAAAATGGAGGAATTGGAAATTAATATTTTTTTCGGACCACGTGGGTATTTATTTGATGACATCAAATTCCCTTTGTTTAAAATGGGACGCATTTTAATTTTCTCCAAAAAATGTTATATAATTTAATTAATTGCGCCAAAATTTCGTAGATATGTCAAAACTTATGGCACATTTTGAATGACATTAATAAAGTAAAAAAATACCTTAATTTTCAAGACTCCATTCTCGTAGGAGCATTTCATTTTTTCTGGGTCGCATCCCATTGGAATCAGATATTGCCTATGAAACTCTTTGGTTCTTATGTATCCTGATTGGTCCTTTTCTTCTTGGGCCGCGGCCTTAATCGTAATTTTATTATCGGCCGCCTTCACTTCCAATTTATCGGGGGTAAATGGGGAAACATTCGTGGATATCTTTATTTTATTTTATATTTCCGGTTTTTAAAATTAAATAAACAAACGAATCTTTTTAAAATTCATAAATATATGCGGGGGGGAGGCAGGGAGTTGCAGTGGAAGATTTAAAGAAAATTTTAGGTCTAACTTGTAAGTAACCGTCGAAGACGCGAAAGCGTAACGGATGCTGAAAATTACGAAATAAATAATGGTAGATTGTACAGCTGACATATCTATTCGTTTATTCCAGTAGATATTTAACATATACGAATAAAAAAAATTATTCGAATCGAAAATGTCGAATAGTTATATATTTCGACATTCTATCAAAATTTTTTTCGAAATTATTCGTATTGATTGTTAAACATTGTATAAATAAAGAATACTATATTTGAGAAATATATTAGTAATATTTGGGAACTATAGATATTTTAATATGTTCCTAGTGGAGAAACAGGAAGCTTACAATTTTATTTCCTATATCAACCATTCGATGTAGAATAATATACTTCGACCATTGTTTTATTATAGATTTGGGTAATAGGGTGTATAAAAAAATTTGGATAATGATTTAAATTGAATTCATTGTGATTTGTTTTAATTAAGGTTGTCTTTTCATTTATATCCGTCTATTCAAAATTTTATAAAAGTTCTAGAAAAAAAAAGGACTTGTCTTTGAAATAATATATTATCGTCTGCCTTCTTATTTCTTTAATTTCTAAATATTCCTTTTTTTAGGATAATAAGTAAGTTATTTATATTACATTTTTATATAATATTTATAAAGCGAAGAATGAAAAAATTAATGAAAAGGTAAACCTGTTTGCGTTTTTTTAAATGGTTGCTATCGCCAAACGGTAGTTTTACCAATTTGCGCGAGGCCATTTGAAAGGTATTATTGGCGCTTGCAACGCAGCGTTGTTTAAGACGCTCAATTTGTTCGCACTATAAGGCCGCATTTATAGTAAACGAGTTTTTGTTCAAGCGTGGCGTTATTTTAACGCAGCTTTATTACAAGATAAAGCCAATAAATAGGTATAAATTTATAAGCGTTATAGTGATAACGCTATGATAAAATTTGAAAAAACATGTGTTGGTTACGTTGATAAAAAAAATATGGTATACTATTGTAGAAATAATAGCTATTTCGTTAAAAGGTATTATATAAAATATATTATCTCTATTTTAGCTTTATCTTAAATTAGTTTGTTTTAAATTGAAAACAGATATCAGCTGTAATAACGTTACGTTAAATAACGCAACGATTGAAAATAACGCGTTTACTATAAATACAGCATGCAGCGTACAGCGTAATTTTTCTACATAAATTTATAAATATATTCATCTTTTATATTTTTTTATTAATTTTTTTAAATTTGGAAATAGGAAAAATTAAGTTTTTTTAGAAACAACCAATATTTGACGAATCAAACCCGAATATTCGATTCACAAGAATACGAAATAATCGACTTGAATTTTAGAATCAAATACGAATAATCCGATTATTTGGTTCTTCGTATTTTTGTAGTTTTACAGCTGCTAATCGGGTATCGATGAAGATTTATATAGCTTAACCCATCATCGCGTTTATATTGTAAAATGAGGGCCTAAGTTATAAGAAGTCTACTTTTAGCATTTTCTATCATTTCCTTAGAGGATATTTGAGAGAAAAAAAAATGATTTATAATATCCATGAAAGCTTTTATCTTTTTTTGGTATCACTGACATTGATACTAACCGCGACTTGACGAATATATTAAAAGAGTGGTATGCCCACTTTGTCAGCTGTAGTCATTGCCAGTGGCTGCAACGTCGGTCTAAATGTTTTTCGTTTAAATACACTTTTCTATTAGCAAACTTGAACATTTTTTAATAGATAAATGAATCGTCTTCTATAAGTTAGTATTAATTTCATGGTTTGTGGTTATATGATTTTAATCAAATCTATAAACCTTTCCAGTTAATTAAAATATGATAGTTATCATGATTATAGGATAATTTATTTTTTAGATTAAATTAATATTTCAACTTAATGTACCGTCATCTTATTTCCGTCTAACTTCACTTCCGCGATCCCTGTAGTTGTAGTAGTCGTCGATGAGAGATGAGGATCTGTCGAAAATACAATCGTAGACGTTGGTGCTGTTTCACCACCCATGGGTCCTAATAAGGGGGGAGCTTGAGGGGAAAATGTCAAGGGTAAACCCTAAATGATTAAATACGCGAAAAAAAATATTTACATATATGTATATTATGTATTTACACAAAATATTTGGAGACTAAAACTCTACAAGCTATAACTTTTTTTGTAAGTATATAGATGTGTATACAATTAATAACCTTTTAACAAAAACTTACAGGAAATATTCTTCCGCTAGGAAAACCTCCAGAAGCCTCTATGTTAAAGTAGGATTGCTGTTGCATGCTATTTTCATTCATAGGACCTCCAGGCCCCACAGGTCTATTTTGATTGTTGTAAACCGCGTACGGTATAAAGAATTGTCCCTGGGCTCCTTGCCCCGGTTGCTGATTTGAGCTCATATCTTTAATTTCCATGTTACTCTTAGCGCCCGCCATGCACAAAGTAGTTTTAAAATAAAAATACTAAATAACAAAAAGTTTAAAAAATGGTTGGGAAAAAATAAAATCAAGTGAGGAGTATTGCTATATTATTAACATTTCTGCGCGGAAGAGATTTGCTTTGAATACAAAAATTACGTAAAATGATGTGGATTTGACGCGATTGTTGCGCAGCTCTGAAAAAAAAAATTACATTTAAATTAAAGATTATTGGTTTTTTTAAAATTCGATTGAATGAATCTTCTTAAGTATTTAAGATGCTATAAAAAAAATTTTTTAAAGAAGAGACTATGGTTATTGTATTCAGGCTGTGTCCTAACTTCTTTCTTCATTCATTTTCATAATGTATGACAACAGTTTCTGAATGGTGGCTTTTTTTTCTAAACTTAAACAGGAATAAGTATCTCACCATATGACAAGTTCTATAACAAATGGTTTCCAGGAATCTGATTAGAATTTATAATTAAGAATTAAAGGGGGATAAATTGAGTTGATGTAAGAACGCGACTTTAGTTTTTATGTATCTCAATCAACTAAATAGTATTTATTTGGCATTACATGTTTATCTCTTTAGTTATTCGAAAATAGGTTCCTGTTAAGTGAAATGATTTACTTAAATATATTAAATTGCGCCTTATATAATAATACGGTTTATAAACATGGTTCATCATTTACTTTCATATCAATGACATGTATCAGAGACTTGCAAGCCCGGCACTTAGCCAGGCCAGGGTACAAAACCGGGCCGTATTATAATTTCTTTCAGATATATCCGGATTCTATACAGTATTCAAAAGATTGTAGACCAATGTCAATAAAATGTAGCCGGGCCTAACATTAATTATTGAACCAGGCCCGGGCCGTATAATCTTTTTAAAAAGCAATCCGGGGCCTAGCCCTGTTTTTTTCCAATTTAAGAGGGGTCACTTAAAAAAATAAAATGGATACTATCATTTTCTCTATCTCCTGAAAGAGATATACGTGATTCTGCATTCATTTTTTTTTAAAAAATAGCGTATTTTTTTCGAGGGTTCATAGATCTTTGGTCGGAAACGCGTATTTTTTATTTGGGAGGCCTCCTTTGATCGTATTATTTTGATCGTAAAATTGTCCATTTGTCCATTTAAGGTCAAAATGGACGATTTTTTCATTCATATGAATTTATATGCACGTAATTTTTCTAATTCTTTATATCAGATTAATGTAGTAATGTATACCTATTAATAAACATATATCAATGTATTATTTATTAGATAATGAAGAGCTACTGATTTTGAATGCCTTTAATTGATGGAAATAGAAGCAACTATAAAAATGATTACAACGTATACCTATTAATAAACTGATAAAAATGATTAAAATTTATTAGATAGAAGAGCTATTGTTTTTGAACTCCTTTAAATAATGGAAATATTTTTCTAATTCTTTATATCAGATTAGTGTAATAATGTATACCTATTAATAAACATATATCAATTATTTATTAGATAATGAAGAAAGAAGAGCTACTGATTTTGAACTCCTTTAAATAATGGAAATAGAAGCAACTGATAAATATGATTAAAATTTATTATTTATTAGATAATGAAGAAAGAAGAGCTACTGATTTTGAACTCCTTTAAATAATGGAAATAGAAGCAACTGATAAATATTACAATTTATTATTTATTAGATAATTATAACTTATAAATAAAATTAATTGATAATTTGGTCAGAATATTATATTTTATTATACATCTATATTATAATTATACATAAGTTTTATATAACAAGATGCTTTATCAACAAATAAATATTTATTTATAATTTTTAAATTATATTGAGTAATTAGATTTTGAATATTCTTTTATTTTGTTATATATTATTCATCATGATACAAGCACAAATTCCCTTTTGAAGTTGGAATATATTGTATATCTAAAAATTACAGTGTCAAAATATAAATTATTTATAATCAGATTATGTAAATGTAATAATCAGATTATGTAAATGTAATAATATAATTTATTTACTTAAATTTTCATTGTTGGAATTATGTAAGTCTAATAAAATTCCTGCATTGTTAATGTCTTCCAGGTCTAATTATATTAAAATAATTTTAAAAAAATATTTGTTATCTACTTGTAAAAGTAGTTTGATTATTAGTGTGGTTAAATGCAAAACTTTGTATTTGGGCCACATTTGTTAATATATCTAAAAAAATGTTTATTAATTTATACAATTATTTTTGTTACTTGAAAATGGAGGCTAAAAGTTATCTCTCGTAATTGGTTGTAATATTTGGGGCTGCATATGTTGTGGTTGTATTTGTTGAATTGTATTAGCTTGTTTATTCGAAAATAATTATTTTATTTGTTACTTATTGATTACTAGATGAGCTAATGGGTTGGCTAATATTCTGATCTATACTACTTTGAGAATCTCTGGTATTTGGTGGTATTTCTTGGGGTTGTAGTAATATACCTGTAGAAGAAGGTTGAATGTTAGTGTGGTTAAATGCAAAATGTTGTATTTGGGTTTCATTTGTTAATATTAAAAAAATGATTGTTAATTTATACAATTATTTTTGTTACTTGAATTTGGAGGGTAAAAGTTATCTAGTATTTGGTTGTAATATTTGGGGCTGTATATGTTGTGTTGTTGTTGGGTTGTATTAGCTTGTTTATTCAAAAATAATTATTTTATTTGTTACTTATTGATTACTAGATGAGCTACTGGGTTGGCTAATATTCTGATCTATACTACACTGAGAATCTTTATCTAAATTAATGTATGTAATCTAGATAAGTTTAGTATTAAATATACCTTCAGCTGTTAGATGATTTTGTGTCACTTCAAATACACTACTTACTAACTTACCTCTGCCTTTACAATTTCTCCTTCTGCAGCGGTAATATACCCTAGGGCCAGCTATTCTATGTATGGTATATTGAAATAGGTTATGACAGAGTATATCATTACGTGTATTAGATTTTATATATTTTATTGTGTCTAAAAAAATATTTTTTTAAAAATCAAATTAAATATATCATACTTTTGTAATGATTGATTTCTTCTTTTAACAAATAATCTTAAATTATCAGCTACAGTATTAAGCATAATGTTTTTAAATAATTTACCGCGATTAAATAGACCAATCAGAGAAAAATGGACAAAATTTACGATCAAATGACTTTACGATCAAAGTTAGGCAAATCTTTTATTTTACTGATTTACCAGTTTTTTTAAAAAAAAAAAAATTTAATATAACATTTTTTTTGTGTATTATCTCGATAAGCTAAATACGATTCTATATTTTTTTGTAAAAATTGAAATCTTTTTAATAGGGGTCGCGTATGAGCGCGTAGTTTATAGCGTTGTTAAACGGCTTTGATTTTGAACCGATTTTTTTAAAAACGGCTAAACTCAAAATTTTATTCGGATAAAAAATTTTAAGCAGGCCCCTAAAGATTTTGCTCATATAGATGACACAAAGGTTTGGACATCTGTTGGCCGAAATATCGAGGCTTAGAAAATATGTATCTGGCTCAGTGACATATAATGCCTAGATTGACGGTTCATTCATTAAAATGCATTTTTAAGCGACGTTAAAAGAAAACCAGCTGGACCCGCCATTTTGGTAACACATATATCGTAATTATTCTCATGTTAAAAACTACTATTAAATTGATAACTTGCTTCCTTATTATCTCGATGATCCGGTAATTCTTTAATAAAGTTTTCATCAGATATAAGAATAAATTAGGCTCTCGTTTAAAATTTTAATAATGATTAGTGTAACCAAGATGGCGTCTCCAACTGATTTGCATTGATGTACACTTTTAATGAATGAATCGTCAGTCTCGGTGTTATATATGTCATTGATCTGGCTAAAATAATGAGTTAGCCGTTTTTAAGAATCGGCTCAAATCTAGCCGTTTAACAACAATACTAGTTTAGACCAAAGAAGAAAAAAAATTAATACTATTATTTTCTAAATCACTTCGATGAGCTAAAGTTAATATATTTGTATTTTTAACAATTAGAAACCTTTTAATAAGGGATCGCGTTAGTGCTATTAAATGGCCCGATTAAGATTTTAGTCTAAATAATATTGTGCAAAGCTCGAGATTTTGCAAAGAGAAGTCCTAACATTCCTGCCATTCAAGAGCAAAATCTTCAATAGTGTAGTTAAAGGGCTTTGATTAGAGCCGATTTTTAAAAATGGCTGACTAAATATTTTATCCAGAAAGATATTGGTCCTAAGGTACCGAGATTTTCGTTTATAGATTTTTCAAAGTTTTGTGCCACCTTATAAGCAAAATCTTAAGGCCTTGAAAATAATTTTCCTTACAAAATATTGAGTTAGCCGTTTTTAAGAATCGGCTGAAAAATAAGCCGTTTGACAACACTAATCTCCATGCTTACATAATATTATTTTGGCTAAAAATTCTGATTTAAGCCGTTTTTATAAATCGATATAAACACTAGTATGCGTAGTTTGGTCAAAAAAAACAGAGGTTTTTATTTCAAAAACTCACAAAGTTATGCAGAGTTGTTAAAGGATCTAGATATAAAAATGTGGTATCTGTATTCTAGATAGATTTTTGATTAAAATATCTGTATCTATATATTATTTTAGACGATGTATCTGTATCTAGATCCATTTAAAAAGTATCTTTTAACAACTCTGAAGTTATGAAAAGATTTAAAATTTAATATTAACATTTTTCTCAATCCTTTTAATAAGCTAAATATGAGTATGCGTTCATTTATTTTTTAAAAAAATGGCGTATATTTATCGAGAGCTTGTAGTTAGGTCAAAAAAAAAAATTTTTCGAAAAAAATTAATATTTTT
Source organism: Gordionus sp. m RMFG-2023 (assembly GCF_954871325.1). Classification (NCBI taxonomy): domain Eukaryota; kingdom Metazoa; phylum Nematomorpha; class Gordioida; order Chordodea; family Parachordodidae; genus Gordionus; species Gordionus sp. m RMFG-2023. The sequence continues at coordinate 2,277,561 of NC_088779.1, read as the reverse complement.
TTTTGAATCTCCTAGAAGTAGTTAAACATGATTTCATATTTATATTCTTAAATTAGAACTTTATTAATAGGAGTACCATAAGTGATACGTAGTTTGATCAAACCCATTAAATCATAAAAAATATTTTTTAATTTAATATTAACATTTTTTCTGAATCCTTTTAATGAGCTAAATATGATTCTGCGTTTATTTATTTTTAAAAATAGGACATTTATCGTGATTTTTCTAGATCATCTTGATAAACTAAACACGATTCTATATTAATATTATTAAATTAACTCTTTTTTTAATAAATGGCGCGTAGGGGCGCGTAGTTTCCAAGGACGCGTATTTTAATCAGGCACGAAAACAATCATTACAAAAATAAAAATTTAAATAGCTTTATTGAAATATTTTCCGATAATAATTATAATAATATTATAAATTAAATGGGATTCAATGACACCAGAAGATGCTGAAGATTTGTCCAAAGATATATATACAATAAGGCCATTTTATTCAAAGAAACAAAATTATTTTATCATAAATTTTAAATATGATTTTTTTTTTTAAAAGAAGCTTAAAAACCATTCAATTTGATTATTATATTTTGAATAGAAAAAACTTATCGAAGGGGATCAGAGATCTACGATCCAACCTACAACTTTGGCTAGAAGAAAAATAAATAAATCACAAATATAATATTGGCTATTTTATATATATTATTTACATAACTATCTTTTTATAATATTTTGTGGGCAATTCTTTTTTATAAATTTTTTATTTTTTATTATATATATATATTATATTTTTATAATATATTTTATACAGTTGAATGAATTTATTTTTAAAATCTCAATACATACGTGATACATGATATATAGCGCTTTTGCGCTCTAGCGTTGAAGGTTCAACAGAGCTACGCTAGGTTTTCCTCATTTCCATCTAATTGTAACTAATTTAATTTGGGTGGAAAAGTAAAAATATAAGGAGCCCACCACACGTTTGTGGGCAAGCGCACGTCCTAGTGGGCGCAACATTTCAAAAAATGTTACTTTAACCTCTATAGGCTTATTAAAATGGAGTAGGCAAAAAAGGAGCTTATACTCAAGAACTACAGTATAATTTAATTACTTTAAGGGTGGGTGGTGGCTGATTTTAAGTTTAAATTTTTTAGTGTAAGTCTTTATGATTGCTATCAATATTGAGATTTAATGTTCATAGAATCTGTAAATAAAGATGATTAAATAAAAAAAATTTGCCTGATCAGTATATAGTATTATTTTTTAATGATGATTCATCTATACAATACAGTATTATCACTTATACTTCCAAATCTTCCAAAGTTTTTGCACCGGATGAACCTAAAAAAGGAAAAATAAAACACGGAAATCAAAATAAAACGAATAGATTTATTGAAAAAAAAATGCTTCATTTATTGTAAATTAATTTGAGTACAAAATTATTTCGCAATAAATGCAAGATATTAAATTTGAGCTTGTTTTTTTTAAATAACAATAAGTGAATAAAGTGTTTGGATTCTTTTGTTATTAATCCAATTTGATAACTTAATCTAAATATATAAGGGGTTTTATAAATATATTAAATTTCACATGTTCACTTTCTTAAACAATGTATTAAATTGTATACATATAAAATCTTAATCTTTGCATATAAGACATTTAAACAAATAATATATGCCTATATAAAAATTGAAGTAAGAAAAATGGAATCAAAGCTATGAGTTCTTATCATATTTCCAATTGAAATCCTTTAAAAAACAATAAATAAATGATTGAAATTTAATTTTTTCTATACCTCTTGCACCTATAACTTCATAGTTTATAACAAGCTTACTCTTATTAAAACTATTTACAACACATTATCAAGGAAATTAAAATACAACACTTACATATATACATATTTAATTATTCTGACCCCTTCTACAACTTTAAAACCCTCTAATTTTCCCCCACCACCTACATCAATATCTTCATTAAAACATGATTTCTCTCAATTGAAACTTCTCACAACATTTTCAATGAAATAAAAATAAACACTCACTGGTATAATAAATAATTGATTATTCTGCACTCATCTACAACAAAACCCATACAATCTAACAATCCATCACCAAAAATACAAACAAATGGTTCATGTGGTCCTTGTCCTAATATTTGTCAAGCAAAATTTTGATATCTATTCCTACATATATTCCAAAATTAATGGATAATACATGCCTAAATAGCTATGTGAAGCAAGAATACAACAATTATAAGTTTGGCAACTATAATCCAAATGCATAATTTATGCCCCTCTTGCTATAAATATACTAAAATTACCAAAGCTAGAAAGTTTCAAGTTCATGGCCCCCCCATCCTCTTGCCTAGGTTCAGGGTTACCATGCATAACACCTACAGATCCTCCTCCATTCAGCCTATTAAATTTAGCAAGCCATCCCCCGCCTATTGTTGCTACCAACTTGCCCCCTAGTCAGCAAACTCCCAACTTACAATCATGGGCCAATGATTTTTTATCAGTACCCAATGTTTCCACCATATCCCGTATTCCGCGTGGTGCTCGCAATTCTTTTGCAGAATCCTTTAACAAGTTAATCCTATTAACAGTAAACAATCCTGCAAACCTATCAAATTGGAAAAACTTACTAAGTTTTACTAATTCCACCCTTAAAATTCCCGATAATAAAAATATCCAATTATCTAAACACATTAAAACTTCAATATCTCTTTTCAACCCTGACTCTATTCTAACACCTACACCTCAGACCCACCAATCCAATCCACTCCCTATTGCCCATAAGGCTAAAATAGTTTCAAACAAAATAAACAGCCTTAATATCAATTCAGCCCTTCGGGTCATGACCTCTGAAGATTCCTTAGCTCCAAACAATGAGTCCACTCTAGAAGCCTTGCTTCTAAAACACCCTTCATGTGATTCAGAATTTGCATTCTCAAGCCAAAACGATCATATAGCCCCTGAAATTAACTCTGATGAGACGATCAAAGCTGTCAGATCTTTCAAAAGAGACTCTTCTGGCGGCCTTGATGGCATTCGTGCTATTTTCATTCAAGACATTTTAAAACCTAACATATCATCCAAAACCCTTTTGTAGAACCTTACCAGGTTATTAAATTTAATTCTTATTGGGCCCCTCCCACCACCTATCATTCCTATTCTCTTTGGTGCCCGCCTTATAGCCCTCAAAAAAAAGGATGGAGGTATCCGCCCAATTGCTGTTGGGTCGTTCTTCAGAAGGACTATCTCTAAAATCATTGCCTCACGAATAAAGGAATCTCTTTCTTCATTCATGTCGCCACTTCAGCTAGGGTTTGGTGTACCTGGAGGATCTGAAATTTCGGCCCATCTTGCTCGCATTACCCTCTCAAATAATATTCCTGACAATGTCGTTTTAAAACTTGATTTCAAAAATGCTTTCAATACAATCAAACGTCAATATTTCGTTCCCTTGTTTTGCCACAAATATCCTCAATATTCATACATTCTCAACAGTTACTCTAGCCCTACTTTTTTAAAGTGCAATAACAACATAATAAAATCTCTGGAGGGAATCCAACAAGCAGACCCCTTAGGCCCAGCTTTTTTTTGCATCGGGATACACAAGATAATCCTAGATATTCAATCTATATCTAACCTCACTCTAAATTCCTGGTACCTCGATGACGGTATAGTCTCAGGCAACTTTTCCACAGTCATGTCCATTCCCTCCATCATCGAAAATCTCTCTTATATAACAGGACTATCTCTCAACTTCCCCAAATGTGAGATTTGCTTCTTAAACCCTACAACATCCATCCCTTCAGAAACCACATTCCTCGCCATCAACAGAGAAGAGATGACACATCTTGGATCACCGATAGGGGGTGAAAAAGCAATCGATACTTTTTTAAACAAATCTCTCGACAATTTATCTAATTTAAACTCACTTTTTAATTACCTACCCGCTCATCAACCCTTTTTTTTAATCAAAAACTATTTTAATATACCCAAAATCCTCTATGCCCTGAGATCCTCACCGATCTTCAAATGCAGCCATTTGCTAGTTTCCCACGAAACCCAAATTAAGGATCTCCTAGAAAACATATTAAACCTTAAATTCTCCAATTCATCTTGGCTCCAGGCCACCCTTCCATGCAAGTCTGGTGGTATTGGTATCCGATCCCCATTACAACTTTCCCTCTCAGCTTTTATCTCATCTAGTCTTGCTGCTCAATCTATTATCGACAATGGATATACTCCTTCAGATACTGACTTCTCACAGGCCCTCACCTCTTGGGACAACAACTGCTCTCCCACCCGTCCCGCTTCCAGTACCCAAAAAGACTGGGATGCTCCTCTGATCGCCCGTTACGTTGAATATTTTATTTCGAACAGGCCCTTTGAGGAAAATCCCAATAATTTGGTACTAAATGCAAACTCTGGCTACGAATGGTTGGAAGCCATCCCCAGCGCCAATCTTGGTCTCCTCATGACTGGCGAACAGCTACGTATATCTATAGCCCTCCGCCTCGGCTGTAATGTCGTAGTTCCCTCCATCTGCATCGATTGTGGTCAGCCCATTGAATCGAAGGCTTACCATCTCTTGCCCTGCAAGTTCTCCCGTGGACGACAACCTCGTCATAAATCTATCAATAACATTTTACTAGCCACCCTCAAAAAAGTTAATATCCCATCTACCCTCGAACCAGTGGGTCTTTCAAACGAATACGCCTTACGCCCGGATGGTATTTCTCTCATACCCTGGTCTAATGGTCTTCCGCTAACATGGGATTACACTTGCGTTGATTTTGCTGCCAAGTCTAACCTCTCATTTTCTGCTATCGAAAAGGCAGAAATCCTTAAAAAAATAAATACGCTTGCCTCGCCAACACTATGTTCATTCCTATCGTTATCAATACCCTAGGCATGATTGGAAATGAGGCCCTCAATTTCATTAAAATTATAGGAAAAAAAATGAGACAAATCTCAGGGGACCCCAATGAAGGATTTTACCTTCGCCAGCAGATTTCCCTAGAAATTTGCCGGTCTAATTTTTTAAGTATTCACTCTTCTCTTGGATGATATATACCCCCCCCCCCCCTTTTTTTTTTAAAACCCATATATTTTTTTTATAGTCTTTTTTAATGTCTTCATAGATCATATTATATTTAATTTTTAATATATCCATTTTAACAATAATTGAAAAAAATAAATAAATAAATAAAAATATATTATTAAAAAAAAAAAAGTGCTAAATATTTTACTCATCTTCTATTTTGATTTCAATAAATTTTCCCATTATAAGAAAAAGAGACATTTTTACTTTTATGATCAAAATGTTATTAAGATAAATTTTAAAAAAAAATAAGTTTTGTATAAATAAACGCAGTCATTGCAATATTTATACAAAATATTTTAACAACGTGAATTAAGTCATTTTAGCAGCCTTCTTCCTTAAGTTAAATACAAATCAATAACTTATAAAGCATAATCATAGGGAAATTATTAAATACCTTTCTTGTTCCTTGAATCTATACTATAAAAATTATAGTAATTTACATTAAAAAATAAATTAAAATGCAATTTTAATGTGAATTTACATCAATAATTCTGTTATCTATACCCTTGCTAAATAAAATTTAAAAAACATATGAAAATAACCTAACCAATAAGGCACAATATTTCTCAACACGATGTGCTTTTGTATAAATGCCATACTATCTTAACTAAGCTGTCATCTATGAATGACTATCAACGTCGGACTTATAATATTTCGCTAAGATAAAGTGATTTGACACAATCACAAATGTCTCTTGTACCCGTGCCTAAGAATGCTGCTGATCAAATGGATACTAGTGATAATGTAGATAGGAATAGTAAAGAATATAAAGTATATATCGATTTTATATATATTTTTAGTTATATTAAATTAAAAGGAAGCATTTAATAAGTTTATATTAAATAACCTTGAAAATCATCCTGCCAAGTTACTTAAAGAATATTTAGAACAGATAGATCAAATTATTACATATAACCCAGAAAAAGTTACTGAGTTAAGAGAATATATTAGAAAAACAGAAGATCTTATAGAAAATTTTGATAATGCAAAAAGTAATTTCTATATCTATTTTTATATTAACACAATATTATAGTTTTTATTGATATTGGTGGGTTCAATTATATTCCTAAATTACTTCAAGTCAAAGATGAAAATATTAAAGAGGCTACATGTGATTTCATAGCAGAATTAGTACAAAATCATCAAGTGTGCCAAGATGAAGCTCAAAAAATTAATATTCTGCCAGATATTATATCAATTTTTGATCATGATAACTATGATAATGTTAAAGTTAAAGCTATTTACGCCTTATCTAGTAAAATAAATTGATTCTACTAATATAACAATTTAAAGGTTTATTGAGAGGAAATAAAAATTTACAAACCCAATTCCTAAATAATGGTGGGATTGATATTTTGCTTAAAGGCCTACAAAGCCCTGTGGAAAAGATCAAACTTAAAACAACTCTTTTAGTTATGTACATGAGTTTAGAAAATGAAGATTTTACAAGTATCTTTACATTGTTTATGTTAATTATTACATCTTATTAGAACAATTTCACCAAAAGGGTATACTTTTCCAATTACTAAAAAATGTTATGACTTATGAACATGATCTCAGTCATGAGCACACATTAAATGCTATTCTCTCTATGGTCAAAACTGATCCAAGTCTTGTAACTGATCTTAAGCATTCATGCAAAGATCTCAAAACCTTTTTGCTTGAGAGAGGTGCAATCCTGGATGGGAAGCCAGAATATATAGTTTGGAATTTACATTTTTTTCTATTTCTGTATTTATTCAAAATTTATATATATAAATATTATAAACTATACATACAAACAAAAATTTTACACTGGTTAATTGTATTCCTAAAAAGGAATCTTACCATAAATTGCCATTTGAATTTTTTATATGATATAAATAAAATTCCTACCCTCATTTGTAAAATGTTTAATACAACACTGTAATATTTAATTGGAGTATGGAACCACGAATTTGTGAGAAAAGTGTAGGGGTTGAAAGCAGAATCTCTCCATCCATATGATATTTTTTAAATATTTGCTTTATTCTTATTTAAATACTACTACCATTATAAAGTAATAGGGAGCTGACAATGGCTAACTCAATATTTTATCCAGAAAAATATTACGCAAGCTGAAGATTTTTTTCATAGAAGGATTATCGAAATCTAGAGACGAACAATATTTTTCTGGTTAAAATACTGAGTTAGCCGTTTTTAAAATCGGCTCAAAAATGAGCTGTTTAACAACACTACTGATAACCATACCAATATTTTATAGTTTTCAATATAAAGCCACAACTAATAGCTGATAATCAATTAGTATAGTTATATTGATTTAACAGCATTGCCAATAAGTCAAAAATTAATTGATACAAAATATTTTATAGTTCTAGATTTACTGAGAAGTTTGGCTTTATATTGTGAATAATGCTTAAAAAAAATTCCCTTTATATCTATCTGACCAAGTGATATTTGTTTTAAATTTACTGCAAATTATATTTGTCTAATTATAATTACCTTAGAAATATTAAACGAAATCTTGATCTCCTTTCTACACTTTATAAGGTTGGCATCTGTGATTTGAATCTATACAAATATATCAAATATTGAAAACTTAAATACCAAATCTGAAAACTTTTATAATGAATAAAAGCACTTGTCCAAAACTACCTTTTCTTGAAAATGATTGTATATTACAACAATCAAATATTTATAATTATAAAAATTAATTATTTTTATTCCTGTCTAAGTTGTTTGGATAATGATTAAAGCCAATACTATTTAGTATTGTAAACCAGCCCTAGTAATGGGTTACAAAGTAATGGTGCCTTTTGAAAAATATTACTGTGTAAGAAAAGTAACAAATCATAATAATTATCAGAAGTTATATTTTTTTGGTTTATTTGACAACTAATTATCTTAGATGCATCAATACCATTTTTTAGCCAACAATACCTGTAGTCAAATGAATAATAAATACTTATCAAATTGTGCATTTTCCCATTTGTTTAAATGAGTCAAATAATTTACTACTCATTAGGCCTAAAACGAATTATTTGTTATTCGATTCGTATAGCACAATTATTCAAATCTAATTTTCGAATCGAATATGAATAATGAGAAAAAGTATTCGTCGAATATTAAATTTTTTATTATTCAAATTTATTTATATTTAAAATCTTTGAACAAATATCTATCTCATATAACATAAAGACAACTATTTTATCGGAAAAATTTAAGGAAATATATAATGAATACAAAGTTAAATATGATATTAATACTTATCCGTTAAAACAATAGTCCAGTCAAGCGTGACATGGATAAAATATTCAAACAAAATATCATCTCATCAACATCTCATCAATATGTGAGGTTGAAACATATCTTGATGAATTAAGAATAGCTTCTAGTAAGAGCCCATCAGAATGGTTCAAACTGCATGGCAAATCATTTTTTCTTGTTATAGAAAATGGCAATTGATATATTGTCCATTCAGGGAGCCTCGGCTTCATGTGAGCAGTTATTCTCAGTAAGGACAAATAGGGTAATGAAGAATAGAATGTTTTTCAAGGAAAAAATTATTAGAAAAACTGGTTGTTTTCAAATTTGGATCTAGCATAATTATATTTTAATGTAGTGATTATTTTTGATAAATTTTAGAATATTAGATCGAAATAATAATGAATAGAACAGAATTTATTATTTTTTTATAAGCATTTCTAATTCTAAAAAAATCTAGTTTTTTTTAGCCAATTATTCGGGTAACGTTATGAAATCATCGGGTTTTATTTCGTTTGTTATTTTCTGTAAATTTCTATTTGCTAATGACAATTAGTTTTAGCTAGAATCCTTATTAAAGGTGTCAGTTTTAAAACGTCCACATCTGTTTATAATTTTTTTTTGTAGACCCACTATACGAATTGAATTATTAGAATAACCAGCGCGATTGTGAGAAGAAGATGGGCATCACATAATTGACGTGCTTTCTCTTCGGAAGGAATCATGCCAAGGTGCTAAATAAATATAATCTATTTTTTTTATAAGGTTTAGATAAATTTTCGAATCGAATATTTTTTTGTAGACCTACGAATCGAATTATTAGAATAACCAGCGCTATTGTGAGAAGATGGACATCACATAATTGACGTACTTTCTCTTAGGAAAGGGGTCATATGCCAACGTGCTAAATAAATGAATGATTTATACAAGAATATATTGACAGAATTTTTTTTAAAATTTTTATTGCGCTTATATTAGAGTTGGACGAATCCGTTAAAACCATATTTTACAAAATATAAATATTTTAGATACAAATATCGTATTTAAAAATTTAACAAAGATACAATATACTTTCTATAAAAAATATTTAGCTGATCATTTATTTCTAAAATAATAATAGTTAACGATAAAATTAAACTTTATATTATATATTTTCCCTAGAACATACAATAATTCGAGAAAAAATTCATTATTCTCCAAATTGAATACAAAACAACTATATACATATTGAATAATTTTATTGTATATAATTTGCAAAACTTTTTCTGAACAATAGACTATAAAAAAAGATTGATATCATATCACTTTTCCTAAATTGCGATAAATAAATTGTATATGGCATGGCCAACAATTAGAATGGATGTATCGATGTAAAAATTAATCAACTGGAAATCGAAAAAATGTTGATCGTTTTAAAGGTGAAAGAATGACATCAATATTGCTGGTTTCTCCCAGAGGAACTCTCACAAAATTTATTCTAATAATTTTATATCATTTATATAACTATAATTAATAACCAAAAATATCATTATTGTAAAAAGTTTTTTTTAAAATATTTAATAATTTATTATAATGTTACCCTAGATTTCAAAAGATTTAATATTATTCAACAATTATCCTAAAGATAAATGTATAACCAGTACAATATACATGCCAGTACACATGTCTGAAGCTGCCACAAGGAATGGTAGAATGTTAGAAATATTATCATTTATTCAAAAAATCAAATTATATATAATGAAAATTAATGGAAAAATATTCACTCAAAAACGATATTCTGAATTGGAGTCCTGCAGAGCTGGCATAAAATAAAATATAAGCCCATCCCGTGACCCAAAAAATATTAATGTTAAATTCCCTTCCTTATCTTCAAGTTTAAAAAAAAAATTAGAAAGTGGGTGATGTTTACTATTCATTTTTTATGATGAATAGTTTAAAATATCATTTAAATTATCAAAGTTATTGCTGAATATATAAATTTAATCCAAAAAATTAAAATAGAGAATAAAATAATTTTTTTGAATTTAAAGATTTCTTCCCTATAGGGTTGCTAACCAAAACATGGGCATACTTGGGACGAAAAATTTTGATATTGAGATCGTTATCTTGAACTAGAATAATCGTACTATTAATCAGGGCTTAGAACCCAGACCAAACCTTTTTTTAAATTTTAGCGATCAAGAATTGTATTTTACCATTTATTTTCATTATTAATAACTTTTTTTTTGTTGAATCAATTTTACCACCAATAATTTCATAAAATTTTATATCATATGATTTAATAATGTTTGTTTGGTTACATTGTTAAATATAGTAACTTAAAAAAATGATTGAGAAATTTATTCAGAGAAACATTTTAAATTATGGGAGTCATCAAAGTCTTTTTTTCACTACAATAGTCTTGTTGCTGATAATTATTTTTTAAAATTGACTTTGGAAAATAAAATTTACAGAACATTAAAGTGAACAGACTCCGTCAATTTATTTAGAAATCTTCTCGCGCATACTAGATTAATAAGGATGTGTAAATATTTTTGACTGCTGGGAAGTAATGGCTCAATTTATCTGAAATTATCTATATTAGCGATAACTGTTATAGGTTTTCCAAAAACACGCGAACCTTTATTCAGATCGTATAGATGAGGGCAAGACTTCAGAAGTACATCAAACCAGAATGCAAAGGCAGTATAATAGATGACAAGAACGGAATTGTCGCAACCCAGCCATCAAAGTTCAAATTATTGAGAACGGGGGAAGAATCCAGTAAGGACTTGAGACCATTTAAGGAATCGATGTCCCGAAAGACGAGTGCCTCATCTGTCAAGACCCGTAGCGATGATCAGAGGAAATTCGTCAATGTTGAATAATCATATAAAATCCATTTAAGCTACTGATAACAATCGGAGAATATTTTTGAGTTCAACGGCCCCCATGATCCAAATGGAACATGAAGAGTGACCGATGGTTGATATCATAGCGGCGGAGTAAAAAGAACTATTAAAAGGGGATGATGAAAGTGTTGGTCATGAAAAAAATGGGACATGTTCCAATATCAATTTTGTAGCGATATTATTTATCTTTTGGGGTGATATATAAATCAAAGTATATTATTTTTAAGCATTAAAAAACTATAATATAATTAAAGAGTTGATTTAAATATGAGAAATCATTCCTTAATAGCCATTTTTGATATTATTAGTAAGGATGTACCGATATTTTTTATCGGATCGGGTCGATATTTCGCCCAGTTTAAAATATCGGTTATCGACCAATATTATAAAATTTTCCGATCCTTTGATATAAAATGGCGCCTTTAAAAAATAAATGTTGCAAATTTTTTTTTAAAAATTTATCATTTATTTTTATAAATAATATCGAAATCCATTTTTATGTATATTTTTTTAATAATAATTAATAAATAAACATTCTTGTCATATTGTTATTTTTCTGCGCATTCTGTTTATAAAAGTGTGGGATAATCGGTTAGGGTCCACCTCTTCGTATGAACATTTATGAAAAAACGTCAAATGACCTAAAATGGCCACAAATATATTTGAAGCGATTATAATATTTGTATGATTTTGAAACATTGTAACAGATTAGACAAATAAATTAATATTTATATTAATACAAAAAAATAAATTTAAATAAAAATAAAAATTGCTAAATAGTAATTAATATTTATAAATACGAGAACAGTATATACTAAAAATAAATTGCAGATAATTTACAATATTTTGGCAAACTCAATAATAATATATTAGAGACAGCACAAATATATTATATATATCTTTGATATAATATTAATAAAATTTATATCAAATATCATAATAAAATTTTTAATTAATATATAAAAATGAATCTCCTTTTTTGCATAATAAAATATAAATTGAATTTAAAAAAATTTGATAACTCATTAAATATTTTATAATAAATTAGCTTTTATTTTGTAATCTAATACAATATATATTAAGTTATTTATATGAAATTTTAATGAATACAATCAAACATCTATGAAATATCTGAAGTATATCTTTAAGCTCAGAAACAGAAGAATTAACAATACCATAGCTCAAATGAAATATAATGTGAACGATATTATCCTGTTCAAAATTTATGGTTTTAAGACTGTTGTATTTCATTATTAAATTATAATAAATATTATAATAGATACCTAAAGTAAAGATCCTTAAATATTATATATTATTTACATCACTATAAAATATAAAATATCTTATTGAATTTATTTATTTTTAGTGTAATTATTTGAAATTTCCCTAATATTTCTTTAATAACATTGAGTAAGATAACCATAAAATCTATTCTTTGTGAACCAAAGGAAATGTTGAACTCTTAGTCGACTTTTTAGTTTATAGAATAAGCACAGAGTTGGGGAGGTCTTACGGAAAAAGAATCTAGATACAATATAGATTCTTGGTTGAAAAATGAATTTTAGATACAGATACTAGTATCTTTTTCAAAATATCAAAAAGATACAAGATAAAGATATAAAAGGATCTTGTATTTTAGATACAAGTATTTGCAGTACTGTCCAACTTTGAATAAGCAATATATTAATTTCTCGTTTAATTAAGTTTTATTTACCTAGTATTTAAAAAGATATATCCTGAAATAAAATTAGCTCAAAAGTTTTAACTTACCTATTTTCCGATATTGTTACAAATAATAATAACCATAAATCCTATTTTATAGTTGAATTTCTTAACTCTATCACATAGTAGTCGTCTTTCTAACTATTCAAAATTCTGACTTTTAAAACTATTTCTTATTGTTTATGTGGGACGCTAATGATAATTTTAGGGAATCATTTATTATTAATATCATGTATAAAATTTTAATCTTTTGTAAACTTCATTAAAAATAATATGTTTCGATCGCGATTATAATAATTAAACATTTGTATCGCGATATATAAATATGACTATTAAAAAAATGGAAAGGAGGTTTAATGCATGTTAACTCTATAAATAGAATAACAGTGACGAAACAATGTTAAAGTTTATATAACAAAAATATAATAACTATAAATTTTGAAATTGACGTATGCCACTTCTGGCAAACCTGACTATAAATATTTGGATTAATAATAATGTTATCCTTTATTGACATTATAAAACAATTTAGTTAGACAATAGAAGAAAAATTACTGTGATTTGATTTTTTTGAATATAAAAATTCAGATATTTTATCTAAATATTCCAGAGGGGTAAAAAAACCTCCACTCTAAAGAATTATATTTTCATTTATTTTATCGTCTATTATACAATATTTTTTTCCTCTTTCAGTAACCTTTCTACCATCATTGAATTAATTTTAAGTCCATATCCTGTTCTATAATTTTTATGGTGTCAATAAAGAGATAAATATTAGGGTGCGAATAAGGAATGTATTCCTTGAGCGATGAAACCGTTCCACATGATTATTCGTCCTCACGCCCCTAATATCAAATGTATTCCACATTTGTTATTTAAATTTTGCATTTTTATTAATCCAAGTATTTTCAAAAAAATTTAAAAAATCAAAAATTGAATTTATCCTAAAATCTTCAGCTTGTCGCCTCAGCTCGTTAATTATATATGGCACATCCCTTTCTAATAAAAAAGGAATGATAATTCGAAATTTTTTTTTATATTACTATTCTGTCTAAAAAGTCGGGTTAGTTGACTTTCAATGCGCCAAATAACGTACTGACAGAAGTGGAAATAACAGCCCTTAACAACTATAGTGCGAAAAACAACTTTAAGGGCTAAGTATACCCCAATTTCAAAATCTATAGTGGCAAATCGCGGGGAAAAGAAAACCCTAAAGATAAACAATAACTTTTTAATAAAGAAAACATATATAAATAAGTATTTTTATGTTTATCTGGCAATAAAATGTATGCACAAATAATAAGAGTATAATTAACTAAAATAGAAATAGTATAAAATTGATTAAATAATTTAGGTGCGGCATTAAAAGTGCCGTCTAAAAAATTTTTTTTTAGCCAAACAAAGGCGTGATAAAAGTTTCTGTTGTAAAAATATATAATCTATTATCGTCATTATTAAAAAATAAAATTTTTTCCTACCGTAAATTTATGTTCATCGCGTAAAATTATCAAGAGGAAATGGGGGTCTTGTTGATTGAACCACACGCCCCATTATTGGTTTTACTGCCAAAAATGTTGGCAAAGTGGTTGTATGATTTAAACAAAATGCAACCAATTTCCGAATCCGCATTACATTCTGGTAAATTTTGTTTATACTCAAATGAGTATCTATTTTAATTCGATCCTTTAGTTTATTAAATGTGACTAGAAGTTCATAGTGTTCTTCATCATCACCATGATTATGTGTTTGGGTCACAGTAAAATGTGCCCCAAATTTAGCTCTCCCCTTGCTTGTTTTTATACGACATTTGTAATATAAGTCGCCATAATCATGAAGGTATAAATATTTGTTAGAATAGATAATATATTTGTTGTATTTTGATTTAATAAAACTATATTGAACCATTTGATTGTTAAAATTGTTTTGAATAATAGCTTTGTTTAAATATGATATAAATATTTAAAAGATATTATTTACTTGGACTAATGGTATTTCTGTTATGGGCATCTATTTCCTCCAAGATCTCTTGGTCCAAAACTTTGTTAAAAAATAGATCGTACAAATATAATTGAAATTTACCTGGACTAGATTTCTGTTATGGGCATCTATTTCCTCCAAGATCTCAAAACATGCAAGGGGAGAGCTAAATTTGGGGCACATTTTACTGTGACCCAAACACATAATCATGGTGATGATGAAGAACACTATGAACTTCTAGTCACATTTAATAAACTAAAGGATCGAATTAAAATAGATACTCATTTGAGTATAAACAAAATTTACCAGAATGTAATGCGGATTCGGAAATTGGATGCATTTTGTTTAAATCATACAACCACTTTGCCAAAATTTTTGGCAGTAAGACCAATAATGGGGCGTGTGGTTCAATCAACAAGACCCCCATTTCCTCTTGATAATTTTACGCGATGAACATAAATTTACGGTAGGAGAAAATTTTTATTTGTTAATAATGACGATAATAGAATATATATTTTTACAACTAAGAAACTTTTATCACGCCTTTGTTTGGCTAAAAAAAAATTTTTTAGACGGCACTTTTAATGCCGCACCTAAATTATTTAAACAATTTTATACTATTTCTATTTTAGTTAATCATACTCTTATTATTTGTGCATACATTTTATTGCCAGATAAACATAAAAATACTTATTTATATATGTTTTCTTTATTAAAAAGTTATTGTTTATCTTTAGGGTTTTCTTTTCCCCGCGATTTGCCACTACAGATTTTGAAATTGGGGTATACTTAGCCCTTAAAGCTGTTTTTCGCACTATAATTGTTAAGGGCTGTTATTTCCACTTCTGTCAGTACGTTATTTGGCGCATTGAAAGTCAACTAACCCGACTTTTTAGACAGAATAGTAATATAAAAATAAATTTCGAATTATAATGGCCATTCCTTTTTTATTAGAAAGGGATGTGCCATATATAATTAACGAGCTGAGGCGACAAGCTAAAGATTTTAGGATAAATTCAATTTTTGATTTTTTAAATTATTTTGAAAATACTTGGATTAATAATAATGCAAAATTTAAATATCAAATGTGAAATAAATTTGATATTAGGGGTGTGAGGACGAATAATCATGTGGAACGGTTTCATCGCTCAAGGAATACATTCCTTATTCGCACCTTAATATTTATCTTTTTATTGACACCATAAAAATTATAGAACAGGATATGGACTTAAAATTAATTCAATTAGGTGATGGTAGAAAGGTTACTTTAAGAAGAAAAAAATATTGTATAATAGACGATAAAATAAATGAAAATATAATTCTACTGTGGAGGTTTTTTTTTACCCCTATAGAATATTTAGATAAAATATCAAAATTTTTATATTCAAAAAAATCAAATCACAGTAATTTTTCTTCTATTGTCTAACTAAATTGTTTTATAAATGTCAATAAAGGATAACATTATTATTAATCCAAATATTTATAGTCGGGTTTGACAGAAGTGGTATACGTCAATTTCAAAATTTATAGTTATTATATTTTTGTTATATAAACTTTATCATTTTTTCGTCACTGTTATTTTATTTATATATCGCAATACAAATGTTTAATTATTATAATCGCGATCGAAACATATTATTTTTAATAAAGTTTACAAAAGATTAAAATTTTATATATGATATTAATAATAAATGATTCCCTAAAATTATTATTAGCGTGCCACATAAACAATAGAAAAAGTTTTAATAGTCAGACTTTTGAATAGTTAGAAAGACCACACTATATGATAGAGTTAAGAAATTCAACTATAAAATAGAATATATGGTTATTATTATAATTGTAACAATATCGGAAAATAGGCAAGTTAAAACTTATGAACTGGCAATTTATATTTAAATTTATTTTAAAATAAAAACATTTTTTAATTTATTTGTCTAATCTGTTACAATGTTTCAAAATTATACAAATATTATAATCGCTTCATATATATTTGTGGCCATTTTAGGTCATTTGACGTTTTTTCATAAATGTTTATACGAAGAGGTGGACCCTAACCAAAATTTAAGTTTTAGCAAAACGACAAAACACCTAATTAAAAAAAATACGAACTAGAAACCATCTTTTCAGAATCTGTTTTTAGTGAAGCTAGTTATATTGACAGTTACCATCGCCGGCTGACCTCTGATAAATTGGAAATTTTGGTATTTCTAACAAGAAATCTTCGATATATTAATGTTAAATATTATTTTAAATATTTTTTCATATTTCATAATATATTTTTTTATTACTTATTATGTATATTGATTAACGTTAGTTATATAAAAGTGATTTATCAATAAAAATATTTTATATACTTTTAGAATTGCAATTGAATTGAATATAAACTATAACTGATCATTATATTTAAATGACATAAGTTATGGTATAGTTAAATTATAGATGTTATACTAATAAAAAGTATATTAAAACCATTGGTATCTTTACAGAATACAAAATTAGATATGATCGGATCGGTAATCGGTCTCCAAAAAGTGGTATCAGTACACACCTAATTATTAGATATCAGAGGTATCATAGCTAAATAAATTTCAACCTGGCCCTGATTTTTTTTTAAAATATATTATTTTTTATTTTTATAGTTAGTAATAGCTAAAATATTAGGTCTGGATATTTTTTTAAAAAAATTCAAATATGGCCAGGGCTAAGACTATATCTCTGATCTGAGTATTGTTATTATGATGATGATAAATTATTTTTTTATGGTAAATAATTAAATAAATTTTATTCTATCTGAACTCAAACCATTTTTTTCACCTAACTTAGATCCAAACCCTTTTCACTTAAAAAAAGTGTTATAGCTCTGCTAGCAATTATTTTCTCTTCCATCCTCATTAGATAATTTGGTGGCCTTATGTCACCCTTGGCTATATAACCAAATATGAAGGTCTGCCTTTAAAATTTACTTGACAGAAGTAGGCTATACGATTTCACTTCCTATGCATAAAACGATGGCGACTGAATTGTTCATCTAAGAGATTACCAAGGTTACGACTTGGGAGTGCTTCTAACTATTTGTGACCACCAAATCCCTTTCCTGATTGGAGGTTGGATGACTGATATAATTGATTAAAGTTGTAAAAAGGTTTTTTAGGGATGATTGATGGGAAAGGAGTGTTTGGGGGTGTGTGCACCCCATCTGTTGTTGCATCACCCAATAAATAATCAGGGAAATGAAACCTGGGATCATAAAGTTGTTTATTATTTTAATCTGGATGATAAAGCTAAAAGGTTAAAATTCAATAATTAAAATTTTTAACCAAATATTTTGAATTTGTGCCTAAATTTTGGTCATGAAATTGTTGTTTATGAAGAAAGCAAAATGTATGTAAAAATTTTGAAATTTAAAAATTAATAACAGGCACTGATGTGCTGGTAAAAAGAGTAAGATATGTTAAAAAAGCCCTTGAAAATTTATCCTATATTTTTCAGACTATACTAATCATAATCTCATTACTCCACATCTGGCCTACCCTCATTCTAATATACATACATCTTAAGGATTTTTAAAAATGGCCCAATTAAGATTTTAGCCAAAATAGTAATATGTAAGCCTGGAGATTTTTCTCATATGTGGCAGAAAGAGGATAGATTTTTACTTAACAATATTATAAAAAATAGTAGGGCTATACTGAATATTAAATTTTAGATCAGACTTGAAAAAAAAACAGAATCAGGCATATATTTACAAAAAGCCTGATTCAATCTGATATTATCATTGTTTCGAGTTGTATATTTTATGCATAATTTTTGTAATAAATAAATATAAGGAACCAAAATTCAATTTATTTGTAATTGTAAATATAAGATGGAAATATTTAAAAAGAAAAAATAGTCCACTTGATAATTTTAATGTAACAAAATGGAAAATTTGAAAATGTTTACTCTTTTACTCATTATTTACATCTAATTTTTTAGAAAATATTGATTATTTTATAACATTGGTTAAAGAGAGATATTAAATATAAATCATTCTAAATATTGGATTTGTTATATGAATATTAGATTGGATCAGTGAAATATTTGTAGACCAACACTGTAAAAATTAGTATTCTTTCCTAAATTACTATAACACATAATTTATGTTTATTAAATTTTAGGAAGAAGACACATATGTCAAAACATTGTATGAACTTTGCTTTGAAGAAGACCTGAGTGAAGCAATTGGTGCATTAAATATTCCAAAAATTTGAACATCATTCATTGTATAATTAGCTCAAATCAAAACCTATAAAACAAACTATTTTTAGTTAATTGTAGAAAAAATTGTAAACACTTATTTCATTAAAAATTCATTTATAAATCAATAATGTGAAATAATTCTAGCATGTAAATTATTGATTATGTGTATATTATAAATTCATCAATATTGATTATGTGTATAATAAATTTATCAGTATAAAAAACACTATTTAAAATATCACTGTTTTTAACATACATTATCTCTAAAAATTACCATACAATTGAGCAAGTAAAGACTATTTAGTAAATTTTAAAGGATTTGAAGCTTATAATAATTAAATTTTGACAGTTGCCTATTTTATGAGATGAATTTAAAAAATAATTATCTTACTTGTGAGGAGTAATATTATATAAGATGTTACTATATGAGGGGGTGGGAGTGAGTGATTTTTGCATTTAATGTAAAGTTTAGTATTATTTTTTGAATCAACAACGAATACCGGTTCCTATTGCCATAAAAACACCAAATGTTCCACCAGATTGAAGCATGATTTTACCCATATTTGATATTAATTCTTTTCCTCTCAGGCCATACCTGACATTTGATATTTTTTGGTTAATGTTTGATTTAAATATTAATGTTTTCATAATATGAGATCTTAATATCTGGCTGAAATGTTATAAAAAATTTATTGCTCTCAAAGGTATTTAAACAGTTATTGTAATAATCTCGAGAAAATTGAATATATTGGATTGAGTTAATTGTAAATAAAAATTTCACATAAGTTATTGCTTTTATTATGTGCAAGAGCATAAAAAACATAACGTATATTTACCTTAGAGCTGAAAACCCTGAAAATAATCCACCAGCTGCTAATCCTATGCAAAATCCCATCGTAAAGCCCATCTTAACTCGATCAAAACAAGAGGGAGCATTTCCCCTCACGCTAGTTGTTTGAATTGGCATTTTTAAAATATTTTGTGAAACATTGAAATTTGACTAATGCATTATTACAATTTCGAAAATATTATATTATAAAAAATCATCGGAAATAATTGTTTGGCTCAGTGGTCTAGGGGTATGATTTGCGCTTCGGGTGCGCGAGGTCCCGGGTTCAAATCCCGGCTGAGCCCTGATTTTTAATCATTCCATCATATCTTATAAATTTGCATGTTTTTTTTTATTTTTTCAAAGAATTTTTTACAAATATAACAATTTTTAAAAATTAAGAATAGAATAAATAATTTTATTTATCAGACTTAAAAATATGTTTTATAATACAAAATAATTATGCCAATCAACGTCAAAGAGGGGGGGGGGTGTAAGAATAGTTTGCATCCAATTTTTCTTAAGGGTCTTTAAGGGGAATAAATTTATTGGCGATTTTCTATTAAATCTTTAGATGAAATAGGACAAAATATATTACTGTAAAAATTAATACATTTATTATAAGCCACAATGATGTTAGTGTTCATCGACCAAATCTATATATTGAAAACAATTCATAGACATTATTTTCTAAATAAAACTTTCTGCTATCCTTTTAAATGTAATTTAAACGCATTATACATTCTCTGTATTTATTGTAAATGAGGGGTTTATAATTAAATTCTTGATCTAAAAAATAACTCTTTTTCACAATATTTTGATTGGTAATAGAGTTAAAACTTAAAATAGTTTAAGTTATTCTTTTTTAAATTTATGAAAGGAGTAGCATTATAATTAAAAAGGTGTAATTAATAATGTAAAAACATGGCGCCGAAGGCGGTGAAATTATTTTAAGGGGGTAGACATGTTTTTTTTGGTAAAAATCTTTTCAAGTAGATGATGTTGCCAATTGATATTCCTTCCCGATATTCCCACAAATCACGGAAGGACGATACATGGCATGCTATATTTATTATTTCAATAATATTCTATAACTATTCATAAATATCCCTTCTTTATTGAAAGCTAGTCAAATTGGTTCCCTGAATAAAATTAGTTCAGATTTGTGATATAATTACTATTTCGAATAATGTTATTAAATATATATATAATTTTTATTTCTCATTGTTCTTGCATAAAATTAGCTATTGTACACTCATTTTTATTATAGCTATACATAAATTAATATATATATTTTCCCTTTTATCTGCTCAGCTTTTAAAGCTCTGATAGCTCATTATTTGTGAGCCATTGCCATTTTTTACTAGGCGCTAAATATGATTCATTGCACCAGGCTAACATCCCCCCCCCCCCCATTAGAAGTTCTGACCAGGGCGACGCCCTGGTATATATATAATATCCATATATAAAACATTATAATAAAGTAATTATTTTAATTATACTCCATAAAGAACTCATCTGTAGTAAATTAATATAACTGATTTTGTAAATTAATATAAGTAAAGTGAAAAAAATCTACTTTGACATCTGGCACAGGTAATAATGCCAAGATATGTATTAACAAAATATTTAAACTTTGACTATAATTATCGATTTTGGCGGTAGTCATATTTACTAGGTTAGTGTTGAATAAAATGTCCTTTAAAATATAATATTCATAACAACATAAAAATCTAAAAATTAAAAGGTGTCTTTTGCTTTTAATGTTGATAATATTATATCCTTTAATATTCGTATGGTTGCTTCAGTATAATTATTGGTATTATTATTTCATGTTATAATATTACTCCTATATATAGTAGCCAATTATAGCTTCTTACAAAAATATTCGAATAATATTTATAATATGAAGGTAAATTTAGAATGCTTTTTTTTCATGGCCATTAAAGGATCTAAAATTTATACAAATCTATATAAATAAAAATTCTTTTTAAATTTTGGATTTTCATAAAAGCTTTGCTATGTGATCTATCAATTTCCTGACTTTTTTGTATACGCCTCCAATGTTCCTGTGATGAAATTGGCATAATAATTGGGTAGATGGTCAAATCTTTAAGGCATTCTTTTCTGCGACAAAATCTCATCATTAACTCTAAGCTGCTATCTGCATTCTGAATGTGATAATGTTGAGATAAAATTGTAATATTGCAAAGATTAATTGCCTTTATAGCAACATTGATAAAAACTAAGCAGTTTTTAAAGCTATTATTTTCTTTGTTAACTGAACTGTAGTAACATTTCCATTTTTTTTGAGAAGATCAATTTGAATTAGTTATATTAATGCAGACATATTTTTAAACAACCTGATGAATTAGAATTAAATAGCAAATATTTTATTAATTGTGTATGTACTTTCAAGGTTTTAAAAAACCGCATACAATCCAAACTCTCTGTTTTTTGTCCATAAAGTGAAGCAAAACTTTCTGCTTCTTCTGGACTTGAGATATTTATTATTAGGTTAACTAAGTATTTTTCCCTTGATTGAGAAATAATTTCCCTACCAAATCTGATAGTAGTGTTGAACGGCTCGTTTTGAGCCGATTTTAAAAAATGGCTACCAATATTTTTACAGAAAAATATTACTTAAGTCAGAAGATTCTGCTCATAGAAGGACCAAAGGTCTAGACATATATTATCGAAATCTTGAGGCTTGGGCAACATTTTTCTGGCTAAAATATAAAGTTAGCCGTTTTTAAAAATAGACTCAAAACCAGCCGTTTAACAACACTACCTGATAGAATATTTTTAATCTAGATAAAATTATTATAAGCATAACAAATATTCAAAATAATTTTTTATAAACTTACACATAGTTCGTCATATAAAGTAGGCGATGTTTTTCGCATTTTTTGATTCTTAATATTAAGCTAAATTTATTTATACAAAATATTTGTAAAATATTACTTGTATGAACGATCATATGAAATATTGCATGTTTTAAATGCACTAATGTTGACAAAGAAAACTACGGGAGAGTCGGCGTTATGTTTGTCAAAATCATTACATGTCCTAATAAAAATTGTACATGCTTTTATAAAATACCATGAGATAGCCCCAAAATTAAATTTTTAACTTTATAATTTTATTTAAATATTTTATACATTTTTACCAAGATTGATTCTAGATAATTTTTATTATTATTAATTCATTATTTTCATGGACAATGTTTTATTGATATAATTAGTCTTGTTAATTGGTTGGTTAAACCCTAAACCCGGGGTTTGGGCTTAAATGAGCACAAATCCTGAGCACAGACCAGGGGAATAGAATCCATTTATTTTCTTGTTAAACATAAAAAAAAGTTTTATGAATATTTGGATTTGACATGTCTGTTATTTAATTAAAATAACAATAAATGATTTATCATTTAGAAATAAGCTGTTAAAATTTGGAAAATAAAATACATAAATATTAAGTAAGTTATGCCTAGCATTAATTATTATTAATTTATTATATATATCTGAATATTTTATAATAAATAAACATATGATATGATTTAATATTTTTAATTTATATTATATTATGAAAATGGATATATTTCTTTGATATTTTTTAATAAAAAAAAATGATATGCTATATTATGATTTAATAAGAATTTTAAATCTTCTTTGCAAATAAATCTTTTTTGAGGAATTATTTTGTGATCTTTTATAGTTTTTTTAAATCATTTTTGTAAAATTTTTTATTTTTTTAAGCATATAAAAAGGTGCTATTTTCTAAACTTTTTTAAAATTATTTATATTATAAACATTTTTATATAATATAATATGATCTTTTTAAGGATAATATTTTAATGTGAGAATTTCATATTCGTTATATTATAACAATTTTGAAATTTTTTGACACAAAAGGGTTATAATAATATATATTATATATTGTAAAGATGTTAATATAAAATCAATGAAGATGTTCTTTGTAAAAATGACAAATATCATCGGTATTTTTAAACATGTTAAAAATTTTTTTAGACGCTATTGGGCATTAATAAATATTTATAACACTTTAAATTAAAAGTTTAATTAAGATGTACCATATAAAAGTGACAATTGTCATAATCGTCAATTTTGAAGTTATTTTTATTTTTTTGGCATAAATGGGCAAAAATAAGTATTGCTAGCATGTTAAAATAAAATTTGAGTGAAGTTGTACAATTATTTTTACAATTTTATGTAAAAAAATTTCAAAAATGTTTAAAAAAATAACGAATATGAAAATTGTCACATGAAAATCCTTATAAAAATGATATAAAATAACATAAAAAAGTTTGATATAAATACTTTAAAAGAATTTATAAGAAAATATTTTTATAGTTTTACAAAAAATCATTTTAAAAAAAACTATAATAGATTACAAAAAATTTCTCAAAAAAGATTTATTTACAAAGAAGATTTAAAATTCTTATCAAATCAAAATATCTTCAAAAAATATTTTTTGCTAAAAATTTGGGTGTGAATATCCTAATAAATTGTAATAAAAGTAATATTATAATCACAGCAGCATATCATTTTTGTCATTTTTTTTATTAAAAAAACATCTAATAAATAAATCTCTCTTCACATTTATAATATAAATAAAAATATTAAATCATAACATAATTAATAAAATATTTAAATAAATAAAATAAGTTATTTACTATAAATAAATAATAATGAATGCTAAGCATATATTACGGAACGCTGACCAACGATAAGCCGATGCAAAATTTTTGACTAATATAGTTAAAGCCGATTTTAGGCTAAGTTTAATTAGGTTTAGCCGATTACGCCACACCAGTTTATCCCATTCAAATTTTAATTTAAAATAACATATTTATGTATTTTATTTTATTCTAACAACATATTTCTAAATAATAAATCATTTATTGTTATTATATAGTAGTAGACATGTCAAATCAAAATAATCATAAAACTTATTATATATAATTATCAAGAAAATAAATAAATTTTATTATCGGGGTCTGGACCACGGGGTGGTCATAGTTCATGCTCTAAGCAAGCCTGAGCACAAAATTGGGTCATAAATTTTGAGATTAAGGAAAATAACAACACTAGTTATAATATATTACTTTTGCAATAATTTACATAAAAAGGATAAAATATGGCATTATAAAAATTGTGTAAAATTTTTACCAAATATTTTTTATTATTTCCTAATCTGATAATATAGAATTAATTAAAATCCTTATAGTTGTCGATGAATACCTATTTCGGACTAAAATTTAATGTCAGTGTCAATTTCTCACTAGACATAGTGGTTTTAGAACATCTTTTTAGTATCGAAATTCTTAACTAGGCTTAAAACAAAATTTAAAAAAATTTTCATAATTATTTTTCCTCTTGCAGTTAAAGTATAATAGAGTGCCATTTATTACTAGACCTGTTGGGTTTTCCCATAGGTTTCAGAACATCTTTCAAGTATCAAAAACTTTTAACTAGACTTAAAACAATATAAAAAAAAAAATTTCCCCTCGTAGAATAAAATATAATGGCAGCAATAAACCGGCATTAAATAAACCAGTTTAATATTATTAAGTGCGGGTTTTTACTTGCCTGCAGTTTTTTAAAATCAGCTTAATACTAGCAATCTAATATTCGTTAAACCTTAAAGCAAGATAATTTTTTAAAAATTGAGTTATGCTAAATTAAAAATCTACCTAGGCTAAGTGGCTAAGTTTGGTTTAAAAATTCAGGTTAGCCTTTTATGAGTCGACCCAAAATCTGCTAAAATGGGTGTTTGTCACTACTATCTTAGTGGTGGCTAAATTCACCTAATATTACAAATAAAGCAAAAGCGACGCCGCTTTACAAAATGGTTATAAATTTTGCATAAAAATTTATGTTTGAAATAATTTAGATTAATGATAGATACTGCCTTTAAGTAGTTACCTATCAAATTCGTATTTTGTCTATTTTTAATTTGGATAGGTACTACTAAATTTATTTATAATATATATTTGAAAAATCGTAATTTTAGAAAAGCGCCTGTGCCCTAGTCGGCTAGAGTCTTCTTATATTCATTTATTAGATAAAAGGGACAATATAGGTAGTTACGTGAGAAAGCGCGACCATGATTTTGATTTATTTTGGAGGCCGGGTGACCCGAATAAAGATGCCAATCATTCCAGCCTTCGTCAGTCAGTATTTTTTTATAAAATCTCTCAGAATAATCCCTTTAATGCCATTTATAAAAGCATAATCTCTAGGCCCCGTGTAATATATTTTTTTAATGGATTAAAATATTTTAGTTTGCCCCTAGCCGTTTAACAACATCGATTATTTGTTTGCCGGGTTTGATTTGTGCAATCTTTTTCCCATCAAGGCATGCTCACTTAGTGTTGTTAAACGGCTCGTTTTGAGTCGATTTTTTAAAAACGGCTAACTCATTATTTCATCCAGGATAATATTACGCAAGCCTGAAGATTTTGTTTATAAAGGAACAAAGATTTGGACATCTATCTAAGGGTTAGGCAATATTTTTCTGGCTAAAATATTGAGTTTAGCCGTTCAAAAATCGGCTCAAAACGAGCCGTTTAACAACAATATCTCTCAGTAAAAATGTGGTTAACATACAATATTTTAGGTAGAGCTGACGACACTGATAATGGGGATCTTATAACAAAAGCGTAAACTTTCTTTCTTTCTTTCTTTCTTTCTTTCTTTCTTTCTTTCTTTCTTTCTTTCTTTCTTTCTTTCTTTCTTTCTTTCTTTCTTTCTTTCTTTCTTTCTTTCTTTCTTTCTTTCTTTCTTTCTTTCTTTCTTTCTTTCTTTCTTTCTTTCTTTCTTTCTTCCTTCCTTTCCTTCCTTCCTTCCTTCCTTCCTTCCTTCCTTCCTTCCTTCCTTCCTTCCTTCCTTCCTTCCTTCCTTCCTTCCTTCCTTCCTTCCTTCCTTCCTTCCTTCCTTCCTTCCTTCCTTCCTTCCTTCCTTCCTTCCTTCCTTCCTTCCTTCCTTCCTTCCTTCCTTTCTTCGTGATATGATATAAAATTTAACAAAGTTATTCATTGGTAGATAATTACCTAAAAAAATAACATTTTCATTGGTGGAAATCGTATCGCTTACAGTTATCCCTAAAAAGAATTTTAGTAATAATAAATTTGAATATCTCAGATTCTAACAGATTGTATGAGAATGAGAACTGCAATAAAAAATACTAATAAATATTGACACAAATAAAATATTTACAGAAATCCGAATTTACTATTTGATTTATGCGGGATCAGACCGTAGTTTCTTGATAGAGTTGCTTCTAGACTAGACTAGAAGCAACCTCGATCATTTTTATTTCGAGTTATGACCTAAATGTAGAAGAAAAATTAAATTAATTTTGAATCTAGGAAAATGATTCCCCCCCCCCCCCCCCCCCAAAAACAAAAAAAAATTGGAGGAAAAATTTCCCCCTCAAATATTATTCACGAAATAAAAAAATCCAAAATTTAAAAATTTTAAGAAAATCAATTTCCGGGGAAAAATTATTTTTTCCGCTTACCATTAATCTTTTAATTTGCCAAACAGGGAAGCCGGCCAATTATTACATTATCATATTGAAAGGACGAGTCAGGGTTCACGCGGGAAGCGAGAACATATGTTTCAATATGGGGCCATTCAGCCATTTCGGATTGCAAGCGTTGACTTTAAATGGTTGGTAAATCTTCTTTCTATATTAATTTAAAACCGTTATCGATAAAAAATTAGGACCTAAATCCCCCCCCCCCAGCAGCAAATAACTATTTAATTTTTGAATTATCCGATCCGATACTCCCGGATATTAAATTGAGTTCGGCCGATTACCGATCCGATATAGGAGCTAATTTTGTATTTTGTAAAGATTATTAATGGTTTTTATTTTTTTTAATATACCTTTTTTCAATATGGCCGAATGTTTATTAATTAATTAATTAATATTTATAAAAAAAATAATCATAGTAATTGATTTCAATTTTATTTATATAATATTTTATTTTTGTTAAAAACGCCATTTTTTATCGGATCGGATACAATATTGGCCGATAACCGATATTTTAAAATGGGCGAAATTTCGGCCCGATCCGATAAAAAACATCGGCACATCCCTACTAATAACAAGTTAAAAATAATATAGAATCAATGTACTTCAATTAGAAATGCTTTTACAAGGAAGTCAGCTGATTCCACTTCCAATGATTTTTAAGTGTATTTTGGACTAGCATATGTTTTGGTAGCTTATTTTATAATAATGATAGATGTTCTTCTTTTTTTCTCGAATTATCTGAAAAAATTTTATATTAAAAAAAATTACTAACCCCTTTATTATTTTTAAGATACTTTTTTTTTTTGCTTTTTAAAAAAAAATCCTTTAACTATACATTAATCGTTTTTTGTTTTTTTCCCACCTAAGATGAACCTACAAATATATCCAAAAAATCCACTTTGTTGACGATCATCACTCTTTATATTCACGGCACAGGAATAAAGAGGAAGATCATCTTCGCAAAAGTTAAAAAAATCCATCCCCAGAGAATCACCATTTCATTCCCGATTTCACGGTGATTCCGCTATACCAGCCTAATCAGGTGGGCTCGGGAGCCGCGTCTAACAGGCTCGTTTATCTCAAAATAAGCACGGAACATTACAGAAGCCGTATGCAAAGCCAACCCCATAGAGCGGGAAATGTAAGGCCGTTAAAAATATCAGGGATACCAATTTGAATGGCGACTATCGTTTGAAGGTTAAGGTTGTAGAAGAACCACCTAAGTTTACGTATTTACTATATATATAGAGACCTGCAGAAGTACCATTTGTACGGCCGAGCCCGGATTAATATTTTATTGATTTTTTAGAGCTAATAATGGCGATTTCAAATATTTGGTTTTAAAATATACTGCCCAGCCCGGGTATATTTTAAATGTTTGTTTTTTTATTAACACTAAAGCTGAAAGAGATTTGAAACAGACCAATATTTTTTTTTAAACAAAATCAAATGGTGGGTGGGGGGGGGTAGTCAGGCCACTCTTATTGATTTGTCTTGGAATTAACTATATATATAAAATATCCGGTTAGTCATGTTATAGATATTTTTAGTTGACATAGTGTCCGAACACTAGATGAGATCTCTTTATACTTACACACTACATTTATTTATCATTCATTTGAATCCATATAGGAACATCAAATACTCAAGAACCTTCAGATTCCTACTAGACCCCAGCCAATCTCCGCGCTTCGAATGGCGGGATTCAATATTGAACTCGACGCGTCAGGTCTTTCGGTCGCCAAAAATTTTAAATAATTTAGAAACTATTTCAATTCTAACAAAATTTATCTTTTAATTACTAAAACCCCATTCAGCTATCTTGACGCGGCGATTAATCTGATTTCTTAATTAATCGGATATCATAAACAAATTCATATTATATTAAGGGTTTTTTCTACAAATCGGGCCACTTAACTGGTTAGTAATGGTTCTGAGAATTGACCAATCACCATGCTTCAATTTTATACTTTTTAGTAAATTTTTTTAAAATATATATATAAAACTTTATTTTTCTTTAAAGCAGTATTCTTAATATAAAAAGGACAGTATTATTACTTAGGTTCTTGTTAGCAAACCTCACTATAATTTATAATTAATATAAAATGTTGTATCCTATATATATTTATAAATTTTTATTGAAATCTTAGTTAGAATCGTATATATCATTTAATTACATGCATATATTTTTTTATTAAAATCTTAGAATTTTATATCTCATGCTATGACATATAATAATACCTATGCATTCATAACAATGCATTTGAAAGCGTAGTAAACCCATATAATAATTATTCTCGTGTTAAAAACTACTATTAAATTGTTAACTTTGCTTCCTCATACTATCTCGATGATCAGGCAAATTAATAAAGTATGAGTCAGACAATAATTTGGCCTCTCGCTTAAGAAATTTTTAATAAATCATATGGGTAACCAAAATGGGGTCCCCAGCTGTTTTTTCATTGATGTACAACTTTTAATGAATGCATCGTCAGTCTAGGGTATTATTATATGTCATTGATCTCGTATATATATTTTTTTTATATTGAAATTATAGATGTAAAATTTCCGGGAAAATTGGTTCAGGGGAAATTTCCCCGGGGAAATTGGGGAAAAAAGGGAAAATTGGGGGAAAAAAACGGGAAAATAACGGAAAATTAAAAAATAACCACAAAATATACTTTAAACCTTTCAATTTTTTTATGGAATAACTTTATTAAATTTGGGGAACTAAGGGAAAATAATATAATTAAACAATAAAGACAAAAATATACACTATAAACATCATTTTTTGAATAACTTTATTAATTTCAAAAAGCATGTATCAGAAATTACATTTAAAATTCTTGGGATGCTAATGAAATAGCATCAATATCTTCATGGGATGAAATTGAAATATCATCATTATCACTTGATATTGATAAATCGGAATCTGAACTCTTTTGATGATATCCCGAACTTGATGTATTGTATGATCCTTTAAATGTATGTTATGCCTTATTGATATTAATTTTTCGACTCTTTCATTCTTTATTCTATTTCTCGTCTTTGAATGAATTTTTTCAAATGCTGACCAGACTCTTTCTGACGAGGCACTTGAGGGTGGTATCGAAAGATATCTTACTGTCACTTGACAAAGGGGTTGATTTGTACACAACCCTTTCCACGATATGAGTGGTTTGGTATGGATTGAGCTCTCCCATTTGCCAGCTCCTTTATATAAACCTTGTTTTTAACGATATTCTGCTAAATTACCCATAATTTTTCCAATATCGCAATTAATTTGGCCTGTTTAAAGCTGCTGTTAATTCACGGTCTGTTAATTTCACACCATAATATCGAGGATCCAGAAGATTTGTTGCATAATGATATTCTCGGCAACAAAATTTCTTTCGTTTTATAATATGCATCTTAACACTTTTCAAATCATTTTCATTAAAAATAAAAGTTGATGAATTGAGTTTATCTTTTATGTCCCAAAATATTTCTGGAACGTCAGATAATACCGCTTAATCCGATTCTAATATAATTTTCTTATAAATAAATTCCAAAAAGGTCAGTACAGACTCGTATTTATTCCAGTATCCTTCTTTGTCTAATATAATAAGCCTTCTTTGTTTGTTTGTAAATAAGCTAGAAATTGCAATTTCTTGCAAAACTTCCTTATTTTTCACAACACTTTGCAACATTATAACAAAACCTCCCCATCTTGTCGGACTTGGAATTTTTAAGGAAGATTTATAATTCTATTTATTTATATATAATAAAGTTATATTATTCCATATTCTAGTGTCCATTTTTGAAAAATATAATTAAAATTATTTTATTAAATAAGACATTTAATACTCTTTATCAAATCTAAATATATCATTAATTATTAATAATTTTATAATATATCACATTAATATTATGTATGAGAATATAATGTGAAACATTTTACCTTTATTTTTGTACTTTTAAAATTATAGATTTGAAAAATTGCACTCAATGATTACACTAATAAAAAAAATAAGTTTAAAGACTCACGAGGAAAATAAAAATTATTTATAAATTAAATTATAATACATTTTGGCAATTTTTTAAGAAAGAATTTCTTGCAAAAAAAAATCAAACGATGCTAAAAAAAATGCATTCTGTGCGAATCTTAATCCTGCTTGATACTCGATATCAAATATTATTATTTGTTTTTTTTGAAGAAAATGGCATTACTATTATACAAAGTTGGCATAATTGAAGCTGGTTATGGGTATCATGATACATAATTTACTTCTTTTTATTGCAAGGTCAAAATTATTATCCCAAACCTATAAGATAATTTTAAATCCTCATTCATTGAAATGAAAGATAACAAGTTAAAATATCTCTCAGGACAGAATATTCGCTAGAGACAAACCATTTCACCCGGTTCAAAAGCCGGGCTGGTAACATCCGATTTTTTTTAAACATTGCAATATATTTTTTTACGAATAATTTGGCGGGTTTTAAGCAATCTTTCTTTAAGAATTATGGTTTTTGCCGTTTCTAAAAAAAAGAAGAGCGAAACCAAATTTTTGGTCAAAAATTATCTTCGGCCTCGGGGGGTTATATGCAAATTATAACAGCACTTTTTTTTAAGCATTAAAATTACAATTGATAAATTTACAGATTATTTAGGTATTAGTAATTTACCCCATTTTTTAGTGTACTAAATTTTAGATTTTTAAATAATAACTACAAAATGAGCATCCGGAAAAATATTACAAGGTCTAGATATATATTATAGTAATCTCGAGGCTTAAACAATATTCTCCTGGCTAAAATATCGAGATAGCCGAAACGAGCCGTTTAATGAACACTACTTTGGATAACTACCCATTTTGTTAAAACACTTATATATATATATATATATATATATATATATATGTTAGAGTCAATGCGTTTTTTTCCGGCAACGTGTTATATTTAAAATTCAAAACTTTGATTTTATCCGAAATACATTCTTATCATGTTTTGGGAATACCTACTCTAAAATTTCGGACAATTATCGCCATAAACTTTTTGGATTTTAATATAAATCTATATTAGTAGTTGTTTTTGTTCCTTAGATTTTTTTATATATTAAATTATAAAATGACTCAAAAGTTGGCAAAATTGTTCTACAATTTATATAAGATAGGTATTCCTAAACATGCTAGAAATATATTTCCGGTCAAAATTAGACCTTTGAATTTTAAAAAAAACGCTTGCCGCGAACATATATATATATATATATTAGCGTGAGATTAAAGTGAGAATAGGGGTGAGACGTGAGAATGCACGAGTGACTCAAGATTCGGTCTGGCAACCTGGTTTGGGACATTCCCCATTCTGGCCTAATCCAATTCTTCTTTTTCTTCCTCCAAATTTACATAATTTAGAACAATATTTATAAAAGCTTCTTTTTTTTGTCAAATACCAAACATATTTAAGGGCAAAATGCTTTTTGAGTTTAAGTAAAAGTATTTCATTTTCAATAGTAAGCAGCTTCAATCTAAAAAACATTTAAAAGTAAAATACCTTTTAAATACAAAATGATAATATATATTTTTTATTTTGGAATATTTTTTAAAAATGGTTATAATCATTTTTGGGCAATTCATTATAGTTGAGCATGGGTTGTTAGATATGATGCTTTTTTAAATATATTTTAATATTTATTTTAATTTTCTCATTACTTGTTCAATCTCCTTTTTTATATCTGAATTAAAAAAATCTTTATAAAATACAATACCTCGCTTCCCTATAGTGCTCCTGTGGAGCACTTATTTAGTATTGCAAAACAGGTCTTAGAGGAGAGGCGTTTGTTAGATTCTAATTTAGAAAATATATTACTTTTAATGGGTAATATAAGATTATAAATGTTTTGATAGATCATTTAATATAAATAAAACCTTTTGATAAAAAATATGATTTTGTTTCGTGTACCTTCTAAAAAAATGAAAATCAAAGGAGCGGTTATGGAATGTCGCTCCATTACTTGGAGCGGGAGCTAGCTCCTTTTAAAATGTAGTAACGGGAGCTAGCTACTTTTATAAAGGAGCTTTAACAACTGTGCTTAGTATTGTAAGAATATGAATGCTATTATTAATAGTACCTCCTAAACCTAGACATTTCGCCAAGTCCATACCTTTGTGCCATCTATGACCACAATCTTTAGGTTCGCGTAATAGTTTTCTGACTAATATATATATAATATTAGACTCTATAATTAAGTTTACAAGGTTGCATTGCACATTATGATTATTATAGCTCTATTAACCCTTAATCAACCATACCCTTCATAATCATCCTATCTTATATTATTAAATCATAATGGTACTGAAAAAATGTGTTAGATATTTTAAAAACATTTATGGGTCAACCGGGGCTTACATGCAAGTTAAGATTGGTGAAGCATTACGCTTGGTGGTCTAATATGGATTACGGTCGAAATGGGATAAAAGGTTGTGCTGTCAAATCGTCCCGAAATTGGAGAGACTCCACTTTTTCATATAATATATTACTACAAAATTTTGAATTAGTACATCTCGACATGGGCCAAATGATGGACAATACAGGTTGATGATTATAGACAATCCACTAATTGGTTAAGGTTGAGACAATTTAATCAACTACGTCAGTGACGATAATTAGGAAATTAATACATTCATGAGGTCTTCCATAGATTTTAGTAAGTGACAGCGGGAGACTATTTTTATCTAAAGAGTTTAAAGACTTCTGCAATAGCTGCTAAAGTCTAATTATTCCTCACTTATCAGAGAAACTGATTACACTGCCCACTCAACTACGATCAGATCTGATGAAGAGACATTATATAGTTTCCTATTTTTATCATTTATATAAATTAAAAAGACTATATTTTTTTGAAGCTCGTGAATTCGTCCCCTTAAATTTTTCATTTATGATTGTAATTTTTTAAAACTCCTTAAAAATAATTTATCGTCGCTAAATGCTTAAACAAGATTCTAAATCGATTTTTATAAATCTTACTTTTTTTAAGCTTGCCAATTGATATCCATGCTCGATATCAGCGTCTACATGACAGGATTTTCACTGGATGCAAACCCCCTTCAAAAACCTTTGCCTACCCCCCTAAAAAAAACGCCGCCTTCGGCGGCGGTGTCACTTTCTCATTATTTTCACCTATTTATTTAATGATACTCTTTTCAGAGAATTTATAAAGGATAACTTAAATTAATCTATTTCTACTAACAACTATCTATATTTTGTGAATATAAAGAATTAATTTTTTAGATAATAAATTCAATTAAAACTTCCATTATTTACAATGAATTATATTATTATGGCATTATGAGCTTGCTAAAATATCTAAACCTTTTAAAATTACATTTAAAAGGATAGTTTATTTGGAAAACAATGTGTATGATTGTTTGCAATATATAGATTTGGTCGATGAATTTGTATTATAATAATACTATAATAAAAGTATTAATTTTTGTAGCAATAAATTTTTTCCTATTTCATCTCAAAATTTAATAGATAACCCCCAAAAAATTTATCCTACCCGCAAAGCAGCTTACCCCCTACCCCCTCAAAAAAATAGGATGCAAACTGTTCCTACCCCCCCCCCCCCCTTTTTCCACTCATGTAGACGCTGGGTATATATTAGATCTGCAGAAGTACAATTTGTATGGCCCGACCCTAGTTTTTTTATCAGGCCCAGCCCTGATTTTGTTAGAAATTTTTAATTTTTATAGCTAATAATGGCAATTTAAATATTTGGATTTGGCTCCGGTAGGCCCGGCCCGGGTATTTAAAAAAAAATCTTTTTGGGTCCGGCACGGGTATATTGAGAAAAATTAAATGGCCCGGCCAGTCTTTGATTTATTTAGAAAAACTCGAGATGGAACAATATGATAAAGATTACCAAAATTAAAGTAGACTGTTGCACTCTCTGTCACAGAATATGGTGGGACATAAATAAATATTTAAAAATAAAACTTGTTTTTAATGAAATTGAATGCGGTAATCTTTTCGAATTAAGCGTTCAGTAGAAAATACATTTTCTCCAATGTATTTTCCGCCTATGTCATTTAAACTCATTCATCTGTTTCAAACACATTTTAACTATTTTTAGACAAGCATCTAAAAACTAGATAAGAAACAAATTTATAAATTTTCACAGTGTCATTTGAACATGCTTTGTAAAGATTGTTTTTTTGGTTTATTTTATTTTTCCTAAAGTTTTTTCTTAAAAAATAATCAACTATAAGTATTAGCATTCAATAGGGAATTCTAGTGTTATTAAACGACTCAGATTCGAGCCGATTTTTAAAAATGGCTAACACCATATTTTAGCTAGAAAAATGTTGCCTAAGCAACGAAATTTCGTTAATAGAGATACTCAAACCTTTGTGCCACCTATGAGCAAAAACTTTAAGTCTTGCATAATATTTTTTTGGATGAAACATTTAGCTAGCAGTTTTTAAAAATCGGCTCAAAATGAGCCAGTTTAGCGACACTAGGGAATTTTTTTAGTCATAAATAACTAACTTTATATATATATATGATAGTTATCTTAACTATTTTTTTTAAAGAATTTTGGCGTGGTGGAAGTTTAACATTTTCTACACTATATTTAGGTGAATTTTTGTACGCTAAGTGTACGAGTTAGAATTACATATCTTTCAATAGTTATTCTCTTTCCAGAATAATACTAAAATTTGATATTATCGAAAATAAAATAAAACTAGCTTTAAACTTAAAAAAATATACATTACTATAAAATTATCATATTTAGAGCCAATATTTATTATATCGTAATTTAAAATTTCCCCCCAAAAAACAAATACTTTCAAAAAAAGATGATAGCGTCGTCAATATATCGCTTATTTAATTAAAATAAGCGACGCACTGTTAGCTATAGCTAGCTAATTTTACGCGTTACAACCTTAGCTTAATGCTGCAGTTCAAAGTGGAGACGGAAGCGTTTTTTTTACATCCGTTCCGTCAGAAAGTCAATCACATTAAAGATGATATATATATATATTGATTTTCATTTTTAAAAAATTATAAGTAACAGTTATAACGCTCAATAAAATTTGCCGGATCAAAAAGTCAAAATGTTTTGACTTCAAAATTTGCCGGATCCGTTTTTAAGACGGAAGGTATCGGAACGGACGCACTTTGAACATATATAATCATTTTTCCTGAGATTGACCTTTGACGGAACGGATGTAAAAAAATGGATCTGTCTCCATTTTGAATGCAGCCTAAATCATACATTAGGCATCATAGAGCACCTAGCAAATAATTTTGATGATTTCTTATTATTCACAAATCGATATAAATTAATCTTAATATATAAATAGTGTGTTATAAAAGTTGGTGATTTTTTTTTATCTTTCGACAAATGATTTTATATTATAATTTATGTGAAAAATTTGTTAATGATTGGATAAGAAAATTGTAATATTTATATAAAAAAAATATATAATATAAATTACAAAAATTTTTATAATTTTTGAATAAATATCGAAAGCAAATCTAATTTGTGGGTTCGAGTCGTGAGGGGAAAAATAATGTGGGCGTTTTTTCGTTTATCAGCCATTCATAACCATCTTTATGAAATCTATTGATAAAAAATAAAAATATATAAATTACCATAGGTATTATTAGTCTTTGGAAGAAATTTCTTTTTATTAAGAATGTTATATTATTCTTACACATCAATTATATATCAAAACTGATAATTTACGTATCAAAATTTATACCTTACAAATAAAAAAAGCTATTTTAAAATTTAAGTCATTAAACATATTTAAAACTGGTCCACTTTAACCCTGTATTGCGTGAACCGATTTACAACTTAGTAAACTTCCAATTAAAATTCCTTTTACCGCGTTTCTAAAAGATAATTTTGAAGTGTGTATTCATTAAAGTTAAAAATATATCAAATCAAATTTTTTTTTTAAAAATTTGATTATAATAAATGATATAGATTTGTGCAATCTAGTCATTATAAAATATAAATAATATTGAATTTGATATAAAAATCAGTAAAACATTAACGTAAAACGAAGAGCCACATTCACATTTTACACAACTAATTTTAGTAGAAAATTTAACGTAGCGGTATTTTGCACCCAGCTTTCTTTTCATTATACTTTGGCCAGTGTGCCGTTAGATTCCGCTTTAGTTCCATTCGAGGAATGGCATACGTATTGTTTCCTTGTCTAAATTTTTTTTCCAGAAACCCAATATCCAGTAATGTAGTCTACCATTTTTTGTAAATCGTATTAAATTTTACGCCACTCATATTTTAAAATCTAAAAAAAATAAAAATAAATTCCTCCTTCGATGTGCCACTGAGCGCGTGATTAAATATTTAAATAATTTATTTATCTTCTTCTCCTTCTAATGACCATTTCCGGTTTACCCAGGTTAACCCATTTCCCCTCCGATTTTCTTTTCCATTTATGACATATTTGTAAAATTCATTTTTCTCATATCCGCCGCTCATCTTACGCTTTTCTTGAGGGTTTGGTCCTACTACTTCCACCATGGTGAATCTTCTTACCCAGTCATCTTTCGTCTCACGTTCCACACGCCAAAACCATCTTTGTCTATTTCTCCTCATTACCACGCCAATCATTTTACCCAGTCATCTTTCGTCTCACGTTCCACATGCCAAAATCATCTTAGTCTATTTCTTCTCATTACCACGCCAATCACTTCTGTTCCCATTCTTGCTCGCATTCATCTAATCATCCTCATCTCTGTTCTTTCGAATTTGGCTTCGTGGGCAACCTTGATTGCCCATGTTTCGTCGCCATAAACAAAACAACTTCTCAGACAACTTAGGTAATTTTAAGCTCAGATTTAATTTTATGGAAGTTTTATGTAAAATATAATTTGATTAGCTATAATCTTTTTCATTGCGTTGCTGATAAATTTGTTTTTTGTAAAACATGTAGTCAAGTAAAATTATCATAATAATGACACTTTTTAAACATAATGTGGATTAAAGGGAATAAAATGAATATAGGCGTTTATAATTGAATACAAGTCAAACGAGTATTCAAGTGAGCGCTATGCAATACAGGTTTATAAAAATTTCTTTTTTTGTTGAAAACAAAATTAAGATTTTGTGATTTATGGAGTTTAAATAAAAAACCTTCGTAAACGACGTTTCCGTTGGGATCTTCTTGACCGGATATCAATTGCTCCACTTCCTCTTCCGATAATCTCTCACCTGTAAGTAACCAGTATTTTTTTTGGTTTAAAATTTCAAGTAAATAACAAATTAAGATCGTATAGTCTGATCTGAACTAAGAAGGCAGACTGAACTAGACCCGTCCAAAAAATATAGGCCTGTTGATATATGACCGGACCATCAAAACATGGCTTATAAAACAATATGTTTTTAAAATATCCGGATTTTTTTTTATTAATTTGTGATTTAATCACGAAAAATGATTTTTATGCATAAAAATCACAAAATATTTACATATTCTCATAAAAATCATTTTAAAAATCTAATTTTGAAAAGCATTTCAAACTTGGATGTGTAATAAATTTTAAAATCATATGTATTTTTTTAAATCATTGTGTCATTAGTTATTTTTTCTTTTTTATATATGTCCAGTTTTATTTTTTAATATAATTTGTGTTTTCTTTTAGTTTGTTAATTTTTTTTGGCATTTTCTTTCTACAAGAATTTTTTTAATTTCGTTTATAATATATTATATTGTAATAATATAATACATGTTGTAAATTGGATAACGTGATTTTATATATATATTATTTATAATCAGTTAGCCTTTTTTTTATAGTAAAGAATCGTTTTTAAAATCTTATATTTAAATTAAATTCTTTATATTGAGCTAAATTCCCACTAATTCCTATAAATTCTAACATACATGTCAAGCTAACAATCATACCAGATTCATAATAAGTGTCAGTTGTAGGGGAGATTATCTCGGATAAAGCTGGCACAAACGCAAATTATATTTATTACGCGCCTTTTATTTTCCCTATAAAAATGACTGAAATTTTATGATTACAGGATATTCTATATTCTCTTCAAAAAATATATTTCTAAAAGAATTCATGATTTCTATAATTTCTAAAAAATTTGTTCGATTTTACAATTTTCACCTGCAAAAAAAAAGTGCTAAGGATAACTAAATTTTTGTATTAAATTTATATTAATCTCGTTAAACGGGGTTTTTTTTAAAAAAAAAAACTATCCTGCCAGCCATCTATTCTAACAGTCAGCATAAATTGAACGTTTCAAAACGCAATTTCCGCGTTTTGAAAAGGCGGCGTTCGTTTAAATTGGACGGCATTTTTTTTTGTTTTAAATTTAGACGTTTTTATAAAAAAAATAAAAAATGAACGCTTCACTTTAAACATAACTGCGTTTACGCCTTTTTATTTGCGTTTTGAAACATTGCGTTGGAACGTTCCATTTGTGAGTACTATTATTCAGTTGCTGAATAAGAGACTAACACGGACATTTCTCCTCCACTTATAAGAAAAAGGAACAGTGCTTTTGTCAACCCCCCCTTCTAAAATGGTTTATAAAATTCATTTAAAAGGATCAAATTAAACCACATGGGCCAGGTTAGATTTTTCTAAAAGCCGGACCGGACCTAAAAAAGTGCGGGAGATCTCTGATATTAAAAAACATTGCTAAATCCCC
Source organism: Gordionus sp. m RMFG-2023 (assembly GCF_954871325.1). Taxonomy (NCBI): domain Eukaryota; kingdom Metazoa; phylum Nematomorpha; class Gordioida; order Chordodea; family Parachordodidae; genus Gordionus; species Gordionus sp. m RMFG-2023. The sequence continues at coordinate 2,237,296 of NC_088779.1, read as the reverse complement.
ACCTCCAATTATATATATATGTTTTTTGTTTTAAAAAATTAACAACTAACCAATCGTGGTTAGAAGATGTCTCAATTCAGCGCTGCTCATGGAACCGTTGTTATCCTTGTCGAAGACTCTCAAGCCCTCTATGAAATCTTGGATGGATGGTGGTTGAGAGTTCTTCATGAAGTTGAGCAAGATGGGGAGGAAAACGTCGAAGGATAATCTTTCGTCTATTTCGATCAATTAACGATATAATAAGTATATATAATATATTTTTTTGGCACTTGTCAATAAAACAAATAAGATTTTTCTCTAAATAATCTGGAATTTATAAAAATTCAAATATTAATAATTTGTTTTTTATTGTCTCCATTTATATTTCATCATAATAAAACAAATATATTTCTAAACTGTTAGGTTATATACCTAAAATCGAATTATTCGCTATTCGATTCGTATTTTACGAATGACCGAAATCTATTATTTGTATTAGGGGTGTATGGATATATTTATCGGATTTGATCCGGCCGATATTTCGTCTTTTTAAAAAATATCGGTTATCGGCCAAATAGTACAAAATTATCCGATCCGATCTGATAGACTTAACTAAAAAAATTTTTTTAAAATTATTATTTAAATTTCATAAAAAATTTGTTTTAATAACTTATTTATGTACAAATAAATTAATGTTATACAATATAAATATATCGATATTTCAATAAATAAAAATTATTTTATATACATTTTGATATTCTTGAATAATATGATCTATAAATTGATCATTAATAAAATATTTAAATGACTTATCGTTATAATTAATAGTTAAATTATAGATGTATAAAACTATTAAAAAAGTATACACGATATGTTAAAAATTAAAGCGAAGAAAGAAAGAAAGAAAGATTAGTATGTTTAGAGAATGCAAAAAATCAGATATAATATTGGATCGGAAATGTGTCAATATCAATTTAGTATCGTCCATATAGGATAGGCCTTCAAAAAGTGGTATGGGTTAAAGGTCTGCATTAGGCGGAGTTAGTGAAATTGAAACAATGGGCGGGCGGGTTAAGGAAATTTAAAATTTTTGTTCAAAAACAAACTAAAAAAAATATAATTGTTTATATGTTCTATAACAATATTTCATTTTTTATTGTACCAATCGTTTTTTTTTTTTAGTGAAGAACATTTACTTAACTATATTATGTAATAAACACAACAACAATAAAACTTTTTCTTAGAATAAATGAACATTTTTGTCTATTAAAAATTTCCTTATATGGGAATGTAATAAAACTTTTCTAGCGCTTCTTCCGAACGCGTGATTAGCATTGCTGGAACGGGATTAGCATTGCTGGAAGATTTTTAGAACAAGGAATAACGTGTTTGAATACAGAAAATGTCGATTCATTATTATTTTTGCATTATGATTACATACAATTTCTACTTTATATTTATATTTTTTTTTCATAAATATTCAATTTGATCAAATAAATTATCCATAATTTGCAATGATTATTTTTATGCTTAAAATTAATTTCCTAAATTATAAACTTTTTGTAGAGGTGCAATGCTGAAATATTTTTTATAAGATGCTTAAAAAAATGAAAGAATGACCATAATTAAATTTTATAAGCGGGCGTGGGTCAAAAATTTTAGACTAATGGGCGGACAGGTAAGGAATTTAGACAAATGGGCGGACAGGTAAGGAATTTAGACAAATGGGCGGACAGGTAAGGAATTTAGACAAATGGGCGGACAGGTAAGGAATTTAGACAAATGGGCGGACAGGTAAGGAATTTAGACAAATGGGCGGACAGGTAAGGAATTTAGACAAATGGGCGGACAGGTAAGGAATTTAGACAAATGGGCGGGGCGGGCGGGTATATATTTTTTTTAAAAACTATGGGTGGGCTGGGCGGGCGGGTTAAATTTTTTAAAAGATTGGATGGGCGGGCTTTTGGTCCAAAAACTCGCCCAATGCAGACCTCTAGTAAGGGTACACCCTAATTGGTATAATTCAAAATTATCCAAAATATTCCTATATATCTTGTGATCATTCCTAATTATTTAATTTGTTCCTCTATCAAAAAATTATTTCCCCATATTTTACAAATCATCTTTTAAAGAACTTGATCTTCATTTCGAATAATCTATTCAATGAATCGAATCAAATATCGATTAAATTATCCGTACGAATATCGAATTATTTTATTCGAGAACATGAATCGAATACCAATAATTCAATTATTTTATAAGTATTTTACAATACTTGAGTATTGATTATGTGATTCATTTGTGCAATATATTTCTTATTTTACAAAGCATGAATTATTTGGCATATAAATGTCGTTGTTAAAGAATCATTACATACCCACTCTGTTAAAAATGCTAATTTAAAAAAATAATAAATTTAAACCAATTTTTTTTATTAATGATACTATTCCATTTACATAAAAAATAAATTCGATTTTATTGCATATAAGGCTAAATTATACCATCATATTGAAAATTATAGAAGCTTATTTTTTAAATCGCTCTCTCGTAAAATTAAACAAGTAGAGATAGAATAATCTAATTCTCAGGTGACGATATAGACAATATAAGATCCAGTACCAATCTGGATTGGGCTTGGATTTGAACTGGCTAATTATAATCTATAGAACTATATTGTTTATAGTAGTGATAAAATTTTGTCCCTAAAAGGCCAACCCAAAATAAAAATTACTTGCCCACCCTGCCCAACTTGAATTTATTTATATATAGAAAAATTTAATATTTTTTTTTTCCACTGTAAAAAAAATATTCTACAAATATAAATATTAGTGCCTTGCTTCATGCTAGAAGTTTTAAAATATATAAATTTATTTGACATAATTTTCATCCAGGCCAGGCCCAAATTTAAAAAAAATAAATATTATACCCAATCTGTCTAAAATTATTTTTAAAAAATAGACTCGTTAATTGCAGATTTTTAATTTATAGACCATTTAATGTTTATTTATTTTAAAAAAATACTATAAATTGCTATGTTTAAGGCACATAAATTTATAATTACCAAGTTTTATAGAAACAATTTTAAAATGTATTTTTAAAACAATAGAATAATTAAATTTAATTTATCAAAAATATTATAAAAAAAACATTTAAATGTATTAATCATTTATGGAATGTGATAAGTATAACATAAATTAGAAATCACATAGTTATTATCAAATTTTTTCAAATTATATATAAGTTAGGATGTGTCCTGGTTGATTTATAAAGAGCTGGCTATACAGTTTCAACAATACAGCCTAAAAAGTGTGAAAAAAATATAAAAGTAACAATAGTACTTAAGGACTTAAAACAAACCATAGGGTGTCCTAATTCAAAAGCTGTTAAAGCTATGCCAGATATGAGAATTAAAAATAAGTCAAACCAAGACACACTCTTAGGCCATGTCCAAACTTGAACACTACCTATTACTAAATAGCTGGTTATTTAGCAAGCTATTTAGCTTTGAATAAACAGCCTAAATGGTAAAAACAACAAAACAATGTTATTAAAAACTTATAACAAACCAAAATAGGTTATAAATTTCTTGTTACTATTTATGAATTTTACAAAAAAAAATAACCAAACTTGTTAGTTTTTGGAATATAACAATAAAAGTAATCAGTTACTTTTATAAAATATGAATTAATATTCCATTATTATCTTTATTTATGATAAACACATTTAAAATAGTTCTTTCTTAAATATAATGTTTCATTAATATTAATCAATCTTGTATAAAACATTTTTGAACTAGCATGCCCATCAAACACCAATTTAAAATTTTTAAAGCCAGATAAAATATTATTAACCCAATTTTTTTTAGAAAATAAAAATTAACTTTTAACATTAGTAATAAATACTTTGTCAAATATATATATAAGAGAAGAGAAGAAAATATGATGATAAGAATATATATGATCTAACCATGATTTTCTAATGGAGCATGTTTTTTTACATCTAATTCAGTAGGGTTTTGACCCATTGCCCTCAAAACATCTCCAAACTGCGAATAAAATATTTTTCCATCTCCCTTGGTGTCAAATATATTAAAAGTCTCATGTAATTCTATATGATTACATTAAAATGTAGAAAAAACCCGATATAATTAATAAAGTGTAAATATAAAATATACCACTAATTTGTTCTTCTGTAACTGAAACCATGATTAGGATAGATGAAAATGTACAAATATCTAATCGAATAACCGATAGTTTTCGACAGATAAAATCTCAACACATTATTGCTTTATAACAAGAAATTAAAAATAAGTTCCAAATGTAGGGATAGGCTAGTTTTATCTTTATATAAATTAAAATAACCTTCTAGTATATGATTAATGCCTATTAATGATAAGTAAATAATATTAATTTAACGTCCATTATTTTGCAAATAGATTTATAGATATATATTTAAGATATTAAAGATTATATAATATGATATTTTATTTCATATTATTAATAAATAGATATTATTATTTTATTCTTAAAAATGTAATTTTTTTTTTCTTGTGGTGCTCAATCTTACTAATCTTAATTTCCGTGGGTGATGAAGACCATCAATTCTTTCCAAATTGTAGATATTCCGGAAGATGGTAATATAGATACTTGTCCTTATGATTAAAAAAAAATCTTATTTAAATGATTATAACAAGGCAGACAATGAAGGACCTTCCTTTAAATTAAATTTAAATAATATATAATTTTTTAGTTCAAATCTCCGTTAAATCTCGTGTCGTAACAGTTAAAGGTCCTAGGGGACAATTGGTTAAAGATTTTACCCATGCCCAAGTTTCCATCTACAAAGTGGGAAAAAATAAGATTAAAGTTGAAAAATGGTTTGGTAATAAAAGACAATTGGCACTGATTCGCACCATATGTAGCCATATCAAGAATATGATTAAGGGTGTTATTGATGTAAGTTCTACATTAATTTATATATGGTATAAACTTTAAATATAAGGGATTTCGTTATAAAATGCGATCAGTATATGCACATTTCCCTATCAATATTAACATGGTAGAAAACAATACTATTGTAGAAGTAAGAAACTTTTTAGGCGAAAAATACATTAGGCAAGTGAAATTGCCAGACACTGTTGCATGTATTGCTTCAACCAAACAAAAAGACGAGATTATTATTGATGGTATAGATATTCAAAAAGTTTCACAAACAGGTAATTTCAATTTATTTAACAGTTTTATATGCAATTTTATTATTTAGCTGCACTTATTCAACAATGTACATCTGTCAAAAAGAAGGATATAAGAAAATTTCTAGATGGTATTTATGTTTCTGAAAAAACAACTATTTCTCACGATAAATAGAATTTTTTTTATTTGTTTAAAATATTTAATATCAATAAAATTTTATAAATAGTATATTGTATTGAGTCTTTATTGATAATTTAATATAGTACTCCACTTCATTAATTTACCTATCTAAATTTCTAACTATATCTTATTAATTTGTGCTAAAATCTAATTAGAATTTAATTTTTATGAATTATTAGGGAGATATGAGTTTTAAAAATTATCATCTTATTCATAGATATCTGATACTATGCTAATATCACCAAAATGTTTTCCCATGTTGTTATTTTATTTGTTTTAAAAATTAACTGTTTATTTAAAAAAGAATTATATCATAGTTTAATTTATGTATATATAAATATATAGCCTTTCTAAGATTTATAGTTGTAATAGGTTTAGGGTAAGATTTATTTAAATCCATGAGATATTATTTTTTCTAATGGAAGTTGTAGCAGAAATTTAGAAAACTAATTAGCCATAAGTTGATCTACAAATAGATATATTATGTAGATACAAAACTGCTGGTTTTTGATCTCACTCAAAAATAGTTGACATCCAAAGTAAGGAAATTTTAGAAAGATTGTTCTTAAAAATTAGAATTTCTCATCAAATATGGTTGTATGAGATTTCTGCTAGTGTGAAGCAAGTGTCTATCAGTGAAAATTACTCAATATTCTTTCTATAAGAAAAGAAAATCATAAAAGTTATCTGCATCATACTATTTTATAGTCTAAGAAAAAACTTTTTTAAACATTTCAAATAATAAAAAATTAATTTTGAAATACATAATTACAAAAGGTCAATGAACAGGATATTCAGTGGCAAATCAAAATTTGATATAAGCTTTAAGTTGGTATTATATGAAAGTTATAAAAATCCAAGCAAAAAGCTCATATTTTATCATTAAGTTTCCAGATAATTTAATAGTATGTGATTGCTTGAATGAAAAGGTAGGATGTATTTTCTTTAATATAATAAATGTGGTTAAATATCAAGATACTTATGAAGTACTGAGCCCGTCAATTGAATTATTATTTCATGAGAGAAATTACATCTTCAGCAAGATGGAGCTTTCTGTCTACCACTAAATTTTCAACCTTGTAAGTAGTGATCTGCATCGGGCAAAAAAAGTTTTGCCGGCCTGAACCTGAATTTTTTTTAAAAAGATGCTGGCCTGAACCCGAATTTTTTTTAAAAATAATTTACTGGCTCAGCCCGGTTTGAATTTATTTAAATATAAAAATTAATTTTTATAATTACTTAAAATAAAAGACATGTTATATGTTATTTTCAATAAATAAAAAATTCAACTATAAAATTGATAAATTTAGATATATTTAAAAATATAGTCAAAATCTGACCCAGCCCGAATTTTTTTAAAAATATTAGGCCTGGCCAGACCCAAACCTGATTATTTTAAATAACTTTGCAGATTTCTACTTGTAAGTATCATAATATGAATTATCTATTACCGTTCTCTAAATCTTAATAAAAATGTGGAGTTAACTAAACTAGTTTCTTGAAGATTAAATTAGTTGATATGTTAATTAATATCCCCCTAAATATGACATCATGTTTTGAATCTAGAATATTATTACTATTGGTCCACTATATTGAGATTGACACAAAATTTAATTTATAACTTGTCTTATTTTATTTTTTTTGTAAGTTTAAATGACATCAATACAAAATAGTTTTTTAAATGAGCATGTGAATAGATATGTTGATTGATAGATAATAATTAATTTTTGACTTATTTACTTGATATTATTGCCCAAAAGAGAAACAGGAATATTTTGTATTCATCAAGGCTTTAATTTTTTATTATTTTTCTTCCAAATTCCACAGTAAACTTGGTTAAATTGTTTCTCTTACCTTACTCAACTCCTGCTTCCACATCAAATTATGGTAATTATAGCATGACGTTACATATTTGATGATTAAAGAATGATGTTGATAAATGATAAAATATTTAAAAAATTATTGGATACAGGAATGATTTCTATTTTTGAGGCATCCTACTCACAAGTTTCAGATAAAGTAAGGGAGTTTTTTTTAAAATATAAATACCAGAAACCTGCAGGCCTGCCTCAAGTGCATGTGCTGGAGCTGGACCACATTTTAATTTTTTGAAATTACCCAGGCCAGGCCTAAAAATGTAACCTGGACTTGGCTGAAAATTTTTCTTTAAAATAAATCTGGCTGGACAAGTGTCACACTCTGCAGGTCTGATAAATAATGAAGAAGATTAATTATACTTAAAATATTTTAAATGTGATGTTGGAATAATCAATCCACTTTATATAGCAGATGAAAAAACAAAATGGATCATACTCTATTAATTATATTTAATTTAATAAATTACAAATATAAATATATTTATTAATTTTTATATTAACAGAAGATTTTTAAATAAACTAATATGTGGATATTCCTGATGAATATAAATTCTTATCAGTTGTCACTGCAAACTTGACATCCTTTGGAAGCCAGGCTCTTAACCTAATTAAAAAGCTTGAAGGAGCCTTAAGTACCAAATCAGGAGACCCAAGCCAAGGCGTCTACTTATGTCAACGCATAGAAACTCGAATTATAAAATCTAATTTCATATGTTTCATGGGAATGCAGAGTGGTTATTGACCAGTCAAATACCAGTCTGTTAATTGACTACTCAAATTTAATTAAATAGTTTCATAATCATATTCATAATAGTATCCACTTTATTAGGCATATGTAGCAGAGCTTCGAACCCGAATCGCTAAACCGGAACTAACCGTTATAACTTTCTGAACCGTTATAAAGAAATTATATAAAGAGCGAACCGAACTGTTGTAAATATGTTTTAAACCGGTTAATAACGGCTTTCAAAAATAAATAAATTATAAATTATTAACCCAAATTTGAAATTTTAATTTTCCTTGGGGGAGCAATTTAAATTCGTGATTTCTTTTTAAATTAAATTTTTTTTTTTATAATTGAATCGCCATGATCTTCATAATCAATCAATACCAAATTTATTGTTTTACTAATGACGTCATTTTGGTTTACTTTATATACACAATTAATGGAGATTAGGCAAATTTTACTAGTTAATTAGATAAGAAACAATCTTCATGGTTAAACTAAATAAGGAATTAAATATATAAATTAAAAAAGATTTTTCTCTAAGATAAATATATTATGGTTCATGATTAATTTTTTTTTTAAAAAAATCGACTTTAGTGAAACCGGAACGAACCGAAAAAACCGTTAAAAACCGAACCGATATGAATTTCTTAAAAAAACGAAAAAGTTGTAAAAAAAACAATATAGAATTTTGCATGCTTATAACTCTTTTATTTTATAGAATGGATGACCAAACCTATTGTGAAATATATATGTCATAATTTAGCAATTAATATCGGCCAAAAAGGATATAAATAATTTCTATTGTATTTGTTTAAGGGCGTCGCCATTTTTCTTTATAATTTTTTTTCTTCCTTTCTTATAACTATTTATTGCATAATTTTTGGCTACTAAACAGATTGAACTACTAACTTTAAGTAAGAAGCACTGAAGAATGATATAAATTCCATCGTTAGTGAATGTTTCCATAATTCTCCTGGAAAAAAACTTGACCTAAAAACATTTCTTTAGCGTATAAGTAATTTTTTACATATGGCGGTTAACCAAATTAATTACGGAATCTGAATTTAATGATTAAGCATTATATAATAGTAAAAACTGGATGTTTCACTACTACTATAGTTCTTTCTAATTTGGTGAACACCCATTTGTTGTTTATTTATTTATTTCTTTAATAACACTATTATTTTAATAGTGGCAACTAAACTGATTTAAGGCACTTAACTTTACTTACAAGCATTAAAGAATTAAGTTTCATCTATCGCTTCCAATCGTTTCGGCCAACTTCGCGCCTAAATCTCGTGACGTCATAACTTTTATTTATCTCATAGCTACTTTGTTTTTCTCTAAGGCGGTTTAACCAAATTAATAACGGAATTTTAAAGAATATTGATTAAGCACTTACATATTTTGGTGAAAACTAAACGTTCATTCCTTTTTTAGTTTTTGTTTTGCTCCATTATTTGTTAATTCTTCGTAAATTACCTATTCTTATTTTCGGCTACAAAAGTGATTGAAGCTCTAACCACCTCTACTAACGAAGCCCTTAAGAAGGAATGTTTCATCGTTGGTGCTTTCATTCGACTTTTAAGCGTAAAGTTGGCCAAAATTTCTTATTTTTGCCGACAACTTTTTTCCCCTCAATCTCGGCTACAATACTGATTGAAGCACTATAAAATGACATATGATTCATCGTTTGTGCTTCCAATTTTTTTTATTGGCATCATATACCACAAATTAACTGTAAGCAAATTATTTTGAATATAATAAAGCCCTAATTTTATTAATATCATTAATTTTTTCAAAAAAAAACCCCTTCAAATTTTAACAGACATGTTATTTTTTTCTTCTAGATTTTTGACAAAGTTTTACTTTCCTCTAAAATTTATTTATTTTATTTTTTTTAAAAAAGATAAACGAATATAAATTAAAAAAAATTTTTTTAATACAAAATAATCACAAAAAATATTTTCATTATTTTTCTGATTTGTCCCCAATTTTTTGGATATTAAATATTTGTCGTTGTATAAAATAAATGCCATCAATTTTTAAGCGTAAGTACCATAAGCCATTTTTACGACCAAATTTTCGGTAGTGATCTGTATATAAAAAATATATATTTTTTTTAAGATAAAGGATAATTAATTAAGGTCATGAAAAGTTTATAATTTTCTTAATGTCTGTAAAATCTAGTTTTTGATTGCGTAGATTCCTAAGTTGTTTGTTGAAACTAATTTCAAAATCAAAAAAATTGTCATAAAAAATTGAAGATTAAATAAATGACGCGTTAAAAGAATTGAAAAAAAAAGAAACTTACATTGACTATAGTTGGACTGGGCCAGCTTGTCATCGAAAATCTCATAGAGAAACTTTTCGTATTCCCGATATTTGGATTATCGCCACGATTTCCAGGCTCGAGAGTCATGCCATCACCGGTTACCACCCCAGCTGGATACTCACCTTTATCATATTCAAAAATTTTTTCATCCCCATTTTCGACAGCTTCATCGGATAAAGAATATGAAGAGAAAAATTAAAATGTTAGAAATGAAATATGAACGAATTAAAAGAATGATATATGTATTGTAAACAAAACAAAAAATTGATACTCATAGTTGTCGCCCCTACGTTGGACCAAAAATCTATCTCGAATTTGCAATCTGTAGCATCCTTATTTATGACAAAGCTCATTGGAAATGAGGATTCTTTTTTAAAAAAAAAATAAATAAAAGTGAAATAAGAATAGAAGAGAAGAAGAAAAAAAAAACAAATAGAGAGAAATGATAAAAAAAAAGAATTAGATTATATAATAAAAGAATGATAATCAATTGAGATAAAATTTTACTAGCATAGGGTTTCGTTCCACTGATTGCACCTAATGTCAATATTTTCCCATTGAGCGTAACCACGCAGGTAGCTTAGAGTAAAAAAAAAATTGAAATAAATTAATAGAATTTCTTTCTTACTCTCTATATATTTTATAAGAAAATTTATTGGGGAAAAAAATGTTTTATTTCTTTTTCATATATTTTTTAATTATAAATTTTCTAGTTGTTGTATATAGTGTTGTTGATTAAACGGGTAACATCACTATTTTATCCAGACAGATATTATGTGCAAGCCTTTCAGTTGCTCATTGAATGGCACACAAAGGTTTGAAACATCTATTAAAGAAATTTTCTAAGCTTATATACCATATTTTTTTTTCTAGCTAAAATATTCTAAAATATTGAGAAATCAAAATTAAGCCGTTTAACAAACACTAGAGCTGTATATTCTCTATAAAAAATTTATTATTAATATAAGCTTGTATTTTAAAGTTATTATTTCATTAAATTACTCAAAATTTTAAAAATAAACTTAAATCTGAAAAAAAAAGAAAAGAGAGAAAGATAAAACATTACGACAAAAAATAAATGAAAAAGGAATTGTAAAAAAAAATATTATTTTTTCTTTACCTTCGGTTACATCTATCCCTAAATTCACTATTGCAAGGATTCCAAGGAGAACTGCAAAGACCAATTTCTTGTTCATGATTTAAATTTTTATGGATTTTTTTATTTTTATTTTAAAAATTAATATTTTTAGAAATAAAATTTTTTGGAAATATTTTTTAAGAAGAAAATTATTTTCTTAATAAACAATAAATAAAACGGGTCGTGTAAACACGAAATAAAAGTAAACAAATAAATAATTTCTTAATAAACATAAATAAAATATGTTAGTGTAAACACAAATAAAAGTAAACAAAACAAATAATGAGATAGCCAAAATTAATGGGAAAAAAACAACATAAGCAATGATGAAATATGACATGACTAATTTTTACAAATTTCATAAAAAAAAATTCACGTTTAACAAACTCATTTTAAAATTTATATTATGTTTAATTCTTTTAATCAGATACCTTCATGGGTCTTAATTTTTTCACCAGGCACGCAGTAAAAAAATTTTTTTTTGGCCTAAACCCGGCCCGGCCTAAACCCGGCCCGGCCCAAATCCGGCCCGGCCCAAATCCGGCCCGGCTCATATTTAATGTTATAAAAAATTCCCAAGCCAATCACAAAAATTTCTCAAGTCCGGCACAAGCCCATGTACAAAAATTTAATTCTAATTTTATTTAATGGAAAATCAACAATACTTAAATATATTTTGGCAATCAATTTGTTTATACAAAATACCGAAATTTATTATTCGTGCTAGATAAGATAAGAAGATTGGGAAAAAGAAATGGTAATATGTCATTAAATTAAGCAACTGTTTTAAAAAATTTAAATTTAATAATTTTAGGCCCAAGCCCACTAAAAAATCATTTTTTAAAACCAAGGCCCGGCCCAGACTGGCTAGAAACCGCGGACCGGCCCGGCGCCTGTGGGTCTCTGCTTTTATTTAAACCGAGTAGCCACCTTTTGAAAAAAAAACCATGTTTATATATTTAATATTTAACAATTAGAACCAGTATAGGTTTTAGTTTCTTCTAAATTTATCTACTAGAACATTTTATAAAAATGATTTTGTAAGGATTTTTTTTTTTTAAAAATGAATAGAGGACCCTTTTACTCCCCAAGGATTACATTTTCAATAAAAATTGAAATTTTTTTTTTAAAAGATTTTCCAAGCGTTTGTTCGGAAGAATTATTTATTTTTTTTCCTAGTGTTGTTAAACGACTACGATTTGAGTAGGCTAACTCCATATTTTAGCTAGAAAAAAGATATAGCCCAAGCCTCGAAATTTCGCTGATAGATGCTCAAAATCTTTGTGCCATCTAATGAGCAAAATCTTTACGCCTCGCTTATAATATTCTTCTGAATAAAACGTTGAGTTAGCCGTTTTTTAAAAAGTCGGCTCAAATAGAACCGTTTAACAACACTGAGTTTTTCCTCGGTTATCCCTAAATACTAAATTGCCCAAATCACTCAAACTGCAAACCATGTGTATTTTTTTTATTTTATTTCGCAAGTGGATTTATCTTCTTTCACCTTTTTTTTCTAGGGTTCCAGGAAACTGCTCAAAAGTCTAAAAATTATCCAACACTTTTCCTTCTCTTGAAACTCAAAAATAAAGTGAAGATTTTCTGTTTGCTTCTTAGCCTTAATTTTTGATCAAATTCTGCCCTAAAAAAAATTCAAACTATTTTTTTGTAAAAAAAATCTTTTGTGATTTTTATGAGTTAAATATCTTTTCATTTTTTAAAAAAAAATCGTGTTCAATTTTGACTCAAAATTTTGAGCTGAAAGAAAAAAAAATATAATAGATAAGCTTAGTTTTGTTAGGGACCTTTTTCTTTCATGGAAAGCATTTTCCTAGATTTTTATGACTCATTCATTATTGATTTAAAAAAATTTTTCCCTTCTTTAACATTGAATTTGTAATATCAAAATTATTTTAAAATTTTCGATATTTGTTTGCCTTTTCAAAATGGGCAAACATATTACATATTTTTCTTAGAAAAAGAGAATAAAATAAATATAATATAATATTCAAAATATTTTAAACTAATTATATAATATTTTAAAGAAAAAAAAATTATATTGCTTATGTCTGACTTTATAATATTTAATAAGATATTACAAAATTCTTCTTATATTACATCATATTTTTATCGCTAGAATTTAGTTATAATAATATTACGCAATAACAAAATAGAACAATCTTTAGACATAATCAAATATATTATAATATGCAATAATAATTATTAATTATAATAATCATGAATTGAAATTATGAAGGGAATATCTTATATAATATATTTGTTGATTGCCTAAAAATTGGGCGCCGAAAAATTCCTCCTAAGATTGATCAACCGTAAAGTTTCCTAATCCTATTTAGCCGTGGCACACTTGACCAAAAAAATTTAATAAAATTTTTTTAAAATGATTCTAGTCATAAATTTTTTTAGAATGTCACAAATATTCCATTCCCCCCCCCCCCCTAAAATTTTTTAAGAATTAAGAATTAAATCCTTAAATGATTGTTAATTCTGAGAAATATACATCATATCCAGAAAACTCTTTTTTTGTTAGGTAGATCTTATCAGACCCGATTACAACTTCACCCATTTGGGTGGGCTAGTTAATTTATTTTTTTAGCACTATGGAACTAATATTTGAGTCATCAGAATACAAAATTGAAATGTAATACCGCTAAAGATAAATTGCAACTTTTAAAATCTTCAATTATTATAAAATACTGATATTTAAATTGTGTGGTAATTTTTATCCAGGTTTCATTTTACGTAAAGATTAATTGGTCAGAGATATATATATAAATTTTCTTATATTATAAAAACTTAATATTAAAATAGTGGCTATATTTACTTTCATAGTAAGCACAACCTTCTTTTCGCTATGTAAAACAGCTGAGCTCCTCTTGGACTCTTTAATTCCTATCTAATTTGGTTTACACATTTAAGGGGTGCAACTAACTAGAGAAACCCAGCAACAATAATTTGACATACTGCAGTTAGAGTTACCTGCGCGCGCATGGGCCATTACCGCTTTCACGGAAAAGGAAGATAGTAAATAAAACCTATACCCTATTATATAAAGGTTTGATTAATGGAAGTTTTTGCCTAGTATAATTTAAAATAATTGTGATGCAAAGAGTTATCTGGAGTAAAATAAAATATAGTAGTAAGGGCTAATATCCGCGTTTGGAGATTCTAGCTATCAAACATCAATCCGGATATCACGTTATAATAGATGATTTGGGTGTTGGGTAGTTGAACCTTTTTCCTAAATTAAACTACATATGACTATTGTTGCATTCGCTCTAAAATATATAATATCAATCCATAATAATATAATCCAAATAGAATGTAATATAAAATGTATGAGCTATAATATAACTTATATAGCATTTATCGCATTTTCCCATACTTAAGATTTTTTTGTTACTTCTAGTTCTCGAGAGAATAAAAATATATACTGTGGACCCGAATTTTCATCAGACCTTTTCGTTAAGCCGTTATCTCCTTCTCTGTGATCCTTCTACATTTTCCAAATTCTCCACTATTTCCGACTTGATATTTTCTTTAATTTCCTCTCTCTCTGACTCCATTTCTTTCGCTACATCCCGTTTTCGCAATTGATCCTCATGCATTAGTATCGTTCTATCCTTTTGTACCTAATAGGAATATCTACCAGTTCTGAATTTTATAATTCCTTCTCCCCAACCTGAATTTTCATGATGTATCCATACAGGTTGTAAAGTCTCGAATTTTCTTAACATTTGTATGTAACCATTCTAATCCAGTTTTTAGATTTCGCCCCAACAATAATTTTGCCAGTGAACGTCTAGTTGATTGGTGTTCGACCATTCTGTGTGCCCTGGCCTAATACCTTTCCTAGTGGCAAAATATCGGCTCTTAAGTGTTCGTATTGTTCTTTCAACTAAACCATTCGTTTCGGGATGGTAAAGTGTTAAATGTATTAATTTAATCTCTAAACAGAATTTTCAAAATTCTCCAGAAGTAAACTGAGGACCCTTATCTGACACAATATGCCTTGGCGTTTCAAAACGTGCCAACCATTCTTTTAGCATCCTGATCATCGTGGTCTCTCTCATCAACTCCACCTTAACCCATTTAGAATGTGCATAAATTCCAATTAATTATGAATACATCTATAGGTCACGCGAAATCCACACGATTGCGTTCTCATGGCATATTAGGGATGTTCTATGAATATAACTTAACCTCCGTTATATTCGATCGGTTACTTTGACATGGCATAAATTGACGAACATGTTGCTCAATGTCTATAACGGATATTATTCGACCAACAATATATTCTAAAAATTAATTTCATTTATTCCTGGATTTCCTCTGTATATTAGTTAATGTTGATTTCCTCAACACATTTGGAATTGCCAACTTTACATTCCATTCAATGACATCACGATCTACTGCCAATTATGCCCCACGATTATTAAAACAAACTAACTATGTATCATTTTTGGCATCAAACCCCACCCTTTCTCACTCAATGTTTTTTAGTTACTTTATTTTAGCAATCTATCTTTCCTTGTTTCTTTCTGGAGTTCAACTTGACCAAAATTTATATCTAGCAAATGTATAGCTCTGATTTTTAATGCATGTTTTCTGATCGTTATTTGACTCCATGCTAGGTAACTGGCAGTCTAGATAAGGCATCAGCCACACTGTTTATATTTTTCTGGACGATTTTCAATTTCAAAATCATACTCGGACATTTTCCATGCCTAGCGCGTTAATCGACTATGGATATTTTTGGTTGTTCCCATTTATCACCAAATAATTTTTCAAAAGGTTTGCGATCTGTTCGCCACATAAATTTTCGTCTAAGAGGGAAAGTGTGAAATTTTCCATTCCAAACAAAAGGGGCTCGTGCTTCTTTTTCTATTGGTCCATAATATTTCCCTGATTCCAATAATGTTCGCGAAGCAGATGCAAATAGGTCTGCTAACCCATTCTAAATACTTGAAGTAGCACAGCTACAAAAACTAGTGTTGGAGGCGTCACATCCCATAATTGGGCAAATTTGACGAATATGGAATAACATTTTATTTGTTGACAAGAGCTGCTTTATCAATTACGTCTTTTTCCCTGTCAAACCAGCCCCAGGAACATTTAATGCTTGTCAAATTAAGCAGTGGAGCGGCGATACCATACAAATGTGGTAAAAAATCTCTGGTGATACGTGATAATTCACAAGTCCTAATAAAGATCGCAATTGGTATATATTCTTAAGTGTTGGCATCCTTCGAATAGCATCTATTTTTTCTGTCACTGGGTGCATGCCATTTTTTTTATCAATTACAAAACCTAGAAAAGAAACCGCTTCATTTAAAAAAAAACCTATTTTCGCCCATTTTGCCTTCATACAAGCCTATTTTTTTTACCATTAATACTTTTTTTCACGTTATTCAAATGTTGCACATCATTTTTTTCCCCGTTATTGTTAGTATTGTCTAGCTCTACTCCTGTCATTTGGCAGTCCTGTAAATAGATTATCCATATATCTTTGGAAAATAGTCGGCGCACTAGAGAGGCCGAAAGGGCAATTGATATAGGAAGTAACCAATATGGGTTGATGTAGTTAGATATTCTTTTGAGGCTCTCTTTTTAAACATATGACAGTAAATTTCAACCACCCTTGTAATTTGGTCAATAAATCATCCAAAGTTGGTATTATATGGGAATCATATAAGATAAATGAGTTTAATGTAATCTAATCCTCACAAATCCTGATTTCTTCATTTGTTTTGCGCATGCATTTGGAGTAGCCTAGTACGTGTCTTTGTTGGATCAATCTCTTTTGCTATTCCTGATATAATCATTCTATCGAATTTCATTTCAATTGGTTTTCGTAATGGAAATAGGTACTCTACGCGCTCATGATTTATATGTATGCTAACTTTCATATCATCCACTCTTCCTGGTTTATCCTGCACCGACAAATTCTGTCGTCTCATGACAGCAATTTGTTTACCGATTGTTATAACACCTTTACTTGTTATACTGTGTATGGTAACTTGTGGTGGATTAGGCATATTATATGCCAATATACATGGTAGTACAAATAGTGGTATGTAATTTGAACGGGTAACCGTAATCGGTAATGATCTGCATATATTCTCAAGTCGCACTCTTACTATAATCTCACCTAGGAAGTCTAGCTGTTGAATGCCGTAAACTGACAAGTGATTTTATTGGTCCAAGTTTTGGTCTGCCAATTTAACCCCAATATTGTTTTCCAATTACCGATACCAGTGGCGCCCGTATTATAATCAAATCCACTGTTTCTACCATTTTGGGAGATGTTATTAATTGAATCTGATATGATTTCATTGTCATCTTGATTCATAACATGTAGCTTACGTTCCTTACAGTATTTGGCATAGTGCCCCACATTTTGGCAATTGCTAACATGTTGCCCTTGATGCAAAACTTTTGGATGAGGCGTGAGTTCTTCCTCATCGTGTGAACCATCATTGTTCTTACCCCTGGCCGGAATATATAATTGAACTGTTATTCACTTAATATTGATAGTTTTTGTTTGGGTTGTTTGTTTTTTCAAATTTTATTATATTATCTTATTCACCTATATACTAATTTCACCCCCATAACAGAACAGCCAACTCATTTATCCTTAACTACAATAATTAATACGATACCCTGGTTCTGGTTAATTAAGTTAAAATATATAAATAAGTTATACCTGCAGCATTTCTAGCTTATCTTGGGAATTTTTGCTTGCATAGGCATTCGCAGTTTTTTTATTTTTTTTAGTCATTTGCAATTTATTCAAAAATTATATTTAAAAATCTAAGCAACTAACACCATAATTTCAATCAATTTTCATTTTTCTTTATAATTGAAATGGAATAGTTAAAGTTTAAAGTATTTACTATAATTCTTGTCAAAAAATTACGACTTAACTAATATTATGCCCACAAATTTTTTTTCATTATTACCATATCATCTTTATTATAATTCTACCAATATTTTTGTTACAGATTTATTCCAGTATCGCAATCTTTATTATAATTTGTCCATTTTAATATCTTGATATATATATATATATATAATACATTTCGACAAATTTTTTTACAGTCAATTTCAAGCGCAAAATAAATATTTCTAATCCACAAAACAAGAATTTTCGTAAATTAAATAGAACATTAATAATAATAATAATAATCCCAACACAATATTTGGTTAAGAAAATTTGTTTTATGTCCTAATTTGATGACTGACAACTTTCTGTTGATGCGAAACAAGTGACTTCATTTTCAGGAACCAGCATAACCCCTACTTAGGACAATGCATAGGCTATTGATCTGTATAAAATGGATTTAATTTATTTTAAAAAGAAATATATTATTTCCGGCAACATGTATTTTGAAAGTGCTTTTCCTTAGTTGTAATTTACTTTGAGGGGGGGGGGATTTAACCTAAGATGTTTGCAGTACAATTTCTTTAGAAAATAGATTGAAGCGATTGGGAAAAGTAAAAATTTGGGAATGAAGAACAGGTCGGATAAAATAAAATTTAAGAGAAAAAAAAAAGAATGAAATTGATTAGGAACTCACGACGACTGTAGTTGGTTTGCTATTATTTGCCATCACAAAGTCCAATGAGAACCTTTTGAAACCGCCCAATTCTTGGGTATCGTCAAGATTTCCAGGAGTTAGTATCAAGTCAGCATTATTAGTCTCTCCCATCCGATAAACACCTTTATTGTATCGAAAATTTAGGTCAGCCCCATTTTTGACACCTTTAAAAGGAATGAGATAATTTGAAAGGATTAGAATAATAATAATATTAAAAATGGAATTATGATTGAATGAACAAATGAACCAGCAATTGAATCTGTAATAATAAAGATTAATACTTATTTGGGTTGCTTTGGCGAAGAAGGACAATTCAATTGCAAAACCGCAATCATCATCATCCTTATTGATCACAAAGGATATTGGAAATTTGCCTTGATAAAATAAAAAAAAGAAGAGAAAATATAAGAAAAGAAATGGATAATAAAATAAATGAAAGAAAAAAATAAAATAAAAAAATTTACCATAATAGGGTTCCATAGTTATGGTATCCGTGAATGATAGAGGTTCCCCATTGAGCTCAACCAGGCATGCAGCTGAGAGACAAAAATAGAAAGAAAATATTAATTTTATTAAAATTTCCTTCTCTCTATTGTTTTTTTCGAGTGGGTTCGTAATAAAAGAAGAAGGCCTTGAAGCCGCTACTGCAGTGGATTAGTTTTTATTCAACCTCGATTCAGACGAATTCATGATAAAACTTGACATATCCAAAGACCTTCAATTCAAATACTTTCTTAAAATCTCAGCTACTGTATCGTTTCCTTACTTAAATTCAATGATTTCATTAAATTAAGGAAAAACGGAGGGCGTTCAGTTAATGAATTCAGTAGGGAGATCCATTAGAACCTTTAGTCTTTTTACACTCTTAAAATAACTTATATGGTGAGATTGCTCTTTCGAGCAAAACTCAATCTAAACTTTTGGCACCCTAGATGGATTTCGGGGACCATTTAATCAATTCCAGCAAAATGCCCTGATATAATTAATAAACATGTTTGATCAACTATATTTTATCTTTAAATGTCAAAAAAATCCCTTAACAAAACCCCTTATTATATAATTTTCGACAAATACCCCAGCGAGATTTCATTATCCTAGTAGCTCTAGGAGGCATAGAAGGAGTTTTATTTTTATAATTTTTAAAAATAATCACCAAATATTATTACAAGCTGACAGTATTAATAAATTACCAATCCATCAATTTTATCCTCAAATATGTCCTTTAAATTTCGCAATTTAAATAGGGTCTAAATAACCTCGGGTGCCTTGGCTTTTGAATTTTTTTTTAGAAGAATGTGAACAAAGCATTTTAAGAATGGTGGCAAGAGTTACTAAATTATTAAAATCATATTCTGACTCCTGGCTTCAGAAAACTCTTCCTTGCACATCTGGAGACTTAGGACTTCTGCAATAACGATTGCCCTCCCATCTTCAATAAAATCCGCAAAGAGCATCATTTAACAAATCATTTTGATTTATAATGATAGTTTGATAGACGAAGCCTTAAATTGCTGGGAGGGGGGCATTATTACCTTGCCAATACACTTCAACCAGATTCATCAAACCAAAAAACTCTGATCTAGGATTGATATCTCGTTTCCTTCGCTTACTTCAACTTGAGCGATGATCACCAATACAACTCCCCCTCCTCAGGATGCTACTCCGGCCATGAATGTGATTCCCACCCCAATTTAATCAAATAATAGATGACGACTCTTTTCGTCATGCAATACCATAACGCTTGCAACATATATCATCAGGTAGCAGACTGTTTAGGACTCCATGCGTCCCCCATCGTAAATTCATTTTAAAAATTAATCGACGCACAACAAATTAAACACACACATTTTTCTATTCTCGATGAGAATCTCCCGTACTTTCTTGAACCCGCGTTCAGCAGAGATAAAAAAAAAATGCTCTGACAACAAAACTATAGTCCCATCAGGCAAACCCTTGGTCTGGTATTTTGCTTGCGTTTACAACCTTGCACCTTCTAATGATATGCTTGACCCACCTTTATAGGTGCCGAATCATTTAAAATGTCTCAAAATTAACAATATAATTCGGTTCCAATTATTTAATATTTAAAAAAAATTATTGGCCCGAATTTATTCACTTACAATTCACTTACCATTCACCTATTTGATTGTTTTAATATATATATATAATAAAATAAAATAGGATTTATTATATTACCCCTGCAAAGGAGTTCAGAGTTCCTTTATTTAAGGGATATAAACTTTGTGAAACAATCAGGGTACAAGTGATAATGTATGTGGTCTATTGCACCAATCCTAACCTTAATCTTCAAAATTTCCGGTTTGCGGTCATAAGGTTGGTTTATCTTTTCGGGTTTCACATAAGTGATAATGTATATTTTTTTTAATACCATCAAATGACACCAATCCAAAAACTAGCCACTCCAAGAATTCCGAAAAGAACCAATGAAACTAATTTATTATTCATAATCGTAACTTTATGTATATTATTTTTAGTAACTAACATTAAATTGAAAAAAAATAATAATAAAATTATATAATTTAAAAAATAAAATTATATAATGAATTAAAATTTCTTATTTTTTTTTTTTTGCCGGGAAGAATAAGGAAAAGGTAGTGTTGTTAAACTACCTAACTTTAGTTAACTATAAAACAGCGTAGCCAAGTTTATATCCAAAAATACTCAAACCAATCTTCAAGTTGAGACCCAACTTATAGACTTATTTCAATTTTTTTTAGGTTAAAAGCTTTAATAAGAAGCCATAATAGAGATGGTCAAAGATAGGTAAATAAATAGGAAAAGGGATATAAAAATAAAAAAAAATATTCTAAATTTTGGTTAAATAAATAAATATTAATAAATATACTACTTTCCCAACAAATATTTCAAAAATATATTTAAAAAAAAATTAATTGGGGAAGATGTAGGTCGGAATGAGAAGTTAAAAGTTGAGTAAATATTATCAAAGTTTGGCCTGCCAAAAACGAGTAAAAGGTTATATCCATATTATAAATTCCTATAAATAAAATAATCGGGTCCCCTTATCATTTTTAAAAACATAAAATGTCCTGTACGAAATCAACAATCATTTTATGATTAAAGATTGACAAATTCCTTTTTTTCCCCACGGGCCACCCACTTAAGCGGTGGCAAAAAATAAATTTAAGCGCTTTTCACGCCTCGCTAACCCGCTAATCCGCTAAAGAAAGACATGATTTTGATTCGCGACCGGTCAGTCACGCCCCCAATAATTAACGGTGTTTTTAAATTTATTTTTTTATTTTCTAAATATTCTCTCCAAACTTTATTTTACTTCTTTAAGCTATTTTGAATTTTGTTCTATCCTAAGTTTCCTATTCCCTTAATTCCATATTAATTACAAATAAAATAAATAGACACAATCTTTCGCTAGAAGCCGAACTTACCAGGGTTGATCAGATTATCTCAAAAAAAAACAGGAAGTAAATTTTCCTGCTTCCAAAACTTGAAATTTTCATCATCATTTGTTTTTATGGACGGTAAATATTTTAAGTTCATCCTCACAACTGTAGAAGATACAATCTTCTTATCAATATCAGAAATAATCCAGAAATTCTTAGAACGTTTCATTAAAAATATTTTTTTATTTTTTTTTGCTGGATGAATTAGAAAAAGTATCGTCTTCTATTAAGACTTTTGAAAAATCTTATTTATTCTTGTTTTGTTAAGTAGGGAAACTCATATATTTTCATCATATGATTTTAAGAAACTTTGTATCATGATACATATATATATGTACATTCAGAGTTCCATCTAGTTATTAATACCCGACTCCTAATAGAATGGCTAAGCTTGCTATTTACTATTAGCCCTACACCATTTATACTTAAAAGATATTTTCGATTAGATAAGTTTCAGTAGATAAGTTTCAGTAGATAAGTTTCAGTAGATAAGTTTCAGTAGATAAGTTTCAGTAGATAAGTTTCAGTAGATAAGTTTCAGTAGATAAGTTTCAGTAGATAAGTTTCAGTAGATAAGTTTCAGTAGATAAGTTTCAGTAGATAAGTTTCAGTAGATAAGTTTCAGTAGATAAGTTTCAGTAGATAAGTTTCAGTAGATAAGTTTCAGTAGATAAGTTTCAGTAGATAAGTTTCAGTAGATAAGTTTCAGTAGATAAGTTTCAGTAGATAAGTTTCAGTAGATAAGTTTCAGTAGATAAGTTTCAGTAGATAAGTTTCAGTAGATAAGTTTCAGTAGATAAATTTCAGTAGATAAGTTTCAGTAGATATGGTTCAGTAGAAAAGAAAGAAAGAAAGAA
This sequence comes from Gordionus sp. m RMFG-2023, assembly GCF_954871325.1. Lineage (NCBI taxonomy): Eukaryota > Metazoa > Nematomorpha > Gordioida > Chordodea > Parachordodidae > Gordionus > Gordionus sp. m RMFG-2023. Next base: position 2,213,949 of record NC_088779.1, on the reverse strand, counting down.
AGAAAGAAAGAAAGAAAGAAAGAAGCGACAATAATCACAATAAAAATATTAAGCCTAAACATGGTTTAAATACTTATGTTCATATTAATTTGGTAAATTTGAGAAAATTTTTTAAAATCAATCTTCTTAATTCTTGGCCGATTTATAATTTGAGGGTTTTTAAAGCATAAATGAAAATAAAAACGTTTAGAACCAAATTAACTAGTGTTGTTATGCCTTACTTTAGACAACTATAATACAGTTTAGCAATGTATTTATCCAAATATATTAGAATCAATCTTCAAGTTGAAGTTCAACTTATAACTAAAGTTAGGTATTTTAACAACACTAGTTGATAATAAAGCTTAAATCGTGCCTATTTCATAATACTTTGTAAGGTGGTTCTTCCGATTACATAAAATATACACGTAATTGAGAAAATAATTTATAAAATTATTTAATAGTGTTAACAATAATTCACTTTAATTACGAAAAAATTTTTTTGATTCCATCGATAGTGGGGTCAAAATAATAAAAAAATTGATGAAGAATTACTTGAAAAAAAATAATATTTGAAAAACGCATTTTTTGTGTGGAGCAATAGAAATTCGATCAAATCACATGTTAAAAACGAATCTTTAAAATTTTTCTAAACTTTGTTTGCATACAAATAATCTTTTAAAAAAAACTTCATTTTATTTAACCAGAGATCGTTCTTCAGTATAATAAATGTAAAATTTTTAACAATAAAGGTTTTTTTAAAATTTATTTTATGCCTAGAAGATATGGAGAATACAATGACATATATAATACCTAGACTGACGATTCATTCATTAAAGGTGTGCATCAATGCAAATCAGCTGGAGACGCCATCTTGGTCACGATAATCATTATTAAAATTTTAAACTAGAGCCTAATTTTAATCCTATATCTGATGCGAACTTTATTAAGGAATTACCGGATCATCGAGATAATAAAGGAAGCAAGTTAATCGTAGTTATTTTTTAAACATGAGAATAATTATTATATGTGTTCCCAAAATGGCGGGTCCAGCTGATTTGCTTTTAACGACTAGTGTTGTTAACTTACCAAACTTCAATCAATTATAAAGAGCGTAGCCATGTATTTAACCAATAATATTCCAATCGATCTTCAAGTTGAGACTCAACTTAGAGTCTTAATTCAATTTTTTAGGCTAAAGGCTTGACTAAATCACGAGATCAAATTTAGGGTAATTTAACAACACTATTAACGACACTTAGAAAAATGTGTTATGATGAATGAATCGTCAGTCTAGGTCTTATATATGTCATTTATATCAATTTGCCAAGAGGCCTCTACAACAATATTAATCGAATCAAGTTTGTTATGTTATCCCCCGAAAAAAAATATTTGAAAATAAGAAATAACTAAAGAAATTCTCATCTTCTAAGATATTTTTTTTTTCTTTTTTGGAAGTTCGGGTGTATTCTACTTTTACCGATGTCTTGGTATATCTTGTCTCATCTTTATCCCCCCAAATTTAAGTATGTATTTCTATATATATACATATGAACTCTATAAACATAAGAGACCTGCAGGTCCGGCCCTAAGCTTAGGCCGGGCTGGGCCGTGCAAATGGTACCTCTGCTGGTCTCTGATAAATTTTGCATAAATTAATTTTAAAACTTAAAAAAATGTGTTAAAATTTTATTTTAAAGACATAAATGTATTTCTAAATTAATGAATTTTTATTTAATTTTTATAGTGCTTATAATTCCACCAGATAAATTAAATTAGTACATATTTAGATTTTATGCCAATTTACTATGGTGGCTCCCCAAATTTGTAAAATCTCTTAGGATATTTTTCCGCTAGGCTTACTGGCCAGTCTGCCCCTGTTTTCGTTAACATATTTTATAATGGAAAAACGTGGAATAACCTCTCATCTAAATATATACATAAATTTTCTATATCACACCACATAAAAATAAGAAAATTTTTTCGATTCATCCATTAACACCCAATCGAATAAGGACGTCATTCACGTGTTTATATTTTAATAGCTTTCTAGCTTCAATGCAAAATCTTTATATAGTAAAATTGATATAAAAAGGGTTATTTTATGATACGATTCAATTTACAAATACATTAAAACAGAAATATAGTTGATTCACAAGGCTTTTTATAATTAAAATAAATAGATAATCATAGAGACAAGAGCATTTGAATAAAAATTAGTTATATCAAAAATGTGCTGGTTCGGGATAATAATCTTAAAATTATAGCAGTTCGGGCAGATCTAACTTTTCATAAAATTTTCCCACAGAGGAATGGGAAAAAAAGGATTTTCCTGATCAAAGAATAAGATCTCTTCAACAAAATTTAGTTGCTCTTCTGCCAGAGAATAAAAAAAGAATATGAGAATGAAAGCAGACACACCAGACCAAAAAATGATTTGAATAGATGATTATTTATCGTAACCGTACTAATGAATTATAAGTAAAACACTATACTGACCAAACGTTCTACTTAAGAAGTTGATATAATTGGATTCAAGGAATTATTGGGGAATTTTTAATATTCAGCCGGAATTCTTAAATATAAGGATCAAAATAAAATAATTATGTTTATCTGTTTACTTTGTTTGGGGCGTTTCCCTAATCTATTTAACTTCTTATCAGAAAATATATAGAAGTGATATTCCACTGATAAAAAATATATTTACGAAAAATTACCAATACAAATACTTATAAATAAATAATTTCGAATAATAGGAATAATTCGGATAATTCGAATAATAAAAAGTTTACTATTTGACGAATATTTTTCCTCGTTATTCCTATTCGATCGAATAATTGTGCTATTCGTTTTCGTAAATACGAGAGGTCAAATCAAATCGACTTTCGAATATATAATAAATTCATTTTAGGGTGCGACAATTCTATTATATCGAGGGTTTCACTCCTTTAATTATTAATAAATATATCAGCCCGGCAACTTAAATTTTAATGACTTGTTTTTTTTTATATTATAAGAAAAGTAATCGGAATGTTTTAAATCGCATTTTTCTTTTCTTTTCTTTTTCTTTTCTTTTCTTTTCTTTTCTTTTCTTTTCTTTTCTTTTCTTTTCTTTTCTTTTCTTTTCTTTTCTTTTCTTTTCTTTTCTTTTCTTTTCTTTTCTTTTCTTTTCTTTTCTTTTCTTTTCTTTTCTTTTCTTTTCTTTTCTTTTCTTTTCTTTTCTTTTCTTTTCTTTTCTTTTCTTTTCTTTTCTTTTCTTTTCTTTTCTTTTCTTTTCTTTTCTTTTCTTTTCTTTTCTTTTCTTTTCTTTTCTTTTCTTTTCTTTTCTTTTCTTTTCTTTTCTTTTCTTTTCTTTTCTTTTCTTTTCTTTTCTTTTCTTTTCTTTTCTTTTCTTTTCTTTTCTTTTCTTTTCTTTTCTTTTCTTTTCTTTTCTTTTCTTTTCTTTTTTTAACAATTTTTTTTTACATAGCTCAAAATATTGGGTACTCAAAATACGCTTAGAATTTTCAAAAAAATAAATAAAAAACACTTTTGGAGGGCAAAAAAACAAAATGGAAAACCCTATCTTTGTTTTTTTCCAGTTTTTTTTTTAAATACTAATATTGAGCCGCAAATAATTTCAGCATTTGCAATCAGCTTTAACATAATCTACTAATGTTTTTGTTGGTTACAGATTTTTCGCACTATTTTAAAATTCTTGATATTTATAGATTTTTTGCTAAAATTTTTATTTTCTATAATTATAACGCTCGTTAAACGGCACGTTTATGAGCGCGATTTTTTAAAAACGGCTAAACTCGATATTTCATTCCAGAAAAAAATATTACGCGCACCTGAAGATTTTACTAGTGTTGTTAAACTACCTAACTTTAGTCAACTACAAAACAGCCTGGCTACGTTTTTATCCAAAAATATTCGAATCAATCTTCAAGTTGAGAACTCAACTTAGAGGTTTAATTCAATTTTTTAGGCTAAAAGCTTGAACCACAATAGAGATTGTGAAGTTAGGTAATTTAGCAACACTAGATTCTACTCGTAGAAGAAGGAACAACGGTTCTAGAGGAACCTGTACTAATTGAAATTTCAAGTAGTTTAAATCACCCTAGCTCTGACCAATTCTAAAATGACTCTGTCAGAATTAGCTTCAATTATCTAAGTTTAACTCGCAGGTTCCAGTGTCTATTTTACTTAGGTTAAAAGCTTGGCTCAAGCATTAATAGGAATTGGCTAAAGTTATGCGCGACATAACAACACTAATTCCAGGGCAATTGTTTCGGCCCAAAATATTTGAGTCTAGCGGTGTTTAACGACACTACTAAATTTTTTTTAAAAAATAATTTCTCACTAGTTAATAAATTTTATTTAATCTACAATCAAGAGGTTTTCTAAAATCAGATAAAATAATTAAATATAATTAATAATAATCATAAAAATATTTGATTTTTTATCCCAATTTTGATAAGTAATGCAAATTTTAGATGCTGGCGTAACCCATATATAAAATATAACTTCGGGTATTTATCTGTATAAATAAAATAAATTTTAATATGTTAAAAAAGAAATATTATTTTTTGAATACATGTCTCTTCTCTTCTCTTCTCTTCTCTTCTCTTCTCTTCTCTTCTCTTCTCTTCTCTTCTCTTCTCTTCTTCTTCTCTTCTCTCTTCTCTTCTCTCTCTCTTCTCTTCTTCTTCTCTTCTCTTCTCTTCTCTTCTCTTCTCTTCTTCTTCTCTTCTCTTCTCTTCTCTTCTCTTCTTCTTCTCTTCTCTTCTCTTCTCTTCTCTTCTTCTTCTCTTCTCTTCTCTTCTCTTCTCTTCTCTTCACTTCACTTCACTTCACTTCACTTCACTTCACTTATCTTCTACTGCTTTCTGGGGGGAATCTATCCTAAGATGTTTGATGTATATAATTCCTAGTGTTAGACATTAAAATGTACTTTTTCAGATATAAAAATAAAAGAAAATAAATGAAGCAATGAATGAATTGGGAAAGGACTCACAACGACTGTAGTTGAATTTTTATTATTTGCCATCACAAAGTACATTGAGAACCTTTTGAAACCATCTGACTCTTTGGCATCGCCATGATTTCCAGGGGTCAGTATCAAGTCATCGCCATATATTACTCCCGCCGGATAAACGCCATAATTGTACTGAAAATTTACGTCATTCCCATTCACAACACCTTAATGAATAAGATATTTTGATAGAGAATAAATTATTATGATGGAATATGAATGAATCGGGATCGGGTCAAAATGAACCAGCAATTAAATCTATATATATATATAGTATTGTTAAATTACCTTATTTTGACCATCTCTATTGTATCTTAGTCAAGTTTTTATAAAAAATTGAATTAAGATTCTAAGTTGAGTCTCAACTTGAAGATTGATTAGAATATTTCTGGATAAAAATATGGCTGCGCTGTTTTATAGTTGACTAAAGATAGGTAAAACTATATATATATATATACATATTTATTACTTATTTGAGTTGCTATTGCTAGGAAGTACAAATCAATCGCAAAACCGCATTCATCGTCATCCTTCCTTATCAGAAATATCATTGGAAATTGGGTACCTTAAAATAAAAAGATAATAATATATGAATAAAAGAGTAAGAATAATAAAAAAGAAAGAAGAAATTAAAAAGAAAAGAAATGGATAATATAAATAAATAGTGTTGTTAAATAACCTAACTTTGACTAACTCCATTATAAGTTGAGCCTCAACTTAAAGATTGATAAGAATCTTTCTGGATAAAAATATGGCTGCGCTGTTTTGACTAAAGAGAGATAGTTTAACATCGCTAAAAATAAGTGTAGGAAAAAATAATAAATTAATAAAATTTACCATCATAGGTTCTCATATTTATGGTATCCGTTAACGATTTAGATTCTCTATTGAGCGTAACCAGGCATGCAGCTGAGAGAAAGAATAGAAAAAAAAATAAATATTATTTTTACTTTTTATTTCCTTCTTCCCTTCATAATTTATTGACTTATTTTTCAAAAATTATTTGTAATCACCTTAAATTAAATCGTAGCTTAAAGTTTATCGCCCCGAACCAAATTGGGTTTAGAAGTGAAAGGATGTTATAAAGCCGCACTTCACTGCAGTCGATTAGCGTTGTCCAACCTCAAAACCAGTTGGAGTCTATTGCAAAAAACCTGTACTTTTAATTCGATAATTAGGAAAAGCGTAAATCGATCCCTTCTTAAAAACGTTTCCCAGATTATCACGATTGTATCCATCTCAGTTACAAAAATCCTTTCCTTATTTGAATTCAATGATTTCGTTATAAAATCGGTGGAGGGCCTTCAGCAGGGCGGTCCCATTAAAAACCTCTGCTTTTGTTGACACTCTGAAACATCTTATTAGTTGATATTGCTCCTTCGGCGCAAAGCTAAATGTGCACGTTTGGAACCTAGATGATTTTTCGAGGACCATTTAATCCATCAGCAATGCCTTGATGATGATTAACAAACATTTTGATGAAAACTCAATTTATCCTTAAATATCAACAAATGTTAAATTTATCTATCCCCACCCTCTACCAACATCTCATTAGATAATCTGCCAAATACAACCAGATTCATCAAAATACAAATACCGGGATCTAAGATTGGTCTCACGTTCCTTAGCTTACTTCAACTTGAGCGCCGATCACCCATACAAACCCCTCCTAAGAACGCTTAATTTTAACAACTCCGTCCATGAATGGCTCGATTTCTACACCAGTATGGTATGACGACTCTTTTCGTTATGCAATAACCAGTTTGCTCCTGGGAATACCATTTTTAAACCTATACACTTGCGACATATGTAATCAGGTGGTGGCACAATGCAAATCTCCCGTACTTTCATGAACCCACGTTCAGCATAGATACAAAAAAATACCCTGACGTCAAAACTCCCATCAGGCAAAACTTTGGTCTGGAATTTTGCCTGCATTGACTCCCTTGCGCCCTTTTAACGATATACATGACCCCCCCCCCCCCCCACTTCTCGATGCTTAGTCATTAAAATGACAAAAATATTCCCTGATGGGTGATAACCACTTTGTCTCTATCGTAGCTAAATCATCCTGTTCATTTGGGCAAGCCGCCTTGAATCTTTTTCAAACGGTTTCAAAATCTTAAGGAAAAAAAAAACACATATCTTTCCATTTTATAAACTATAGCTAAACATCGCTATTACAATTTGTCAAATTATTTAATGTTTTTAAAATTTTATGGCCACATATTCCCCTATTTTAATTGTTTTAAAAATAGGTGTTAATTTTAATATAAATTTATATGTAAATTTTTTTAATATATATATTTATATTTTATTTTAAAATATAAAATTGTTATATCTTTAATATCTTATAATGTTTTTAAAAAAGTTTATAATTTGAATTATTATATTTGTAATACAACATTATAACTTTTCCTACATTTTAACATTGTATTATCGAAGTTAATCAAATTACATATTATTAGAAGTTAAATTCAATAATTATAATAAATGTTTATAACAAAAATGATTTATCATATGACCCCTGGAAAACAGTGCAGAGATCTTTTAATGGAATAAAAACATTGTAAAACAATTAGGGTTACAAGCGATAATAAATATGGTCAATTGCAAGAATCCAAACCTTAATCTAACAAGGTTTTTTTTATATTTATCGGGTGTCAAATTTTAAGTGATATATATTTTTTTTCTTCTTACCATCAGTAACGCCAATCCAAAAATTCGTCATTCCAAGAATTCCCGAAAGAACCAATGAGACTAATTTATTATTCATAATGTAACATATACATATATTTTTGAAACTGATAATATTAAATTGAAAAATTATTTATTTTAAAAAATAATTATTATATAATGAAATAGAAAATTTATGTTTTTCGGGTATAAGGAAGAGAAAGGGGGGGGGGAAGGAGGGTATAAAATAAAATTTTTGTAGGTTTAGTTGAGTAAATAATTAATAAAAGGTATCATTACCAAACATATATTTTTTAAAATAAAATATATTTAAAAAATTTAAAAAAAAAATAATTGGCGGCTCTAGGAATTTGGGATGAGAAGTTATATAAAAGTAATATTTGTAAAGTTAGGTCTAGCCAAAAATCATAAAAAAAAATAAAAATTAACCCTATAAAAATATAGAATATAAAATTTATCGATGTCACCAATTCCTATCATTAATAGTTTAAAAAATATAACCTGCATTTCGATTGGCAAATTTTTCAATATATATCACATTTGGTTTTTCAATTTTTTTAAATTACGGATTAATCCTCTAGGTTGAGACTCCTTGAAGATTGATTAGAATATTTTTTGCTAAAAACATGGGCTTTGTAGTTGACTAAAGTTAGGTAGCTTTAACAACACTACCGCCCAACCTTCACGGTGTGGCAAATCAAAAATATGTTTAGGCGTTTTCACGCTTTCTGCCTAAAATTTTTTTCTTTAACCCAACCCGACCGCTAACGAAAGGTTATATTTTTATAATGTCCGCCAAGACCCTAAAAATTATCGGTATTTTTGATTCTTTTATTCTTCTAAAATTTCAAAATTCTCTAAGCTTTATTTGCTCTTACGCTATTTTGAAATTAATTCTATCATAATTTCCTATTTCTATAATTACATATTAATTAGAAGAAGAAGGCCAATTTTTTTTTGTTCGTTTTTTTTTCTCTTATAAGTGACTGGCTTATAGAAGAAGAAAAAAAATAATTTAAGCCTAAACTTCATATTTGAATAATTAATTTGTTTTGTGAGCGATAAAACTTTCAAATTGATCCTCACACTTTCATCTGTTAGATGCTGTCGCCATCATTAAAACCAGAATAATAATCTAGAAATTCACTGAATGTTTCATTAAGTATATTTTATATGATATGCATTTTTAGATCAAATGGAAAAAGTTAACAAGTTGGCTTTTCCCTATGAATATGGTTAAATTTCGAATCATTTAGCATTTTCAAAAATTGTTTTGCATAAATCTACCTATTTTTTTTATCGTCTTCTAAAATGTTATGACTTTTGAAAAAAATCTTTCCTTTTAAAAAAGAAAGAGATATTGCTGCCGCTAAGGGATTTGATTATTATTCTTCTATAAACTTCTGAAGGTACACGCACTTCTGTGATTAGAATCTGCGCTCAGAATATCTAAGTATTCTATCGAATATTGATAAAAAAAAAATATCTGATTGACATATGATTTTTACATCATTGGTCGCCAATCTATTTAATTCTTGTTTGTTAATCAGGTAGACTTACATTCTTTCGTCGTATGATTTTAAGCAGGGAAAACCGAGCTCCCGGACCTGGAGAAGAAAATAGGTATTCTTGAAAAATATTCTGAAAACCCCGAACCGAACCCGTGACTTTTTCTGAACCAGGATTCAACCGGGTTATGTGTACTGTTTAAAATCTTATATTAAGATATTTGCAATAATTGTAAATACTAATGTGAATAATTTATATTTTCAAATTTCTTATTAAGTGATGCGTTAATAAATACTAAACGACTCAATTCATTTACGCCATTTTTTTAAATTTTTATTACCTTATTCTTCAAGATTAATTAATTAGAGGAAAATTAAAGTGAACAAGTCAAAGTAAAAATTTATCATTTATTTTTTGTTTTAGATTTTTTAAATTAATATTGAACTAAATATACGCGATTGCTACTGACAAATGGTGCAAATTTTATCAAAAGCTATAAAGCTCATTGCACCCTGAAATTGATAATGATACAAGGAGCTAATCCGAAGATGATAAAAAAATATATGGATGTGCAAGACATCCTACTTATCAAGAGTTATTGAAAAAAATGAAACTCCCTTAAGCCTGTGTTGGATTGCCCACCGATGGCATTTAACCCATGAAACATATGTTAGAAAGGCTGATTTTACTCAATCCAATATCGAAGATTTCTTTTTAGGCCATTCCGTATATTTATTGACTAGTGATTGGGTTAAAAATTATAAAACCCACTAAAATGGCAACCAAAACCATTCCAATCTTAAGAGTTAACACTGATAGAATTTTTATGGAGAATGGTTAATTGATGCAGCATTGAACTAGAAAAAGGTTCAAACTATTTTTTTCTATTATTATATTCTTGTCACTTAAGAATAGAAAAAGAAAGGTTTATAAAGAATGAAATGCTCTAGCTGCCATGTACCTGGATCCAAGATACAAAGACTAAATGGTATATTAATTATTTTGGATTTATAAATTAATATCGCTTATGGAATTGCCATTTAAATCTTTAATTTTTTTGAATATGATGAATTTTAATATTTAAAAATCTTCAATCTACAGTTATAAAAATGACAAAGCAATAATGAAAATACTGTTTAAAAGGAATATTAAAAATTATAATTAACTTTCTATATCTATATCCTAAATAAAGATATATAATTACAAGAAGAGAAATTTAAAAAGAAATATATATTTAGGATTGGCCGGAGGGGCTTAATGACCCATGTATCGACAGTCGTAGGTAGAAGCATTCTTTTGGATCACCTACAATTAAACGTAACCTTCCTATTGTTTTCAATAATTTTAGGGCTCGGGGTCCAAATGATTCACAGGTGTCGGAGACTACCAGAACAAACAAAAGATTCTTTAGGTGGCTAGATCTGGAAAAATGATCAGCACATGTTATATCCCAAGGTATACCTTGGTTCCAAGGGACTATTCCATTAGATCTGTTTTGATTATCAGGGATGAAGCCATAGGGTTTGAGCGTAGAAGGAATATTTGTGGATGGAATAGTACCTGAGTAATCTGCCTTTTAATAACGAAAGTGAAGGGGGTGGTGTCCAAAGCTATCGATATGAGTTTCACATAGGCCGCATGATGTCGGCGTTACGATTTAACAGTCTAAACGAAGTTATTCTAAGTCGTTGATAAGTAACTAGCCTAAGGTATAGTTTCTAACCCTTCGTAACCAAGGTGAAATGTGGCTGAGGCTGGAATTAGTTGATCTAGCATAAGAGTCGTATTGTTGTCATTCTGTATACCCGGGGTTGGGTTTGGGCGGAGAGAGAGCGTTGGAGATTTTCTAGCTTTGAGGCGTAAGTATACCAATGGTAAATTCCAGTCTCTTTATCTTATAGAATTTCATGAGCGACTTGGATCATTTTTGATTCGAGGTCTAATGCGCTGCCGTATGATGTGGATCGATAGTATCAAAGTCTCAAAGTGTGTTTAGAAATTTATCAATTGAGGATAAAAGGGCTGATATTCTTAAGGATATGGGGTAATATATACCTATACCATCTAGCTTTGGTGTGAGGGCAGCTTGCATTCAGGAGTGATGAGAATTTGATATTTAAAATATACTTCTTAAATTAATTTTAATGTCTAATAATATTTCAGGGGACATAAAAATTGTTGATGATCGAAAGGCATGTAAAAATTTTATGAATGAATAAATAAATTTTTTTAAAATAACTAAAAGGCCTGGTGAATATTTTTCATTTTATTGAATTTGGCAAGAAACCTCCAATGGGTGAAACTAGGTTGGTTAAAGCTTTTTTGTCCACTACAATAAAATTTTCAGGTGGGCAGTCCGATTCAAGGGGGAAAATAAAATTAGCACTTATTTGGATTTAGTTACAGTCCCTTTATGGGGGCTAGGCTTATAACTGTAGGAATTTTTATGATTTCATTATATAGAACCGCTATTTTGCCGTCATCAAGATATCCGACATTTAATTCAAAAGCACAATTTGAAGATATTTCTTTTATAATTAATTGAACGCTCTGACAGAATAGTGAGGGATCTTAAGGATCTCCTTGTTGGATGCCTTGTTAAGAGAGAATGATTGAATTCATTAAATTTTATAAAAGTGGATTGGCTGTGACATGCTGCAATGTATGCTGAATACTCTGGGAATGTCTCACAGAAAGAGGGTATAAAATGTTCCCATCTAATTGAATTGGATAAGATTGCGAAAAGGTATCATGTCAATTTATGAAGTCGGATTAAATGCATAACAACGCCGATTTTATCAAATGATATTAGTTCCGATGAAGTTATTGAACAAGAAGATGATTCTAGATAAATTGATACAACTTAAAGAAAGACAGGAGAAAATACTTAAAAGAGGGCCAACGATTGCAGAGAAAAGTATTGGAACTATAATTCCCGAATTTAGATATTTTGAGATATTAGATTAAAAAGGAAAATATTTTAGACTTTTGGGAGTCTGCCAAGCTAGAGCACCCTGATTTATACAGTTTATCCAAAATTATATTTGATGTTCCAGCGACCGAAGTTAATTTATCGTATTTTTCCATAAATATACTTGATATAGGTTAGCGTTGAAAGATCTTTTTCACACTTGAAATTCATTCTTTCACTACATAGATTCGAGTATACGAGTGAACAACTCTTGGAAGATATTATGCTAATACCTCTAAATGAATTTTTTAGAATTGATGCATGACTATGATTTGTATTTTTTAAACTATATTTTTGCCTATTATATATATATATATATATAAAATAAAAAATTAATTTTTTTATACCAAAATTTATATCTAGCTTTTTTTTTAAAAAAATTATGATTTAAAATGTAGAATCTTTTTTCTTACCTATTCAAAAATTCTCAAACCCGAGCTAAACCGGGACCAAACCCGGCTTCAAAAATAATTCCCTAAACCGAACCGAACTCGAATAAAAATTTTGTCGGATTCGCATCCCTGATTTTGAGAAACTTTGTATGGCATTATATACAATCCCTGATTTTGAGAAACTTTGTATGGCATTATATACAGATGTTCATTTCGTTATTACTACTTGCTCAATGGGATGACTTTACTTTGTTATATGCCGCTGATTGGTTAAAATATTTAACTAATTTATTTTTTTTTTTACACCAATTATATTTAAAGCTATGTTTTTGGTAAGCAATTTAGCAAAAATATAATGCAATATAAAATATGTGTCCTTGAACATGGTTTCATTTTATCACCCTTTAAAAACTTGTATTAATTTGACACTTTAAACAGCAAATCATAAGACAAATGCATCCATTATTCTATAGATTCGATAAATATGAGGAAATTTTTTTAAACAATAAAGTTATAAATGATATTTATACCTTTTCCTCTTACATTATAACCGATTATAATTTGAAGGAATAAAAGATAAATGAAAATAAAACACATTAAAATTAATTTTAATACCAAATTTCTTATTATTGAACGGGAATCGAGATACTTTGCTATATTTCTCATTCCATTGAAATTATGTAAGATGGGGGAAATAAAATTTTGTTTATAATCTATGTAATTTTTTTTTTTGTTTTTCAAAAATTACATATACTACGATTTATAATTATAAAATTGCAAATTTATATTCATAAAAAAAAAAACTATTTTAAAAATTAAAATTTCGGCAATGGGCGGGATGCCAGGCAAAAATTTTGGGGAAAGGCCCGTTAGTTACGAAAAGTCAAGCCTAATTAATTAAATATTATTCACACTCACATGACCTCACGTGACCCATCGTGTCACATGCAATTTCATCTCCCGCCTCTAATCATCATTCCTCTTAAAATAATTTTCGTCTACTGCGAATGAGGTCAATATTCAAAATGATCATAGGCAGTAATTATTTTTTACAATTGCTGTCGTAATTTTTAAAGGAATTATTACTATCCGGGATCTTAGCGGGATTGGGATCCCTTTAAAATTTTAATTTTTTAAAGGATAAAGAACAATGGCATTATCACGTTTTAATCGTGATAAAGAGGAATCAGCTTATTTTAAAAACATTTTATTGTTACTCATTAATTTTCAATGTTGTTTTTTTTGGCCTTAGGATATAAGATATGTCTAATATACGTTATCAATCGATAACTAATCAAAAGATCTATTCAACTGGAGGTCAATCTCTCCCCCATAAGGGGCGGGTCTAGGTCTTGGGGGGTCAGAAATATTTTTATCAACACAAAATATCGATATGGGTATCAAATAAAAGTGAATTTTAATATGGTTTGAATGAAAGTCTTCATTCTTGGTCTTGATGGATATGACTTAACCTGGGGGGTGGGGAGGGTGTGTAAAAATTTTTTTTTTTGATATGCGTATCAAATAAAAGCTAATTTTAATATCGTTTGACTGAAGATCTTCATTCTTGGTCTGGGGGTAATTTTTTTTATCGAGATTAAAATAATTTGTGAATTTAGGAAAAGGAAATTCCATATCATCATTATTTTTCAGGAATATTACTTTGTCAATATGATTACCAAAATTATTTACATTATCAATCATCTGTCGACATTTAAAAAAAAATTTTTTTTTTGAAAAATATATTTACAATGTATATTTTTAAATGTAAATTTTAATTTTAATTTTATATTAAAATAAAAAGATTATGATTTTAGAATTAATTATAAAATTATTATAATAATTTTTGCTATTTATTTAGTCTCTCTTTTTAAAAAAATGTTGTACGCTAAAGATATCGATACTAAAAAAATAGCTATGAAATATCGTGCTAATATTGAACACTGCAAATTATATACTTCTAGTTCAGGATTGGAACCGAAAAAAGATTTAAAAAATTGTTTTATCTTCATTCTCTTTTATTTCATTCTATCCAACTAGACATTTTGTTAATATGTTGAGGGCCTGGCAGTCATACCCAAAGACAAAAAATGAATACTTTCAATCTAAAGATATTTAAATGAGCTTTTATTTAGTACCCATATCTATATTTTATGTTGATAAAAATATTCCTCACCTCCCAAGACCAGGGATGTGACCGGACCCTGAACCCTCTGAACCCTCATATTTTGAACCCTTTTAAAAAGTGGAGGGTTCAAGGATTCAGGGTAAAAATTTTAACATATAAATTTTTTTTAAATAATGTAAAAATATCATTTTTAAAAAATAATATAAAATTTTTATAATTTTATTAATTTTTTTGGAATCATTTATTTTATATTCGCGCTTTTCTTTTGATTTTCTTCCTAGACTTCATTTCATTTTATTTAGAGATTGATACCATAAATTATTTTCTAGTGTAAGTAATAATATTTTATTATGTAAATTTATTAATAAGCTATGTTATAGAAATACGTTGATTTTTTTGAAAGTGAATTATTGTAGTGCAAGTAATAATATTTTAATTGTGATAATTTATTATATTAAAGGAAATAATATAATCTTAAGAAATTTAGCAATGAAGGAGATTAAAGAAAGTTCAATTCTGAAAATATAAAAAGAATGATAATAGAAACTTTAAATAAATTCCATATTCCTTTAAGAAACATTACTACGGATAATGGTGCTAATCTAGTCAAATCTATTATATTATTAAATGAATGTTCATTGGACGAAATGGATGATATAGATATAGATACTGATGATAATAATTTTGAGGACATAAGTGAATTTGACATACCGGAGATAATAAAAGATTTTTCCATGAAGATATACTGTATCAGATGTGGAGCCCACACACTACAATTAGCTATTAATGATTCCCTCAAAAATAATATCTTTAAAACTATAATTGACAAAGCAAGGGATGTTGCTAAATATTTAAGAACTCCTACAATTGTACGAATATTAAAATCCATGAAAAGGCAAATGGCAATATTAGATTGCACAACCCGTTGGTCCTCTATCTGTATGATGCTAGAGCGATTAATAAGTTTAAAAGATTTCTGTGATTATTTTATTATAGGATCATGTGAAATCATTTTGTCAGAGGATGATTAGAATCAAATCAAAGACCTTACTAGGGTGTTGGTTCCTTTGAAAATTACTGCATTACGATTGCAGTCAGAACAGTTGTGTTTATCCGATTTTTATGGCATATGGGTGAGATGTCAATTAGAATTAGAAAAATTTACAAGTTCCTTTTCATACGTAATATTAGAAAACATGAAAATACGAGAGCAACAATATTTGAAAAATAGTGTTGTGTATGCCTCAATATATTTAGATCCTCGATATCAGGTTCTATTAAGTATTGAGCAAAAGCAAATGGCAATAGACCATCTCGAGGATTTATGGCATAATTATAACTCTATTATTAACAATATAATGGAGTTCAACATCTAATGGTTGTAGCGATAGTAATGATGATAGTAATATGTCGATCTCGAAATTTTATTATTAGATAGAGAAAAAAAAATAAAATTATCATCAGGATCAGATAGAAAGGAGAAATAAATATCGATTGTATCTTTAATTGAAAAATTATCAGAAGTTAAGAGAATTAATAGGGATAAAAATATTTTAACATTCTGGAAGGAAAATTCTCTAATATATCCTGAATTGTATACCTTGTCTAGATTCGTCATGGCTGTACCGGCGACACAGGTACAATAATTTATATATTATAAAGATAACTATCTATTTTAGGTCAGCGTAGAACGTGGATTTTCTTCTTTGAAATACATATTGTCTAATTTACGTGGAAATCTTAAGGATGATATTTTAGAAGATATTATGATCGTTCGATTGAATAAAATATTTAAAATTTTAATTATTTCATTTTGAATTATGAATGTGTATATATATTGAAGTATAATAAAAATGAATGAAAAAAAAGTCTTATTTTGAGTCATTATTTTTATGTTACCCTGGACCCGGGTCCTTTAAAAATTTATTACAGGACCCGGACCTGGACCCTTTTTTTTTGTTGAAGGGTTCACATCCCTGCCCAAGACCTAGACCCGCCCTCTATGAGTGATTATTATTATTGCAATAAAAAAATATTTTAATTATCTTTTATTTGATCGCCATGTCGATATTTTGTGATGATAAAAATATTGCTGACCCCCCCCCCCCCACACCCGCCCTCTATGAGTGATTATCCAAGTCATACCCATCAAGACCAAGAATAAAGACTTTCAGTCAAACCATATTTAAATTAGCTTTTATTTGATGCCAATATCAAAAAAAAATATTTTACACCCCCCCCCCCCTTTATACCCACCCCCTAGACCAAGTCATGCCCATCAAGATCAAGAATAATAGAATTTCAGTCAAACCATATTAAAATTAGTTTTTATTTGATACCCATATCAAAAAAAATATTTTTTACACTCCCCCTTACTCCCACCCCCCAGACCAAGTACTACCCATCAAGACCAAGAATAAAGACTCTCAGTCAAACCAGGCGCGTAACCAATGGGGGGGAAAGGGGGAAATTTCACCCCCCATAGCAAATTTGACTGTTTTTCTAAATATTATTTTAAGATAATAAAAAATTTTACCCCGACCCCCGGACCCCCTCCCCCCTGCCCCATCAAAATTTTTCAATATCAAGCAGAGTTTATCCTTACTGCTAGTTGCATTAATAAATTATTTTCCTATAGCTCACTACTATGTAGAAATTTACAAAAACCAAATTTCAATTTGGTTCAAGTTATTGATTTGGGGGAAAATGTGGACAGGAAGAATGAATGTAGTTGAATATTTCATAATATTTATATAGACGTTGAATTAAATCTTATAAAATATCTAATTTCGTTCCATTCTTAGATACTTTTTTATCGCAAATTAAAGTACGGTTTTTAGATAAAAAACAAGTCTTTAGTAATCTTCAAATTTTATTACCTAAAGACCCTTCTTCGTTTTCTGATGCCATTATTGGTATAATTATATATTTAGCAAAATTTTATTCCTATGATGTTGATACTGAAATCAATTTAATCAGTGAATTCGAATTGTGGTATAAATATTTACTACGTTTATTATTTTACCTGAGCATGCTATTGATGCGCTCAATCGGTATAAGGAGGCTTAATTTATTTTGAAGGTATTCTTGCATGTTTGCCTATTACAACATATACGAATGAAAGGACCTTTTTCAAATTGAGAAGGTTGAAAACTTATTTACAAAATACTACTTCTCGGTTAAATGGGTTAGCTATGTTAAATATCCACAGAGATTTATTTCCAACGACAAAGAAAATTCTTGATGAATTGGAAAAATTCCCACGAAAATTAAAAATCGCATTATAATTCTAGTATTTAATAAATTTTTTATATAATATTGTATTTAATAAGTTATAAAAACTTGTTCTTTAAAAAATTTTCTAGTCAATATTTTATACTCACTACAATTAGAATTTTCAATCAAAAAAATTTATATTTATATTATATGGGAATTTAAGCTGAGGCTAGTTTTTAAAGCAAATTTTATAAAAAAAAAAATTGACACTAAACTTTATTTCAATTTTATATTTTTTAAAAAAATTTTATCTATAATATACCTAACTTAAAATAAAAATTGGGTTATAACTTTTATTTCTTCTTATATTCATAAGCGCGAATTAGTAATCAGGAGACTCAAAAGAAAGCGACTACTTACGTCAACGCATAGGAATTCAGATTATAAAATCTAATTTTACACGCCATAGGTTTATTCCCCGAGGAGCCAATTAATCTAGATTTTCTTTTTTTTCCCTAAATTATTTAAATTCCCCCCTCCCCCTTCTTCTTCATATAATCATTTGCATTTATTATATTTCTATTATATCTATTATTATACTTTGTATTATGAAGTCCTTGTTTGTTAAATTTCTTGAATTTTCTAGAATTATGTTTTGGACATGATTTTATTTTTATACTATCATTTTGTCAGATTTAATTTGTCTTTATTAATAAATGTTAAATTTAAAAATTAAAAAAAAAATTCTTAAATAAATAATTTATAAAAGGAACCAAAATTTAAATAAAAATTAAAAATATTAATATAATTATTATTGAATTATGAATAATTTAAAAGAATAGATCAAAGATATGACCCGGCCGAAGGTGAGGAAAAAGCTGGCCAAAGGGGGTTTGGAGGCAAAGGCCCCAAAAAAAATTTCCCCCCCTATAGGAAAATCCTGGATACGCCACTGAGTCAAACCCTATTAAAATTAGCTTTTATTTGATACCCATATCGATATTTTGTGTTGATATAATATTTATGACCCCCCAAGACCTAGATTCGCCCATTATGGGGGAAAGATTGACCTCCAGTTGAATAGATCTTTTGATTAACTATCGATTGATACCCTATATTAGATATATCTTATCTCATAAGGCCAAAAAAAATAACATTGAAAATAAATGAATAACAATAAAATTAAATAACGCAAAGTAGCGCGTGAAAAACGCTTTTAAAATAAGATTCCTCTTTATCACGTTTAAAACGTTATAATCATTCCTTAACTTAAAACGCTAATTTTTTAGTTATCCCTTTAAAACCCGTGATGATCCCGGATAGTTATGATCCCTTTAAACCCGTGATGATCCCGGATAGTTATGATCCCTTTAAACCCGTGAAGATCCCGGATAGTTATGATCCCTTTAAACCCGTGAAGATCCCGGATAGTTATGATCCCTTTAAACCCGTGAAGATCCCGGATAGTTATGATCCCTTTAAACCCGTGAAGATCCCGGATAGTTATGATCCCTTTAAACCCGTGAAGATCCCGGATAGTTATGATCCCTTTAAAAATTACGACATAATATATTAATCTATTTTTATTTAATATTAAAAGAATAATATATTAATTTAATAGCCGTTTGTTGTATTATGCAAATTTAGTTTAAAAAATAGTTGTACTTATATTTGTTATATGCAAAGATAAATTTTACATTTTTATATATTATGGAATAACATTAATTTAAATGATGGATTTTTATTTTATATGTTTATTTCTTCGAAAAATTATTATGTTTAATATTCAAATTATTATAAAAAAATGAACATACATATTGTTCAATTATTTCAATAAAAAACCAGTGGGAATTTCATAGAAAAGAAAATTGTTTTGTGTTCATTATAGAATCTTAATTTATTGATAGAAAGAAAGATTCAGTGTCGTCTAACAAGAAAAAAAAAGGTTCGTTGAATAATTTTATTAATCTTGATTCCTGTTACGCTCTCCCAAATAACATTAAGCCCCTGAGCAAGTTCGGATTTGTAAGACCGTTAAAAATTTAATAAATATATATCCACAAGGGGGCGTTAAATGTATAATAGTATTAGGGAAATCCTGTTTATTTTTTTTTTATATTTGGGTACCATTAACAGTTACCAATCATTTGAGCAAATGATTGCCATGTGCTTGATAATGAATCTGATGTTTAGGAGTGAGTGAAAAGGTTATGTCGGATTAGATATTTGTTTTATTTATTTTTATTGAATTCTTATTATTGTTTAGTTTTAAGTTTGTTTATATTTTATTGGCTTTCTAGGAAAAATGCGAAATTTTATGAATATAATAGTAAATAAACGAATTATTTTAATGACCAGATTTAATGTTTTATACATTAAAACAGATATCAAAAAATGAATGATTTATAAAACGGCTATTATAAAAAAAATAGAGATTCGTAAGAGAATAGATATGAGAACTTTTGATTGGCATTTTAAAAAATTAGATATATGGCATCAAAAATATGCTGGTAGGTATTATAGTCCTTAAAATTATAACACTCCGGGCATATCTAACTTCTCGTAAAATTTTACCAAGCCGGGCCGGGTCGATTAATTATTTTAAAAAGTTATCGGGAACAAACCGATCGGAATAAATAATCGAACTGGGGCAACCTGATACTCACTCAATAATGATAGTTTTTGTTTGAGTTATTGTTTATTCAAATATTTTTCTATTTAATTTACATATATGTACCAATCTTACCCCATGACTGGGACTTTTGTTTATTTATCCTTAACTACTATAATTAAAACCTTAACCCATAATCTTGTCCCAAAGAAGAAATTTATTTAAAAAATTGGAAATCTTCTATATAAAATATAATGACTATTATATAACGAAATTAATATGATTGATTCTCAATGGTTTTCTCCCTCTTTTATTAAATTTATAATATATAAAATATGAAAAATTAATATCATTAAAACCTAAATATAGTATAATAATATTTTGTGTTATTATTTACAATACAATTATTTTGTAAATACATTAATATAGATGAAAAATTTATTACCCATTTTATAAAAAATATTAAATTATTAGATTAAATATATTTATTTAATTTTTATGATTTGTTTTGTAAAAAAAAGAAGTAATTCCTGGTTAATTAGTAAAAATATATGAATAATTTATAACCTGCAACATTTCAGGCATTATCTATTGTTACATGTTCGTAAAGATTTATTATTTTATGGTGGTATGACGATCGTGTGATTATATTAAATGAAACTTTTATATTATGTAAAATGGATATAGAAAAACGCTATTTATATGATACATAATGTATAAATAATCGATTTACTTTTGATATAAAAAGAGATCTTATTATAAAACATGTCAGTTTTTTTTTGTATTGGAATTCAGTAAATAAACTACCATTTTGCACGTTTAATTCTTAATTAAATCCTTATATTTGAAATAAGCTAAATCCCAACATTCCCCGCCCATCTTTACCTATGAATTTTTGTTTGCAACAAGCATTTGCAGTTTATATAAGTCATTTGCATTTATTCAAAAAACTATATTAAGAAATCTAATAACTTTAAAACCATCATATCAATCAATTTATATATATATATATATATATATATATAGAGAGATAATGAAATGGAATAGAGTTTTAAAGTAATTACTATATAATTCATATTAAAAAAAATTGATAATTTACATTATAACTAATATTATGCCCACAAATTTTTTTCTTCATTTATTACAATAATCAACTTTAATATAATCTACCCAATGATTTGTTACAGATTTTTGTTCCAATATCAACTATCTTCTACATTAATTTGTCAATTTTTAAATTCTTGTCTTGAATATTTATTAGACTTTATTTCCCTAAATTTATAATTAATTAGCAAAGCGCAAATTGTAATTTTATATAATTTTCAAAACAAAGATTTTTCATAAATTAAATTAAACACCAATATAATAAATAATCATTAAATATTTTATTTTAATTTTTTTGTCCCAAAATTTTGATAATATATTTGGTGCGCGGAAATAAGTGACGCTTTTTAGGAAGTAAAGCTACCGTAACCCATCTTTGCAGTAACGCTTTGAGTTTTGATCTGTAAAATAAATATTTTATTTTTAAATTAAAAGGAAATATAGAACTTAAAACTGCTTTTTTTCTATAGTTATAATAATTTATTTTTTTGGTGAAAAAATTTATCTCAAGATGTTTGCCGCGCAATTCCTTCAGAAAATACAAGATTTGAAACGAAGTGAGAAAAAAGTAAAAAAAAAAAAGTTTGGAAGAAAAAAAAAAGACACTTTGGAAGAACGGATAAGATTTAAAATAAAATTTTAAAGAAAATAAAAATAAAATCAAGCACGAAATGAATTTGAGATTGGAACTTACAACGACTGTAGTCGGGAATTTATCAATTACAAATTCGAATCTCATCGAGAACCTTTTGAAGCCGCCTATTTCAGGTATATTGCCACGATTTCCAGTAATAAATATCACGTGATCGCCAAGTACCTCTCCCTTACGGAAATTCCCATTGTATTGAAAATTATCATCACGATTTACGACACCTTAAACGAATAAAAAAAAAGAAAAGGAAAATTTCATAATGGAATATGAATGAATGAACAAAATAAACCAAAACAAATTGAATCCATAAAAAAATAATATATTATTACTTATTTGTGTTGCTGCTTCGAAGATGTACAAATCAATTTCAAAAAAGCAATCATTATCATCCTTACTTATCACAAAGGTCATTGGAAAGTCGTACTCTTAAATAAAAAAATAATCATATGTATAAATAGAGTAAGAAAAAACAAAGAGAGAGAAATTATAAGAAAATAATAGATGATATAAAATAAATGAAGAAAATAAAAATAAAAATAAATCAAAAATAAAATTTACTAAAATAGTGTGCCATAGTTATGGTATTGTTGAGTGTTATAGGTTTTCCTTTGAGCGTAACTATGCATCCAGCTGTGAGAAAAAAAAATATGAAAATAATGTTATTTTTTTTCGAATGGGTTTTGGGAGTGAAAGGAGGCCATGAAGCCGCAATTAACCGCAGTTTGATTAGTTTAATCCAACCTCAAACCAGAGAAATTTATCGCAACACCCGACATATCCAATGCTTTTAAATTTCAATTAATAGGAATCAATGCGATCCAATCCTCCTTAGGAAAGGTTCCCTTGATTATGGCAATTATATTCATCTCAGATACGGGAATTCCCCTTCCTTACTTAAATTCAATGATTTCGTTAAATCGACGGGCCTTTTAATTAGGGAGATCATTCTTAGAAACCTTGGCATTGCTCTTTGGAGCAAATTCAATTTCTTACGAAGGGTAAAGGGGGACGGAAGTGGTCAGTTTAGTAGGCATTAAAGAACGCCATACCACTTAGGCCCCTTTGAATCTTTGCCAAACGGATTTCGAAAGTACATGAGGAGGAAAAAAAATCACACATATCTCTCTCCTTTATAAACTAAAACGAAACATTGCTATCAACATCGGTTATTGGCCCGAAATATTCACTTACCATTCATTTTCTCCTTTTCTAATTGTTTTTAATAAGACTATTTTCATGCTGGTTATTTTAATATAAATTTGGATTCTAATGATTTCTTATATACCCCCTCGCAAAGCAAAGCAGTGCAGAGATCTGTATAATGGGATTAATAACTTTTTAAAACAATTAAGGGTAATAACAAGTGATAATGTATGTGGTCTATTGCAGTGTTAAAAACGGCTAACTCGATATTTTAGGCAGAAAAATGTTGCCCAAGCCCTGAGATTTCGTTAATAGATCTCCAAACCTTTGTTCCTTCTACAGACAAAATCTTCAGGCTTGCGTAATAGTAATTTCTAGATGAAATATCGAGTTAGCCTATTTTTTTTAAGAAAGAATCAGCTCAAAAACGAGCCGTTTAACAACACTAGTCTATTTCACGACACGAATATCCAAACCCTTCTCTATTAAAAAGTTGCGTTTTTAAGT
Organism: Gordionus sp. m RMFG-2023; assembly: GCF_954871325.1. Lineage (NCBI taxonomy): Eukaryota > Metazoa > Nematomorpha > Gordioida > Chordodea > Parachordodidae > Gordionus > Gordionus sp. m RMFG-2023. The sequence goes on along the minus strand of NC_088779.1, from coordinate 2,190,023 downwards.
AATAAGGTTTATCTTTTCGGGTTTCCAATTTTAAGTGATAATTTTTTTTTATTTTATTCATACCATCAGCAACACCAATCCAAAAATTCGTCGTTCCAAGAATTCCCAAAAGAACCAACGAGACTAATTTATCATTCATAATGTAACTTATAATATATATATATATATTTATATTATTTTTTTTTGAAACAAAAAATTATTAAAATGATAAGAATAAGGAGATATATATATATATATTATATATAAAATAAAAATATTTTTTGGGTCTAGTTTGAGTGAATAAGAAATCTATTTTTTTTTTCCATCTATTATTTTAAAAAAAATATTAAAAATTTTTAAAAAAATTGGTTCAAGGAAAGGTGTGTTCGGGTGAAAGGTTATGGGCCTAACCAAATTGTTAAAATAAAATTTTAACCCGATAAAATAAAATTCTCGATATTATCGATTCCCCTTCCTGTATTTCAATAATTAATAATAAAAAAAGTCTTCTTTTCATCAATTATATATTTTTTTTTTAAAAAAGTATATTAAAAATTTTTAAATAAAAGGTTTTCAAGGAAATGCGTGCCGTGTTAAGGGGTGTGAAAGATTAAAAGTTGAATAAATATTTATTAAAGTTTTTGAACCCGCCAAAATAAAAAATAGTTTAAAAAAAAAAATCATCATTAAACCTGAATAAAAATATTAAAAAAATAAAATAATCAATGCAATATTTTTTTTTTCAATATCGCTATCATTTTATGAATCGTGATTAGAGATGGACATTGTACCTTATTTTATTTTTTTTCAGCGGTCCTCCTACTTCACGGTGGCAAAAAATAAATTGACGCCGCTCTCACGTTTGCTTCTAAAATATTTTTTTATAAACCCTACCCGACAGCTAACGATAGACAATATTTTGATCAGGCCCGGTCCGTACCAATAAAAATTAACGATGTTTTTCAATATTTTTTTTTCATTCCTAAATTCTCTAAACTTTATTTACTTTTATTCTATTTTGAATTTATTATATCCCTATTAATAGAAGAATGCCTATTTTATTTGCTTTACGAGCGATAAAACTATCAAGTTAATCCACACAAACCTTCATCGGTAGAGGCTGACGTCTTCGCCAGAATCGGAATCAAAATCAATAATCTAGAAATTCTTTAAATGCTTCATTAAGAGTAATTTATGTGCAAGGGATTTATGAGAACTAGGTTAAAAATAATAGTTGGTATCGTCCTATGTAGTGTTGTTAAAAATTCTCGATTCGTGTCTATTTTAAAAAAAACGGCCTAATTAAGATTATTACCAAAATAACATTCCTAAAGATTTTGCCCATAGTTGGCAGAAATGCTTGGATATCTATTTGACAAATCCCGAAATAACACTAGTCCTATGAATATGGTCGAAATTTAAATTATTTAGCATTTTCAGAATTGTTATATTTACCTATGTATATAATATATATTTGCCTTATCATCGTCTAAAAAGTTAAGATTTTCGAAAAATCTTTCTTTTAAAAGAGATATTGTTGTTTTAGGGTTTTGAATATAATTATATCAGCTTATGAAAATTCCCAAAATTTAACTTTATTTAAAGATGGATTAAGAATCTGCGCTCAGAATATCTAAGTATTCTTTGAATACTGATAAAAAAAATTATCTAACTGTCATATGATATTTATATCAATGGGTCCCTTCTTGTTTGTTAAGCAAGTAAACTTATATTTCATCATATGATTATAAGAAATTTTGTATAATGATATATACAGAATTCCATCTCGTTATTACTACCTGCCTAATGGAATAACTTAGCAAGCTATAAATAAGCTGATAATTTAAAATATTGCACTATCTTTTATTAACACCATTTACACCTAAAGCTATTTTTGACAAGTAATTATCAAAAATATAGCTATAAAATATATGACCTAAACATGGTATCATTTTTATCCTCTTAAATATACTATTTATTAGAGATCTGCAAAGTTAGGCCCGGCCCGTAACCGGCCCGGCGGCCTAATTCTATTTTAAATAATCGAGTTCGGGCCGGGTTTGGTCGGACCTTGGAATTTTTTTTAAATATATATCTAAATTTATCAATTTTAATATTGAATTTTTTAGGTGAAATAAAAATATTTGATTTTATTTATTGAAAACTAAACGACATATAACATACATGTCTTTTATTTTGAGTAATTATAAAAATTAATTTCTATATTTAAATAAATTCAAGCCGGACCGGGTCGGTAAATTTTATTTAAAAAAAATTTCGGTTTCTGGTCGGGCCGGCAAAATTTTTTTTTAAAAAAAATTTCGGGCCGGGCTTGAAAAGTTAGGCCCGATGCAGATCACTACTACTTATATTCATTACTACATTTTAAATATGCATTTATAAGGCGATCACATCAATTATGGCTCCCGTTCTAAACCAGAAATCGCTAATGGGAACCTGGCTTATATCTCCTAGAAAATTTTCAAAGTAAATTTGAAATTAATATTAATAGATACTAGGGGACTATACACTTGTATTTAAATTGAAAATTTAAAAAAAATCGCTAAAATGGAAGAAATATCATCCAAAATCCCAGTTTTGGGAATCAAATTGGGAATTTGAATGATATTTCTTCCATTTTTTTTTTAAATTTTCAATTTAAATACAAGTGTTTAGTCCCCTAGTATCTATTAATATTAATTTCAAATATACTTTAAAAATTTTCTAGAAGATATAAGCCAGGTTCCCAATTTTTAGCGATTTGTGTTTTCGCGATTTTTGTTTTAGCGATTTAGAACCTATCCCTCAATTATCTTATAGATTTTGTAAATATGAGGAAATTTAAAACAATAATTTATAAACATATTTCCTCTTAATTTCTATTATAATTCGAGGAGTAAAAGATAAACGAGAATAAAACACATTTAAATTAATTTTATACCAAATTTCTATTATTGAGGGAGTCGAGATACTTTGCATTATTTATTTGTTCCATCGAAATTTTATAAGACTGGGGTAAAAAAAATGTTGTTTATAAAATGTTAAAAAAAAACAATTTTTAAAATTAAAATTTTCCATTTTCCCGCTCAATCATGCCCGCCAAAAATTTTGGAAAGGCCTGTCACGAAAGTCGAGCCTATATTAATTTAAATACTATTCACACTCACATGACCTCACGAGACTCATCGTGTCACATGCAATTTCACTGCCCACCTCTGATTATAATAATAACTCTTAAATAGCGAATGAATAAAAAGCACATCCAAAAAGATCATAATCATCAATTTTGCAAACATTTTAATTTTATCCCAAACCAATATATAGATTTAGACATAAAGTATCCAATCAACAAAATAGATTAATGTTCGTCCCATCTTAACTGTGTAATTAAATATCTGTGCTGGCAAAACAAATACTGCATTGCTTCTCTTAATCAAACTTTATCAAATAAGAACTAGGGATTAATTATCTATTACTATATAAATTTATTTTGCTATATTATTGTTGTTTTATAAATATTTTATTTTAATGTTTCAATAATATTATTTTCGCTTGATATTGATTGTAATGTTTACTGTTCAAGGCGATATTTTAGATTGTGATATGTAATTTGGACATGTTATATGTTTTATTTTGAGTTTAAAAAAAAATTAATTGTTTTAATCAGAGATGAAATTCTTATATATTATGATAATTGCCTATACAAGATAGACTATAAATTTTTTCTATAAATAAATATCATTATCATCGATTCTGTATCACACAAGACCGTTATTAACTAAAGATTCTAACACCGTTATTCAAATGCTAATTCTAAGTGCAAGTTCCATCCTTTCAACATATTTAATATAAGATTTTACTAACTTTTAATGTCGAAAATGTTAATTTTGTAATTTTTAAAAATTTAATAAATATATATCCATAAGAGGGCGTTATAAGTAAAGTATCGCATTAAGGAAAACCCGAATGATAATTGATTATCTTTTTTTTTAATATTTGGGTACCATCGACAGTTACCAAGCTTTCAAGCTAATGATTGCGATAATGAATCTGACACTTAGGAGTGAGCAGAAAGATTATGTCGTATTAGATATGTTTTATTTATTTTTATTGAGTTTTCGCATCATTCTTTAGTTTTAGAAATTGATTTATGTTTAGAATTTAGCCATAGGTCATCTTTGATAGACACATAGGCGTAGTAGCCAGGGGGGGGGCAATGGGAAATCCCTCTTCAGAAATTTATCACTTTATGTGAATATCATTTTAAGCTAATAAAAAATATCCCCCTTAGTCCTCCCCCCACTCCCTGACATGTATGCATATATATCTTAAACATTAATTTGAAAGAAATAATGTAAAAATTGATATTTTTTTTTATAAAACTATTCATAATAATTTATACATTTTCGGAAAAAAAGCATTTATATATATAAAAAGTGAACCAAAAATGTTTATTTAAGAAATGGAATATAAGCCAAAAATAAGTATTAAGACAAAAGAGAAATAAAAGGTCCATAAAATTACTATCAAATATAATTTTTTATTAAGTGAGTAATTTTAATTTATTTATCTTAATAAAAGTAAAATCTATAATATATATAAAAGCCTTGTCACAAAAATAGCGTTAAGCTCTCATGTCACACTTTTCATGTCCCACTTTATATTATATATCTAAAAAATCGTTAATTTTGAAAAGTGCCTGTGGACCAATCGGGCAAGAACTTCGCTTACAAGGATTATTGGACTTGGGTTCGAATCCCGGCAAATGTTTTTTTTCTTAATCTGGTAAAATATTTTTTTTCTTCTTAATCTGACAAAATTAATCAAATAGATACGATTCAAAGAGTACGAGATTTATTTAAATACTTTTTTAATTCTTGAATTTATGTATAATTTAAAATTTAAACCATTATATGGGGAATCAGAATTTTCTCTTTTATTTGATGAGGGATGAATCAGAAATTTTCCTATCTTATGAGGTGTTATTTAAAAAATTATATTTATTTAGGGTTATTCTAAAATTTCCCATTATTTTGATAAAATATGTTAATAGAGTATATATTTAGTAATTTTAATTTATGTGTACAATTAAAAAGTCTTTTAAAATAAATTTTTATTCATTTGTATTTTATAATCTTAAAAATTATTCTTGCAGATGAGAGTAATTTTATACAACTTTATATCTCTTAATTAAGTAATTTTTATGCATAAGTAAATATTTGCATCTCTCTTATCTTTTCTGAAATTGGCCTTTCTACATGCATTCCATAGTTTTGATATTTTCTCATAACTTCATAATTTAATTGTAGAATGTATATTTTTCATAACTTATTATAACATTTTTGATTAAATGTATAACTTTTTTGTTTAACTTATATATAATTTGACTATGAAAGTTAACCTCCTATTATTTGTTAACTTAGAATATCTTTTTATTTTTTCTATTGTTATTTAGATACAATGTCTTAAATTTAAATTTATATTTTGTAACTAAGTAATAAATCATTTGGAAGGGTTGTGGTTTGTTTAAAATTTAAATTAGAATGAACATATTTTTAGCATGGTACTTTAATATGTATTCATGATTTTCATATTAATACCAGAATGATAGGTAAATCAGATATTTCCCCTTCATTTGATCCTAATTTTGAATAATTTTCCCAATAATATAAATGGCAAAAATAATATATAAGTCAGATTTAATTCTTATAAACCTCAACATCACACCTATTTTTCCTGGATCCAAGGGAAAAATAAATTATTCTGGGTTTTCCTGGGTTTGGGAAATATTTTTCACAAATGATATGGACTTGGAAGTACCATGGGAAACATTTTTTAAAATTAATATAGTCTTAGATTCCTGAAAATTTTTTAATTTTAAATATAGAAATTGGCCTAAAAATTTCTTTTGGAGACATGGCCAGGCCTGATCAAATACCAAGGCCCATGCAACTTTCATATTCTGATTGTATTTTTAAATGCATTGTGACTTTTTATATATTTTATTTCAGTTCTCAACTATCAAAATTATTATGATCTTTATGAGAAAATTTTCCCAAGTGCGTGGACCTGGCTTGTGAATTTTTTTAATATTAAGCATAGGTGTAATATTTAACACAGAATATTTATATGGCCCTCAGGTAAAAGCTAATTTAAATATATTTTTATAAAAATAGTATTCATTCTCAGTCATAATGGGTTGGCCTTTGTCTGAAGTAGGGGTGAGATGGGTTAAAATAGAATAAAAAATAGATAAGGTTTTTAGAGATTTACTTATCTCCTGGGTTGCAAAAAAATTTTGAAAATTACTATGGGTTGGCCAGGCTTGGGAAAATTTTTTTTATAAAATTTTTATAGGTTGGGCTGGGTTTGAAAAATATTTTTATAAATTATATTAGGCTGGGCTTGGGGAAAATTTTTCAAAAATATTGTGAGCTAGAATGCTCGAGAATTTTTTTATTATTAACTATGAGTCAGACATTGGCCTAAAAAAAATTTTATGCAGGCCTGGCGGCCTGATCAAAAAACCTAGGCCCATGAATCTGATTTTGATTGTATTTTTAACATTATGATTATTTAAATATTTTATTTCAGTTCTCAACCACCAAAATTATTATATTCACTGAGCTTGGAAGAATTTTTCAAAATTATTATGGCTTTGTACTTTGCCTGGGAATTTTTTTAATATTAAATATTAGGTATAAATGATCAGTAATATTTATCAAATAATATTGGTATCCTCAAGTAAAAGCTTTAAATTTAATTTTACCAAACCATAGTATTTACACTTAGTTTTAATGGATTAAACCTGGCATGAAAGGGGAGGGGGATTAAAAGAATAATAATTGAATATTATTTTCAAATAAGAGGTAACAACTATTATAAAAGTAAGAAGAAAATTCTCATTCCCCATCATTTTTGACGGGCTATCTTGTAGTATAATTATAAAACTATTGATAAAAATTAAATTATAAATTAAATAAAAAAATTAAAGCACAATACAAACAGTGGAATATTATATGTCGTAGATTTACAGTATATCTAATTTTATCAATTATCATATGACAATCAAGTAATTTTTACCAAGATAGCGAATTATATATTTTACAGAAAATTATAAAATATTGATAAGGACATTAGAAAATATTTTTAAAGACATTGTAGGATGAATAATATGAAGATTAATATCATTTTTTATTTTAATAGATGACGTTAAATAATTGAATGCAAATTGTTGCTATATTTATTATCAAGAGCATTGATAAGTAAAATTTGTTAAAATATTAACTGCAATATATTCTCCTTCTGATGGCGAAACTATAATATAATCCCATTTGTATCAGGCATACCCTTTGGTCTGATATTTAACTTGCTTACCCCCTTACCCTTACCCTTTCTAATAATATACATGATCCACTAGTAAGTGCTGAGTCATTAAAATGTTTTATAATTTTTTTCTGAGGGGTAAAGGAGATAAAGATGAAGCTTGGTAGGCATTAAAGATCAACCCAAAGAGATTAGATCTTTTCAAGACGTCGAAAATCCATATGGAAAAAAAAGAAGAATATCTATCCTTTTTTATAAACTAAAACAAAACTTTGTCATTACATCGGTCCAGTTAATTCAATGTTTAAAATATTATTGTCCGGAATTATTCAATTAGCATTCTCCCTTTAAAATTGTTTTAAAATATATTCCATGAGTTATTTAAAATGATTTATTTTATACCCCTGCAAAGCAGTGCAAAGATCTATCATGGAATAAAAACGTTATAAAACAATTAGGGTACAAGTGATAATATATGTATGTGGTCTATTGCAAAATCCTAAACCTAATATATTAAAGTTCCGGTTTACGTAATAAGGTTTTTTTTGTTATCTTTTATCGGGTTTCAAATTTTAAGTGAATAATTTTTTTTTCTTATTCTTACCTTCAGTAACACCAATCCAGAAATTTATCATTCCAAGAATTCCAGAAAGAACCAATGAGACTAATTTATTATTCATAATGTAAACTTTATATATTATTATTATTAATTTTTTTTTTTTGAAATTGATATTAAAATTGGGAATTGAAATTTATATTTTAAAGAATTAGGAAGGTAAATATTTAAAAAGTTTCTCTCCATCAATTAATTAAAAAAATATATATTATTAAAATTTTAATATTGGCTCAAGGAATTGTATGTTCGGATGAGATGTCAAAAGTTTAATAAATATTATAAAGTTTAGGCCTGCCAAAAAAATTAACCCTGATAAAAAAATTAAATAAACGATATCATCATTTCCTATTATAGTTTAAAAATATAACCTGTATTTCAATGAGATATTTTTCGATATGGCAATTATTTTATAAATCGTGATTGGAGATGGATACTGGTCCTAATAAGAATATATTAACTAACTAGATTATTTGTATCGAATGTTAATTTGGCAATTTTAAAATAATTTGATAAATATATGTCCATAAGGGGGTGTTTAAAGTATAAATATTAACGTATCACATTAGGGACCCCGAATAATTATTGATTATTTTTTTATATATATTTGGGTACCATTGACAGCACGCATCTAGCTAATGATTACCATGTGCTTGATAATAAATTCTGACGCTTAGGAGTGAGCGGAAAGCTTATGTCGGATTAGATATTTGTTTTATTTATTGAATTCTTATTACTCTTTGGTTTTAGAAATGGATTTATGTTTAGATTTAGCCTTAGGTCATCTTTGATCGCCTTGTTAATCCAGTGCGATTTCAAACTTTTCGCTAAAACTAAAACTAAAAATTAATAATTATGTACCCTTTAATCTATTGAAGGTGCATATTTTGCTATTTTAATATTATTTCAATTATAAAATAATATTAATGGATCTTAATATAGATATATATTTAAATTAAAAGTATTTTTTTAAATTCTATTATTTCAACCATAGTTTAAGAATTTTGTTGAGTATTTTGGAAAGCTGGACAGAGAATATTTGTTTAACATACTTATTTCAATCATTTAACTAAACATTGAATAAAAATTTTATGATTCTATATCAATTACTAACATCTGCATAGTTGAAGATACTAAATATATACACTGCTAACATATTTATCTTAGTACAATAATAATTTATTTTCTAAGTACTATATTTACATTCCCTATTAGGAACATAACATAGATATACTTTTAAAATCATTTTCCGAAGTTCCAGCAACTGTATGTACTCACAACTAAGCATAAACTATTTAGATTATTTAAATAGATGGCGTTAAATAATTGTATGCAATGCTATATTTATTATCAAGAGCATTGATAAGTAAAATTTGTTAAATTAACTCCAATATATTCTCTTTCTGATGGCAAAACTGTAATATAATCCCATTTGTATCAGGCATACACTTTGGTCTGATATTTAACTTGCTTACCCCCTTACCCTTTCTAATCATATACATGATCCACTAGTAAGTGCTGATTCATTAAAATGTTTTATAATTTTCTTCTGAGGGCTAAAGGAGATAAAGATGATAAGCTTGGTATGCAATAAAGATGAACCCAAAGAGATTGGATCTTTTCAAGACGTCGAAAATCCACATGGAAAAAAAAGAAAGAATATCTATCTTTTTTTATAAACTAAAACAATTTGTCATTACATCGGTCTAGTTAATTCAATGTTTAAAATATTATTGTCCGGAATTATTCAATTAGCATTCTCCCTTTTTTAAAATTTGTTTTAAAATATATTCCATGTGTTATTTGAATAAATGATTTATTTTATACCCCTGCAAAGCAATGCAGAGATCAATCATGGAATAAAAACTTTATAAAACAATTAGGGTATGTGGGTCTATTACAAAATCATAATCATAATCTATTTCCGGTTTTCGTAATGAAGTTTTTTTATTTTGTTATCTATCGGGTTTTAAATTTTAAGTGAATAATTTTTTTTTCTTATTCCTACCTTCAGTAACACCAATCCAGAAATTCGTCATTCCAAGAATTCCAGAAAGAACCAATGAGACTAATTTATTATTCATAATGTAAACTTTATATATTATTATTATTAATTATTTTTTTTTTTGAAATTGATATTAAAATTGGGAATTGAAATTTACATTTTAAAGAATTAGGAAGTAAATATTTAAAAAGTTTCTCTCCATCAATTAATTTAAAAAAAAAATTTATTAAAATTTTAATATTGGCTCAAGGAAGTGTATGTTCGGATGAGAAGTCAAAAGTTGGATAAATATTATAAAGTTTGGGCCTGCCAAAAAATTAACCCTAATAAAATGTTAAATAAACGATATCATCAATTCCTATTATAGGTTAAAAATATAATCTGTATTTCAATGCAATATTTTTCGATATGGCAATCATTTTATAAATCGTGATTGGAGATGGATACTGGTCCTAATAAGAATATATTAACTAACTAGATTATTTGTATCGAATGTTAATTTTGCAATTTAAAAAATTTTTGATAAATATATGTCCATAAGGGGGTGTTTAAAGTATAAATATTAACGTATCACATTAGGGACCCCGAATAATTATTGATTATTTTTTTATATATATTTGGGTACCATTGACAGCACGCATCTAGCTAATGATTACCATGTGCTTGATAATAAATTCTGACGCTTAGGAGTGAGCGGAAAGCTTATGTCGGGTTAGATATTTGTTTTATTTATTGAATTCTTATTACTGTTTGGTTTTAGAAATGGATTTATGTTTAGATTTAGCCTTAGGTCATCTTTGATCGCCTTGTTAATCCAGTGCGATTTTAAACTTTTCACTAAAACTAAAAATTAATAATTATGTACCCCTTAATCTATTAAAGGTGGATATTTTGCTATTGTAATATTATTTCAATTATAAAATAATATTAATGGATCTTAATTTATATATATATTTAAATTAAAAGTATTTTTTTAAATTCTATTATTTCAACCATAGTTTAAGAATTTTGTTCAGTATTTTGGAAAGCTGGACAGAGTATATTTATTTAACATACTTATTTCAATCATTTAACTAGACATCAAATAAAAATTTTATGATTCTATATCAATTACTAACATCTGCATACTTGAAGATACTAAATACATACACTGCTAACATATTTATCTTAATACAATAATAATTTACTTTCTAAGTACTATATTTACATTCCCCATTAGGAACATTACAAAGATATATTTTTAAAATCATTTTCTGAAGTTCCAGCAACTGTATGTACTCACAACTAAGCATAAACTATTTAGAAGATGTCTGTAAATCATTTTGATACAAATTTCTTTATATGCGCAATAAAATGTCACCTAAAAAATCTTTGTAAAACAAGGTACATTGCACGATTCCCAACCCTATTCTATAAAGGTTCCGGCTTTAGTATTGAAGTTTTTTATCGGGTTTCAAATTTTAAGTAACATTTTTTCTTCTCTTTTTACCATCAGTAACGCCAATCCAAAAATTCGTCATTCCAAGAATTCAGGAAAGTACCAATGAGAGTAATCTATTATTCATAATGTAACTTTATATATATATATTATATTTATTTATTTATTTTTGAAACTGATAATTAAAATTTAAAAAAAAAAAATTTTTAATCAAAAAATTATTATAATGATTGAAAATTTATATCTTCAAATGAGTAAAAGAAATAGGGATATAAAATAATATTAAAATATTGGATATTTGGTTTGAGTATAAATAATAAAAAAAAAGTATCCTTTTCCAACAAATATAAATAGAAAAAAATATTAAAATTTTAACAAATTGGCTCGAGGAAGTGTAGGTTTTGTACGGGAAATTAAAAGTTGAATAAATATTATTAAAGTTTAGCCCGCCAAAAAAAAAACAGTTAAAATAAAAAAAAAATTAACCAGATAAATATTTTAAAAAAAATAAAATAATCGATATATAATCAATTCCTATAAATAAATAAAAAAAAATATTTATAAGTTTGAAATATAACCTGTATTTGGCTCGGGCCGGGTCGAGTCGGGCCGGGTCGATTTTTTAATATCGCTATCATTTTATAAATCATGATTAGAGGTAAGACGCTGGCCTAATTTTTTTTTTCGCGGCCCGCCCGCTTCACGGTGGCAAAAATAAGTTAAAGCGTTTTCACGCTTGCTGCTAAATTTTTTTTTTAACTCGACGCTACCGCTAACGAAAGACCATATTCAAGCCCGTCACGCCAGAAAAAGTGACGATGATTTTATCAATCAAAATAAATATATAAAGAAGAAGAAAAAAGGATTTAAAAAAAATAATGGAAGAAAAAATTATTTTAAAAAAATAAACGTTAAAAGTAAAAGAAGAGAAGATTTAAAAAAAAAAGAATAGATGAAAAAATAAAGAAAAAAAATAATAAATTATTAAAATAGGTCTTTGTAAGAGTTTTTTGTATTTACACCCTAATTATTTTGTATCAGATAAAATGGCCCCGATTAGCATTATTGAACTTAAATGAAAAATGACAAGCCGTAGAGGTTAAAAGAAACACGTAATTTTAAAAATATGGTAAATATTATGTACAAATAAAATATATACCATTTTGCATTTAAAAGAATTGTTTAAATGCTACTCAGCGGCCATCATCATTTGGGGTATCAAAGGCTTCTTGTGAGTCCTCATTCTCTACACTGAAGAGATGTCTATCGAGCACTAGATTATAACGAAAGATCGAAGTAAAACAAAATTTAGTATAATGGCATATGAAAAAAATAAATAAATAACACTGCAGCTTTTAATTTCCATTTAAGTTAAAATTTTTATCATATCCATATAACATATTATTAATGTATATTTCACATTTATTAGTTATTACATTATCTTGTCTTGTATTCATAATTGCATTCTAAATAATAAAAAAAATCAAATAAATTATATGAATGTCCAACTATTTGTTTTATTTCAACAAAAAATATTTCCCCGCCGCTTTCAGGAAATTCATTGGCTACGGCAATGCAAAAAAAATTAATCAAGTTATTTAATGATATAATCCAATTACAAATTCACTAATACAGAAACAGATGTAAAAACATTAATTGATTTATAAAACGGTTGTCATAGAAATAGATAGTGATAGAAATAAGGTATAAGAGCCTTAATTGACATTTGAAAAAAATTAGAAAAAATAGGATTAAACGGTCCCGGCTAGACCTGACTTTTCGCTAAATTTTATAGGGTCGCCTCAGAAAATTATTGAAAAAAAAATTATTGGAACAAACATTAGAATAACTGGCAGGACCGAACAACCTGCACCTAAGATCTTAAAAGGCTGAAACTTACCGGGTTTAGCAGATTTCTAATATTGGTTTTATATTAGGTTTGTTGTTGTTTGGTCAAATTCTATTAGGCCCCGAGGAATTTATTTTTTTCCTGCTGAAAAAAAAAATTCCAGTACAACTTGGTAACTAAGGGGGTAGAGTTCGACAAATATGGCAGGTTAGTTTATATATTAATAATATTTGAAAGTACACCACCAATAGCTACTGGAATTTTCTATCCGTCAATATATTTCAAAAACTATTTGTGATCACCTTAAATCAACCATAGCTTCAGGTTTAGCCCCGTACCAAGTTGGTTTCGGATCACTGCAGTAGATTAGTTTTAACTAACCTCAAACCAGAGGAATTTATTGTAAAGCTTTAAATATCCAGGAATAATGTAATAGAAACGTTCCATGATTATCACTATTATATACATCTCAGTTAGGGAATCCCTTCCTTACTTAAATTCAATGATTTCATTAATAAATCGATGATAGGCCTCCAGCAAGGAGATCCATTAGCCCTTGCTTTTTTTTTGCGCGCTTAAACACTTTGACATAGCTCTTTAGCGCAAACTCAAGTACGCTTAGTACCTAGATGATTGTATGAATTCGGGGTCCATTTAATCCATTCAGCAATGCCTTGATATAATTAATAAGCATTTCGATAAATTCAATTTATTCTTAATGTTACATTTCCTTATATGAATTGTAATCAAATTGTGGAAGGCTCGTGGGAGAGACTTTAATGAATTTAATGGAACCTTAGTATTAATAAAAAGGAATGTATAAAAAATTAAATAATTCGGTTAATAAATCTTACGACTCTTGTTTTTCGCTAAACAAATTTTGTATCTTGAATTTTTCACGAACAAATACTAAATTTTTTCAAATTATAAAAACCATAACGCTGACTTTTATTTTAAAATTTTAATCATTTATATACATTGTTTTAATATGCGAAAAAAATTACAAGTATATTAAAAAATTCATAAAAAATAATAAAAATTACAAGTATTCATAAAAAATAATTAAAATTATTACAAGTATTCATAAAAAATAATAAAAATTACAAGTCTATTCAAGTTCATAAAAAAAAATATTCCTAGACTGCATATTCAAATTAATACTTAACAATCGTCTATCACATATTCACAAAGCGAATATAACACTTAGATTTCAAAAAAAATTCTAAATTTATCCATCCCAACTCTCTATTAACTTCTCATTGGATAATTTTCGACAAACACCCCTGCGAGATTACATTATTTCGTAGCCCCGTTAGGAGGTACAGAAGGAGTTTTCAAAATTTTACATATTCTACTATTTTTAAGTAAATTATCCATCCATCAAGCTTACTTTCTCCTCAAAAATGCTCTTTTATTTCGCATATTCCGCATATTCAATATTGTTTAAAAATCTCTGGTAATTTCACGTTTAAATAAAACATTTTTAGAATGGTACAAGTGTTACTAAGTCTTAAATTCAATTAAAACTCCTGGCTTCAAACAATTCTTCCTTTCATATCTAGAGGTTTAGGACTGAGATCTGCAATAACTATTGAACTCGTTTCTTTCATATCTTCTACAAAATCGGTGAAGCACCTTACTTCCCAAATCATTTTATTAAATGAGTGCTATTTTAATCACTATATTATATTAATATATAAATTATATTTTCACTATCTCAGCTTGCAATCAAATTCTGTGTTAAAAATGGATTATCAATATCACTCATAATATTTAAATATTAATTTAGCATTAACAGTTGAAGGATAATTGACTTTATTATTTAAATTATTTTATGCCCTAATAAAATAAATAAAATTATTTATTAATTGAAAATTAACAAAATTAATATTGTAATTAGCCAAGTTCAAAATCACCAATCAACTATATATTTCATTTATTAAATTTAATTACCATGCCTCTTCCTAAAAATATTTTAAAGGTCCAAATAAGTATAAGAGATTTCTTTATAAAAAGTAAGTATACATATAGTTGATAATCCTCTATTATATAGAATTGGTTACTAAATATTAGGTAAAATGCCACTTCTACAGACATATTTGACAATTATAGAATATATTATTAATATTTTAATAAACTTTATTAATCATTGTTTTTGATAATAGATATAAGTAACAATTTACATGCAATTCCATAACGCCATCTATTTATTTTGAAAAATATTGAAAAAATTAAACATCTTATTATTCATCCCACAATTGATGTAATCTTATTAGATATCTTTTTTTCCTTCTCTTTTTAATATGTTTTTAGGGAAAGCTATTTTTTCCTTCTTTGTAAAACAGTGTTAAGTTAAATTTTTATTACGAGTATATTTTTGATATTATTACAAACTACTATTATTTTATGATATAATATACCACTAGAGGTGGTGCGACTTTAATGTATAAAATCTTAATTGCTTCCATCATATCACTCTGGTCCTTATTTTGTAGTTACAAAATAATTAATTTTTAATGTGGCATCCTTACCGTGTAAACAACTCAAGGCATCAATATATTTGTATAATTATTTCTTCTAAATATTTTTAGTCTTCATGTTTTATTAATTTATATAGCACAATAAATTATGATATGAGTTTGCATCGTGAGTGTCATTGATATGACTGCAAATTAACCAGCAATCTTTTATTTGTGTGGCTATGTAATTTTTAATTATCATTCCTGCTGCTGAGAGCTTTTGATTGCATAATCAAAATGAGTAATAACTATCTTGTAGTTTATATATCATTAAAAATGGAAAAATTTTAGAAATTTAATATATCACAATAATTTTCTCTATTACTTATCTAGCTTCCATAGTGCTATCTAGGTCCAACCATCATATATTTTTATGATTTGGATCAGTCGTTTATATTCTCTTTCAACAAATATTGATTTGGTTAGGCCTACAAATTTTTCTCAATTCTATAAATTTGTCTAAACAACGTTATATTAGTTTAATGATCTTTTGTCTATATAGGTTAATGACAAAATATGAAATTCAGAATAATTGTTCAGTCTATTAATATAAAACCCACCAAAGTCTGGAAAAATAAGGAGTATGGAGGGAGAAGCCCCTACAAATTTTTTAGTTGAGCCACCTGAGATTGTAAAGGCTAGTTGTGGTTGGACAGAGGATGACCCATACCATCAGCCATAGTCGAAGCCAGGGACTGATCGAAAGGGCTCTATTGTGACTTGCTTAGGTGGACCTCTTAAGAATTATAGTGTGAAGTCCTTCAACTTCACCAGCTATCCAATCTGGTCTCAAAATCTAGTTCATTACGTATCTATGGACTTTGTTGGATCATGAGTAGAGAATCAATGAATATCACTTGGAACATAAACCTTATGGACGGCAATTCATACGCGTCCGAAGAGAGCAAGGTTAATTTGAGATATCTTTCCACATACGTCATCCCATTTAGGCAATGTATGTTGATTACCAAGATAAGTTTGGCTTTAGCAATGATGTTCACCTTCTTTACTTCTTCCATCTTCAGTAACATTTATGTGGCGTCTGATGGTAGAGTTATATAAGGCGGCATAGGCGTAGTCAAAATTTTCCTGAGGGGCGTGGGAATTAAAAAATTACTGGGGGCTTCGCCCCCAGACTTTTGGGCGGGCCTTCGGCCAGGTTACCTTAGTCTATATTGAATCATAAAATATTTTCACAAGATAGAAGGTTAATTCTAATAAAAAAGTAAGCCTGGAACAAATATGAAATATATTTTTATTAGTTTATATAAAATATAATAAATTACTTGTATATACATTAATATAAAATCATGGTAATAATTTATTCTAAACAAGTATAAGGAATTTATTTATAAAAAGTAAGTAGACATATAGTTGATATTCATCTATTATATAGAATTAGTTACAAAATACTAGGTAAAATTCCACTTTTATAGACATATTTGACAGTTAGAGAATATATTACATTTATATTTTAACAAATTTTACTAATCAATGCTCTTGACAATAAATATAGCAAAAATTTGCATTCAATTATTTAACTCCATCTATTTATTTTAAATAAAATATGATATTAAAAATTAATTTTCATATTATTCATCCCACAATGTCTTTTAAATATATTTTCTGATGTCCTTATCAATATTTTATAGTTTTCTGTAAAATATATAATTCGCTATATTGGGAAAAATTACTTGATTGTCATATGATAATTGATAAAATTAGATATACTGTAAATCTACGACATATAATATTCCACTTTTTGTATTGTTCTTTAATTTTTTTATTTAATTTATGATTTAATTTTTCAATATTTTATAATTATATTTTACTTTTATTAAGATAAATAAATTAAAATTACTCACTTTATAAAAAATTATATTGATATATTATATTAAGTAATTATATGGATCTATTATTAATAATTATAATACATTTCACTTTTGTCTTATGACTTATCTTTGGCTTATATTCCATTTCTTAAAAAGTATTTTTGGTTTAATTTTTTTATATATAAATGCTTTTTTCCATATACATTTGTAAAAAGTATCTGTGCCTAGATACATTTGTTAAGTGTTTTTTAATAACTCTAGTAACACTGTGTTTAGGTTTGTTTTCCGCGTACATATAAAATAAAGCCTAACTATGTAAACATATTTCATATTTAATCTGTTTCATGTTTCTAGGAGAATGTTTTTATTATTTTTAATATCAAATTATTTTTCACTCAAAATAATTATTATGCTATTTTCCCCCATTATAATGCTTAAATATAAAAATTAATATTAAACCCTGATATTTAAATATACAAATCAAATTATATTACGATTATAATATTATTCTATATTAAAAAAAAAATTAAAGTTTATTTTAAACACACTACTAAAAAGTCAAACGTTAAAAACTACTTTAGAATTTTATAATATATTTAATAATATATATATATATTTTTAATATCATTAATACACTCTCTTTTTCCTGCTTTTCAATTACTTTTTTTTTAAACTATGGAAGGATTAATTAAATGTCATTACGTTCATTTAAATAAAATATCTTATATTTAATAAGTATAAATGTATATAATAATATTAAAAATTATAAATCTAGGAATTTAGAAATATTTTATATTATTTCAATTTTAAATTAATTTTTTTAATTTTGTTTCAACTTATTATAATTCACTTTAAAAATTTTCATTTTATCTAAAAAAAATACATACATAAGGCTAATTTGAGTGTCATCCAGTTAGCAATAAAAAATAATCGTTTTTATTAGAAAAATTAGAAATTTCATAAAAATTATATTAAATTTATATTAAAAAAAATATATAAATTAAATTAAAAAATCGTTTTTATTTTTTGAAAAAAAAACCATTATAATGTATGTTACATATTTGCGTATATCGTATAATTATAATTATGAAATAGAATAAAAATAATTCCCAAAATAAATTATATATTTAAATCCGAAGTGGCTATATTATACATATATTTATTAATAGAAAAACATTTAGGAAAAGATTCAGAATTTTAATCGGAGCGTTGAGTGACACTATTAATTTAAATTTTATTACAAGGTTCTGACATTTTTTGCCCATTTAATGCTTAAATTTTTTTTTTGTAGTGTCCTGGGTTAAGGTTGAACAGATTTTTGAAATTAGGACAATGTGTAATATCGTATCACTATTTTAGTTTGTCGAAGAGTGTCACAAAAGATATTTAGCCAATTTCTTTTTGTTTTAGCTGGTCAGAGGAGGCTAATACAGACTCTCTTCTCTTCTCTTCTCTTCTCTTCTCTTCTCTTCTCTTCTCTTCTCTTCTCTTCTCTTCTCTTCTCTTCTCTTCTCTTCTCTTCTCTTCTCTTCTCTTCTCTTCTCTTCTCTTCTCTTCTCTTCTCTTCTCTTCTCTTCTCTTCTCTTCTATTCTCTTCTCTGACAACTGTTTGTTTTTTTTTTGAAAAATTAGATGAAACAAGAGACTTCTTATCGTTTATTCACTTTCAAAAAAAAAACAAATAAAATATTAAGAAACCGAATGGGTGTTTTTTTTAATGGCGCTAAATTATCAAATTAAAAATGGCCCGAGCCCAATGGTGGGCGAGGATGGCATCGGGTCCTGAATACTGTGTTGTTAAACGGCAACTCAATATTTCATCCAGAAAAATATTCTGCAAAGTCCCTGAAGATTTTGTTGGTAGAAGAGAAGCAAAGGTCATAACGTATATTATCCAAATTTCGAGACTTGAGCAAATATTTTTCTGGCTAGCTAAAATATTGAGTTAGCCGTTTTTTAAAGATCGGCTAAAAACAAGCCGTTTAACGATACTAGTCCTGAATATACTCTTTATATTTTTTGCAATTAAAGGATCTTATTAATTTTTCAAAAAAAAAACCCATTTATAATTTTCGTTATGTACTAAAATTATATATATATCATCGTATAATATTTTGCTTTTATTATATTTAAAAAAAAAATATATTTTTCGAGTGGATTCATAAATTCATAAAAATAAAATACATATTTAATATTCTTTAGATACCCTCAATTATTTTTGTGACAAACACAAAAAAAAAATCAAAAAAATAATTTTATTCAAAATAATTTTTAAAGCGTGTTTTGCAATTATATTGTAGATTCTGTGGAAAATTCCGCCAAAAAGTTATATTCCCATTATTTTTAAATAATAATGGGAATATATGTATAGAGTGGAAATGAAATCCTAGATTTCTCTATTTTTTTACTTACTTATTCCATTGTTAAGCCGTGTCACAATAGCTCAGCGAGGTAGCCAATAAGAGAGAAGGATGGGGGGGGGGCTGAAAACGTCAAATTATTTTCTAATTGGTGTATAAACTCTCTCCCACTTTAAAAAAAAATGGACGCCAAATGAACCTTTGCCTCCTGCCTCAGCTGAAACAATCACAGCTGCGACTCTATATCAGGTCTTCATTATTTGTTCTAGAGCACCATTTTGTTATTTAAAGTTTACTTTTTGGTCTAAAATTCGCATTCTTGTCAGACACGCGAATATTGTTATCTAGGAATATCGTTTACAAACAGTTAAGGATTAGGAATAATACAATCAGGTCTAAATTCATCATATTGTATGAACAATTGAGTGGTGTCGATAATATAAACCTCCTTTCAGAGCGGGAGACCGAACCGAAATTTTTTTTTTCAAGTTCGTCTAAAGTTGGGATTCGAACCTAACAGTTAAACCGGTAATGACCGTTATTATTTACTGAATCAAAACCGAACCCTGACCGTTAAAAAATTTGCTACCCGAACCTGAACCGAACCTCTAAAAATACCCGTGAACATTTCGTTAATTTTTTTTTTTATTAAAGATGATTTATGATAACTGATAAATCAGTAATCAATCATATTTAGATATTTCCGTATATTGCTAAGTGAAAGTCCTAGCGGCCCAAGACAGCGCATAAAAGTGTCTTTCAAGGTCATAAAACGCATTCTTCCTCATTATAGTCAGAAAAGGGGTCTTGAAAATATTTTAATTGTACAGCGGAAATTATATTTAGAAAATAGCGATAAAATTAAAAAAATATTCAATACGCCCTCGGTTTTATAAGGTTCGAACCGGACCTATATTTTTTTACTAACCGAATGCGAATCCCGAACCGTTATTTTTTTTTATCCGAACCCTAAACCTGAACGGAGCTGATATTCGTTAAGGTTGGAATCCCTAGTCTTAGAAATCCTAATAGACTAAAATCTTTTAAGATAATTCCACGTACAGTGTATTTATTCATCAGGCCTAGGTCAGGTTGAAATTGAGCAATTTTTCATAAATCGTAGGTTATTAGCAGACTAAAGTTCCTAGAAACCGTTGTCTTGGATAAAAATGATATTTAATTGATTAATAGAGCGGCTTTGGCACTATGGTTAAAGTTCTTTCAGGTGATTTGCTGATTAAAAATATAAGATCTTCTTCTTGATAACATTTTCAATTTTAGAAAATCATCGCCATTTTATTGGGTGCTAATTAGAGGCAAATAATTACTAACAAGTTATACCTATTATTTTTACGAAATTCTCAGTATTTATTTTTGTAGAATATTTGTATTAAATATAAAAATTGACAGCGTTTTTTTTTTTGATTTGTAAGAAAAAGAAATTGATCATTAATTTGATCGGTAAATAAAACTAATTTGTCCAGTAAATAAATAATTTATGAAATTGGTTATAGATAGGTGTCATTCAGTATCTTAAGAACAATATCCTTTCGTCCAATTTCTCAAATCGATAGCTATTCAGAGGATTAGATATCTGTCCCCTTCATGTGTTACAACAAATATTTCGAAATTAAATTCTTGGGACAGGGTCAAAACAGGTTCGGGAGACCAGGGATAGTCGGTGCAATTTTTGTCAAAATCATCCTAGGTCCGAAAAATAATTGTTGCATTTGAATTTACAAAAAAAAAAACTATGAGATAAGCCCATGCAACTACCTAACCTTATACATTGATAAATTTTTTAAAAATATTTTATACTTTATTCTCAAGATTGATTTTAGTAAAAGTAAATTTTTGCGCCAACAAACTCCAAACCCCGAGGCTTGTAGATTCATTTATTTTCTATTAAAGTCTTCCACAGGAAAATTATATTATTATTCCATTATTTACATGATGGACAATATTTTATTAACATATAAAATTGACAAAATATGACATTATTTTAAATTATAAAAAAATTGTGTAACATTTTTAATAATTTCGATTTCGATTTTTTCTTAATTACCATTGCATTATCATATATAATTAATTTAAATATGTAAATGATAGCTATACTTATTTTATTTTTAATTTTATTTAATTTTAAATTAAATTAAATTTTATATTATATCATATTTGTAAGCACAATTTGATTGATCCGACTAACCTTGTTTCTACTGGCCCCCTATAGTTACTGATATAATTAATGCCTTCCTAAAAAATATATATTCAAACATGATATATGATTATGAAACCATCTGAAATGTGGAAAAAGAGTTTTTAAAATTTCATACAATGTTATAATTCTATTATTTTTTAAAAACTCTTTCTTATTTTAATGGCACACCTAATATAAGTGGTGTAAAAACATTTCGAATTTTTATATTAAAAAACAACATTTTTTTATCATAAATTTTTTTTTTTTAATATCAGAGAAGTGTAAAATATTTTTAGCCCTCAAATATATACATACCAGGGACCAGTGGCGTAGCTAGGAATTTTCCTTAGAGGGGGTCCATACATATAAAAGCCTGGGGGGGCGAAGCCCACAGATCCCCTTTAATGGGCCTATCTAAAATCATAGCTTCGATAATATATAATAAATATATTTTTTAAAGGCATCAATAATATGTTATTATAATTTAGTAGATTATTCTCAATGTGACTTTATAATAATACTATCCAGAATAATTTCGATAGTACTATAATATCCTTCCACCACAAACATCAAAACCAGAAAAATATAAAGATTAATGGTATTTATTTTATATAGAGTCATTTTTTTTAAGTCTTTTGAACATATAATAAAAAAAAAGATTTTTGCTCTGGGAGGGGTCAAAACCCGAAAACCACCCACGTAGCTACGCCACTGCCAGGGACCTACAGGCCCGGACCGGATTTAGGGTCAGGTCGTATTTTAATCTTTTAAAATATACCGGGGTTGGGCCGTATATTTTAAAACCAAATATTTGAAATCGCCATTATTAGCTACAAAAAAAATCAAAGAATAGATTTAATATATTTTGAAAAAAATCCGGGCTTGGTCCTGAAAATTGTACCTCTGCAGGTTTCTGATACATATTATATAATGCTATTAACATAAATAAAATTTATTAATTTAACTGCTTGATAAAAATAAATAAGTAAATGGTTTATAATTAATTTAAATACTGAGATAGTTGCATCTTATTTTTGAGAACTAACCATCTATCTCATCAATATTTTTTTTAATAAGCGGCTCTTCGTCTTTTCTAACATACATACGGCTTCTTCCCCACAAGCTTGATCTGATCTCCCTATCCTCCAGACTGTAGGGACTTTTGAGATCGAATTTGACAATGAATTAAAGTTATTTATTTATTATAAATATGCCAACAATTCATTAAAAAAAATGGCAGGCTGTGGTGAGGGGGGGGGGGTGAATTCAGCTCTCCATGGGCTAATTGACCCTATTAGTTGTAATTTGTAATTCCAATAATTCGTTAACTTTAAATATTTACATTACAAACAAGGCCTTTTTTAAAACTAAATAAATAGTTAATAATTTAATCATATAATAAACCT
This sequence comes from Gordionus sp. m RMFG-2023, assembly GCF_954871325.1. Lineage (NCBI taxonomy): Eukaryota > Metazoa > Nematomorpha > Gordioida > Chordodea > Parachordodidae > Gordionus > Gordionus sp. m RMFG-2023. The sequence continues at coordinate 2,166,499 of NC_088779.1, read as the reverse complement.
ACTATGGGATTTAAAAATTATATTTTACATTTTAATAAACTTTAATAATACGATTAAATATTAATCATTGTTATTTTATCCCTTTCACTGTTTTATTTTTCCTCATATTTTTAAATTTAATTCGATATTATTAACGTCTGTATGTATTTAGTTTTGCCGCTATAAATCAGACATTATCGATAAATTGTAAAAGGTAAATTTATTTTTTCTCGTTGATATGGTAAATTAGGTAAAATTAACATATTGATTTTTTTGGTCCTAGTTAAATAATTAAACCAGGGATCCAATCCCGAATCAGAACCGAGCCGTTAAACCGCTTTTAACCGCTTTTAACCGGTATATCTGAATCTAAACAGCTAAAAAATTCTAGCCGAAACCGAACTGAACCGCTAAAATTTTTGTATAAATTGATTTATATTGGAATTGTTTCAAAGATTATTACCAAGCAGTTTTGACTGATCAGTGTGGGGTCAAAATTTTTATAAGCATTTGTATATTACCATTTTAACACTAAAAAATATTTAGGCTAATAATGACTAGAGAGATAAATTGAATCGATAATATACACATTATTTGCTGCATATAGTAATATTGTAAATGGCGCATCCTAAATTCAATATTACTGATAGTGACGTGAATGGGCACTACGGCGCAAATCTTGAGTGTCACTAGAAACTCAATAAAATCAAAATTATCACAACGCACAATTTGAAATGGATGTTTGTATACAAAAGTGGTCAAACCGGTTTTTAGAGGTTCGGAACGAATCGATATTTTTTATTTTTTACGAACCGAACCTAAATCTTGAACAGTATTTCTATCCGAAGTTGAACCTAGACCGAACCGATATTCGTTTCAGTTCGGATTCCTGAATTGAACATGTTATATATAAAAATGGTATTAATTTTATATCAAAATCAAACATATTTTTATTTTCATCACTTATCAAAAATTATTGTTATTTAGAAAATTTTTACATTTGTTTGATTTGATAAAGATAACTTCTGATATTCCTAATTCCGAGTTCTACACTATATAATCTTATAAATATTTTTGAAAGTTTTAATGATCCATGATCCTAATACACTAGCGACACAATGGCCCCCTAAACTTTCTTCATAGATGGAAACAAAATACAACCCCCTTCCCCCCCCCTTGCCCTAAAATAACAGTTAATTATTTTTTGACACCCTTTTGGCAGTCCCCGAGGTAATAAAATAAGGAAAGCAGAAATTTTTTAAAGTAAACGATAAGGTAAAAATAAACGAATAATTTGTCCAGTCTGAATCATAAGCCTCAGAATCCTGTGCCTCAGAATCATTATCAACATCAGAAGAAGAAGCTAAATAATGTATTAATTTTAATAAAAAATAAGTTTACGATTCTCAGAATCTGACAATTCTTTAGATTCTTTAACCATCCGGGTCACGTGTAAATAATTACATCCCTACTATCAGCCGTATATAAATATTTCGAAATTTAGAGATTTTTTTCAAAATCTTGACTTGACTTGAATTTAAATGGTAAAATTCACAGATATCCTCAATATCATTCCCATCGGTGCAAAAAATGATGTTTGGTTTAAAAAATTTCATCGATTCGTCATTGTATCTTTCATTAAACTGACTGAATAATGATCAAATCAAGTGCAGCATTGAAGTCTAGAAACTTTCAAAAATCAAAAGGCAGATTTCTCCCCTTCATAAAATCTTGTGCCTTTTGAAAAAAACATTCCAACAAAATTCAGCCTTTTTATCTTATTAAGATTATAAAAAAATTAATGCAAGACAATAATTTATAAATTAAACATATATTTGTCCTTTATTACCATTACTATTCGAAATAACCAATTTATTTATATCCTGATATAGAATCTTAATTACTTCTTTTATTTCTTAATTCTCGGAGGATAACGACAGATCTCTCCACAATATCCAAACGATCATCGTTATTACATTCCAAAGTTTCTACCATTCCTGGTCTGCCGTTCTTGATTTCATTTAAAACTACCTTTAATCTACTTTCCTAGACCGACCAACAATCAGCCGACACTGGAGTGTCTTTTTCCAATTACCACATACCCTGGTCGCAACCAGAGTACATTTTCGAAACAAAAATTTTATTATAATAGATAACCCATATAGTGTGATCAATAATAAAATTGTCACTAATGCATTGTTTACATCAAATTTATCAACCATTTGATACAAATTTTGATAAGTAAGACTCGGATATTCCGAAATTTTATTAAATAAGCTAGGCTCAATATCAAAATTAAACATAAAGCCCATCTCATGATATGGAAAATTAATATTACTTTAAATCGGCCGTGAATAAGTAATTTTAGAATATTTAAATATGTTTTTTTTTTGTTTTTTAAAATATTTTAAAGATTGGGTGTTAAACGAACTAATCTAAAAAATATTTTTTTTAAAAAACTATTAAAAAATTTAAACAACAAAAAATGTGATTGCGTTTGTGTCCTGAGGAGAGATACAAAAATTTAAATTAAATATGTTTTTTTTTACCTTATAATAACGAATAATTTGAAGAGTTGTTAAAAGATACTTTTTAAATGGATCTAGATACAGATACATCGTTTAAAATAATATCTAGATACAGATATTTTAATCAAAAATCGATCTAGATACAGATATCACATTTTTATATCTAAATACAGGATCTAGTTACTTATATCTAGATCCTTTAACAACTCTGATAATTAGGTATCGAATATCTTGTAGTCACGGTCAACACTGACAAAAAAAATACTTTGGCACGAAACTAAAGACGCTAATGAAGGTCAAAAATTGCAAAAGTCATGATTTTTTTTTATATCTTTTATTGGTTTGCATATAAAAATTAATAATCTTAAAAAAACATTTCTTCATATAAGAAAAAAATTAATCCCCCCCCCCCCCTAAAAAAAATGGTTTTATAAAAGTTTCATATAAAAATTAATTAATTTTTAAATAATTTTTCATAAAAAAATTAATTTAATGATAAAAATCATTTATTTTTTTTGAGTTTGTATTTCACTTATGTATTTTAATGATTTTTTTTCCCAAAATCATTTTTTTAATCGTTTTTGTTTTAATTAAAAAAATCAAAGTTAAAATGATTTTAAAAAGAATCAAAGTTAAAATGATTGACATTTCGACTAAAAAAAAATCATATATAAAAAATAACTAACAATTTACATTTGGTTTAATTAGATTTTTTTTTTATAGTGTAAATTGTAAAAAATGATTAGAGTAACATATTATAAATTTGATAATATTTTATACGCAAGATGGCGTTTATCGTTATTTAAATAATAGTATAATAAATAATATAAAATTTTTTTTTTAGGGAATTCAATTTTTTTATTAAAATTCAAAATAATATTATAAGATAATAAATTTTAGGTCAATTTTCAAAAGATTGGACATTTTGTCGTAATTATAATTTTTAATTTTTAAATAAAAAAAAATACTATATAATTATTATATTTCTTAAAAAATTTGCTTCTTATTACTAGTGTTGGAAAATATTTAACTTTTGTAGCTTAACTAGTTACAGTTGCTCGTTACATTTCAAAAGTAACTAGTTACATTATAAGTCACTTTGCGCATCGTCATATAACTCATTAATTAATATATATAAAAAAAAATTATACAAAATTTATTTATATATATATAAAATATATATACCGATAAAAAAAAAGTATTGTAATAATGGAATAATATTTATATTTACATCGAAAATTAAAAATATATTATATTTGCAAATGAAAACGAATACATTATGATGCTCTCTCCATAAATATATATTGTATGTATATATATGAATATTTAATTAATATTAATTATTCTTAGAAAGTTAGTTTTTCAAATTAATTCTTCTATATAATAAGGCAAAGCAATCTTGTTTCATATTAAAATTTATAATTATTTAAGACAAATTATGAAATGTAATAGGTTTATGTTTTTATAGATTAGCTATGGATGACTTCTTAGAAAGTTAGTTTTCAATTAATTCTTCTATATAATAATAATAGGGCAAAACAAAAAATCTTGTTACATATCAAAATTTATAACTATTTAAGAAAATTATGTCATAACAAATGTAGAAGGTTTGTGTTTCCAGAGATTAGCTCTGGATGACTTCTTAGAAAGTTAGTTTTTAATTAATTCTTCTATATAATAACAAAACAAGAATTTTGTTACATATTAAAATTTATAACTTTTAGGACAAATGATGTCAAAATAAAATTTACAGATATATATGTTTCCATAGATTAGCTGTGGATGACTTAGAGGCTGAAATATATATTTTTTTATTTGGAAAATATAGGAGACATTTGACACATTATGTTACTTGTACTATCAGATCTTCCAAAACTTGGCCAAGGCAGGGTCCATTTTTTTAGCAATTCTGGTAGAAGGGGAGGGTATAATTTCTGCATCATACCGAACCAGTAGAATGTCATCCTCGACAAATGATGGATCAGACTCTCAGAGTTCGTACTGTATTCTGTTTCTATCCAGGAAAAATTAGAAATAACACTTATCTTGATTAGGGAATAGAACAATCTGTTGACAGGCGAAACATGCAGTTACTAAAATGTGTCTAATTTATATATAATTATAAATAAAAATTTCAGGTCAGGACAAAAAATAAATTTCCGGTTGGGGTAAATTATTAGATTTTAAGGTGGGACTGAAAAAAAAATTGAATATCTGACTTTTTAAAAAATTGGAAAAGGTTGTTCTTTTGATTTCTTAAATCTGTTATCTTTTTAAGGTTAAAAGCGATCATTTTTAAAAAAATTTGAGCCAATGTGCTCATGCTTTTGTTAGACTTGGTTCTTATAAATTATAAAATGATTACTTCTAAAAATGGGTTTTTTTTAGATAATAATTTTTTTCACTCAAATATTTTTACAAATATGATATTTATAAAATAAGCAGTTGTTTTCAAATAATATTCATTTTAAAACTTATTGCAAATATATATTTTTAATGTTAATTCATCACCATCCAAGTCTATTAGCTTATATTAGAACTGTATAATTTTGGAGTTTTTTTTAATATTTTGGTCAAGAAAATTGTGATAATAATAAGAATAATAAGGGAAAGTGTATTAGAAAAATTAATTTTTTATTTAATGGGCAAAAATATGTAATATAATGTGCTCTAAATTTTGTAAAGAATTATTAATAATATTAAAAAATAGGTTTTACTACTTGAATTTTGGTCACAAAATTATGTAATCCAAGCAACGTAATAATTTAAGAAAAGAAAATGTATTTTGGACAGCGGGAAATTATACTTACTTACTTACTTACTTACTTTCTTTCTTTCTTTCTTTCTTTCTTTCTTTCTTTCTTTCTTTCTTTCTTTCTTTCTTTCTTTCTTTCTTTCTTTCTTTCTTTCTTTCTTTCTTTCTTTCTTTCTTTCTTTCTTTCTTTCTTTCTTTCTTTCTTTCTTTCTTTCTTTCTTTCTTTCTTTCTTTCTTTCTTTCTTTCTTTCTTTCTTTCTTTCTTTCTTTCTACATAATTAAAAATAAAAAAATAATTTATTTGAATATATTATTTAGATTTATACTTACATATTTATTTATTTTAAGTAACTAGTTATTTTTGGCAGTTACATTTCTAAAAAATATAACTACAGTTACTAGTTTCAATTTTTAATATATAACTAATTACAGTTTATTTATTTATTTTTTTAGCAAAAATGCTATTATTTCAAATAAAAACATGACATAATAAATTATTTATATTTATTGCTTAACAAAGTAAATTTAATATGTTAAAAATGAAGCAATACACAATAACGAAATTCAATAGCTCGTAGTTGGCACAGGGGTCTAGACATCTGTTAGCGAAATCAAAATATCGAGTTAGCCGTTTTTAAATGAGCCATTTAACAAAACTACCCATAATAACAATACATTCATTCATTCCTTCCTTCCTTCCTTCCTTCCTTCCTTCTTTCCTTCCTTCCTTCCTTCCTTCCTTCCTTCCTTCCTTCCTTCCTTCCTTCCTTCCTTCCTTCCTTCCTTCCTTCCTTCCTTCCTTCCTTCCTTCCGATTAGGAATCAAGAAAGGTTTCGTGGCGTATCCCAAGTAAATAATTTGTGGAATAATTCACCTATTTTACGTGTAATTAAAATATAATTTAAAAATACCGAAGAAAAATAAGACAAATCAAATGTAAAATAAGTGTGAAGGGGGGAATTTTTTTTTTTTTTTACTATTTTAAAAAAATTTATTGAAATTATTGACAATTTGTCTTTATTTTATCGAAAAAACAGATTTTTTTTTAAAAAAAAAAATTACTAAGATTCTTTTTTTTAAAACTAAAAAGATAAAAAAATTGTTAGCTTCAAAAAAACTGAAGAAAAGTAAATTGTGAAAAATAATTTATAAAAATTTTTTTTCCTGAGCCAGCTAGCTCCCCTGAGATTGTAAAGACTAGTGACACCATTGCTTAATAGAAAAAAACTTTCAAAAAAATAACAGTATTAGATAAATTTAGATACAATATAAATATTTTTAAAAAGATCCGTATCGACCGGGCCCGAATTTTATAAAAAAATATTCGGCCCGACCAAACCCGAACCCGATTTTCTTTTAAAAAAATAGGCCCGGGCCGGGTTCGGGCCGGATACCGGATTTATATATATGTAAATATATATATAAAATGAACTACTCTTGAGGAATTTCAAGATTCATAATAATCTTTTAACTTATCAAAAATCTTATTTAAGGCTATGTTCAAAACTTTCACAAAATTTAACGAAATAATTGTGTTAATTTTTTTTATATTAAATTTATAAAATTTTCTAGAATTAAGTTTTGGACATGTTTTTGTTTTTATATCTAAAATAGCTTATTTATTTATTTTTCATCAAAGTTTAGAAAGTTTGCGAATTTAATCTTTCGATATTTTGGACACAGATTTTAAAAAAAAGAAAAGGAAAAAACGATTAACGCGTTATAAAGTTACGAATCAACGTGATCCTTTCCTTTCTTTTTTTGAGCCACGTGATACCTGTTGAGTTGACCAATTATATAGTAGGAGGGATAAATTTCGCCATTTTAGCTTTAGAAATTAGCCATATTGACGCCATTTTTTTTTTCTCATATGTCTCATTTTGTGCATGTTGATGATCACGTGATAAAAAAAATATCGGGCATTAAAAGACGCTAAGGGTTTATATTTTTATTTTTATCTTTCAAAATTGAAAAAATTGTCAAAAATTTGTAAAAAACTTTACGAAAGAAAAGAAGAAGAAAAAAGTTTGGAATAGAATGAAAAGAAAATAATGGAAAAAAAAAATATTTTTAAAAAATAAAAATAAATCCAGTACTATGCTTTTCATAGGTTCATGTCTTTTTTTTTAAACATATTTTTAACATTTTAAAATCATTAATATAGCGCTGTTATTTATTTTTGGAGATACTTATTTTCCCTTGGTTCGCATCTCCAGCATTCTAGAACATTCTATACCCTAGGAATTTCAGACAATTCTGCCATGTCGTGTTTGGAATACCTATCCGAATTTGTAAACAACAGAGTTGTTAAAGGATCTAGATAAAAGTATCTAGATCCTTTGTCTAGATATAAAAATGTGATATCTGTATCTGCATCTAGATAGATTTTTGATTAAAATATCTGTATCTAGATATTATTTTAGACGATGTATTTGTATCTAGATCCATTTAAAAAGTATCTTTTAACAACTCTGGTAAACAATCTTTCCGCTAACCTTTGAGTCAGTTTTAAAATTTATATATATAAAAAAATATGGCGGAAAATTCTTAATAATAAATTATTATATTAAGTTTAAAAGTTCGCGTAAAAATTGTTCCGAAATTTGTAGGGTAGGTGTGTATTCCAAACATGAAAGGCATGCATTTCCGTTTTTAAAAACCCGCCTTAAAACCTGATTTAAAAGTTGAAAAAAAAATAACGCCTTGCCGGAAAAATCACATTGGCGCTAACATATATATATTAAAAAAAAATTCATATCTAAAATATAAATGCAAATTAAGAGGGTGGCTTTGTAAGTTAGCGGAAATATCTGATATTTACCATGTAGATAACTAGGCTTAACGTACATTTACAGCGTACATCAAGTCTTTCAATGATTTAAGTTGTGTAGACTCTTGCTAAAAACTCAGATTTTTTTTTGCTAAGAATCCTATTACATCTTTACGCTAGACGTATAATTATTTGGGAGGTTTTTTTTATTTTCTAGAGTAATCCTAAGAAAGTAGCGCCATTACTTCTTCGAGTAACGTCTACGGTTTTTATTAAAATGAATCTTCAAAATTTAAAAAGGGGCAAAATTAAAATAATTTTTTATTTATATAAATTTAAATCTTAGAAAAGTTATGCTTCTTCAAATTTAAAAAGATTTTTTAATGATAAATAATTAAATAAAAATAAAATTATTGCGATATTTATCTTGAAAAAAAGAGGGATTAATTCCTACTTCTTCTCATAAGCACTAATCATTATTGATTTATCATTCATCCCTCTAATTGAATTCTTCTTATTTTTTATATCTCCATCTTCTTATTTTGATTTTTAGTTTTTTTTTTGGAGATGTTTTATATAAATGATTAAATTAGAAAGAAAAAAATGGGAAAAATAAAATCAAAATATTTTTTTAAAAAAAATGAATAATTGTATTAATAGAAAGAGAAAGAGAAAGAAAGAAAGAACAAAGGATTTTATATGATAAGAAAAATTTTAACGGGGAATTGTATAGACAGTTTTCGTCGTTAAATGTCTAATCATTTAATTTTTTTTTGTACGATCCTTACCAGGATTGAGCCTGAGACCTTCTGCTTCCAGGCATACATCATAAACCCACTAGGCCACCCCGGCGATATCTAGTTCATTTAATAATTTATATATAGGAAAAACTGATATAAATTATATCAAATTTTTAAAAATTCAAAGGTTCGCGGTAAAAAAATTGTTCAGAAATTCTTAGGGTAGGGTTGTATTCCAAACATGAGAGAATGTATTTCCGGTTAAAATCAGGAATTTTTACACATGTTATTTTTTTTTACTCTCTCAAAAATTTATTGGCGGAAAAAAAACACACATTGCGACTAACATTTGTACATCTATTGACAAAATTTCGAGGCTTAGTTAATAATTTGGCGAAATATCGATTTCGCTGATAAAGCCAATAGTATTTGTAAGGTTCTGATATAATTAATTTTTTTTGTATCATGATCCTTACAAAATAATGCTAATTTTTCTTTTTGGCTGAAATAAATAAATATCCTAAAAGTAGTTAGATAACGGCTAGTCTTCTCAGCCCATATAGGTCCGAATGAGAGTTGGTAAGGGCCAGGGGAGTTATTTGAATTAGTTTAAAAAGAAGAGAAGAGAAGAGAATAGAAGAGAAGAGAAGAGAAGAGAAGAGAATATTTTGAGCAGATACGATATATACTAATCATTACTATTTATATTAAGATAATTCGTGTGTCGCGCCTAAATAGCCGCATGATGAATTAAAGAATATCAAAAAAGGCAAATATTAATAATAAAAAAAATATTATTTTTTCCGGGAAATGTTTTATTTTTTATAGAAAAAGGGGATTAATTTTTGGTTGTATAAATTAATAAAATAAGAAATTTTATAAAAAATTTAAAATTTCTTATAATTTTTGCCGTTTAAATTTTGAAGAAATTTTTTTTTCTTTGAACGTGTTAATCTATCTCATTAGTAAAATTATATACACAAAATACATTTAAATTTTGAGTCTTTTTAAAAATTCTGAGAAATCTATATCTTCTCTTCTCTTCTCTTCTCTTCTCTTCTCTTCTCTTCTCTTCTCTTCTCTTCTCTTCTCTTCTCTTCTCTTCTCTTCTCTTCTCTTCTCTTCTCTTCTCTTCTCTTCTCTTCTCTTCTCTTCTCTTCTCTTCTCTTCTCTTCTCTTCTCTTCTCTTCTCTCTCTCTTCTCTTCTCTTCTCTTCTCTTCTCTTCTCTTCACATATATATAACATTTGTCACGAATATGTCACGAAAAAAATAATAAAGATAAAATATTTTGGGAGGAATTTTGAGCTGAACCTCGTGTGTTGTTTTAAATAGCTAGAATTGGTCCATTTTTTTTAAAAAAAAAAGGTGGCTTAATATTTTAGCCTATACCTAGAGATTTCGTTAATAGCTTGTCCAATGTACTATTTTTAGCAGTCGCCCTCCATAAACTATTTTAAAATCAAGGAATTCCTAACCCCCACGAGGTTCCATATCCCAATTACGTCATCTACATTATATTTAAATATTCAGCAATTATATATATATATATTATCATTTATAAATTCTAATTATTGTTAAATTGTGATATGAAAATGAATGAAAGAGGTTTCTTAACCTCCCGATTTTTTATTTTTAATAATTTTTGTTGGTTATCCACCACCTGGTTTATATTTTATTCGTGATGTAGCGACCCTAATTTTTCAAAAGGTTTTGCAGATAGAGCACTCTAATCTTCAGTGAGCAGTTTAAATGGGAGGAAGGTTATAGGGTTAGAAAAGATAGGAAATTATTATGTTTGCCGCTGATTATGATCCGACTCAAGGAAATTGCCTTTATACGACAGCTGATTTATCCAAATTTCTAATCGTCCATTTATTATCACGTGATCTGTCAGATTTGACAAGTTATCCATAAAAAATGGTTATATTATGATTTAAAAACCTATTTTTTTGCTATATCATAACCCTAATCCATCACATCAAACCCTTATTTATAACCTAATGACATATAATAATAATACCTAGACAGACGATGCATTCATTAAAAGTGTACGTCATCGAAAACAGCTGGGGACGTCATTTTGATTACCCGTATCATGATTAAAAATTTTAACCGAGAGGGCCAATTTATTCCTATGCCTGACGCAAACTTTATTAAAGAATTGCCTGGATCATCGAAATTAGGAAGCAAGTTATCAATTCAATAGTAGTTTTTAACGTGAGAATATTTGTCTATATGGGTTACCAAAAATGGCGGGTCCAGCTGATTTGCATTCAACGACGCTTTCGATATGTTTGAACTTTTTTAAAAAAATGTCATTATATTTATATACTCTCGAAAAATAAGAATAAATTTTATTTTTAGTTCCCCCCAAAAAAAATATATAAAGCAAGTTTCAAATTAAATATTAAATATTAATTTTTTATTTAATAAAAAATAATAATAATAAAAAAATAGATATTATTAAATAAACGAAATAAAAAATAAAAAAAATAGAAATATATTATATAAATATAAGAAAAATTTTTTTTAATATACAATATATATTTTGAAAAAAAAAATCCAAAAATTTCTAGTCTGAACATATTTCTCTTCATCAAGAATTCTTAAGATCCTCTTCAGGTATGTGGAGAATTTATTTTTAAAATATTTTTTGGCTAATTTTGAGCCGTTTAAAACGGCTAACACAATATTTTGGCCAGAAAAGTACTGCCTAAACCTCGAGATTTCGTTAATGTATACCTAAGGTTTGTTCCTTTCTACGAGCAAAATCTTCAGGCTCGCCTAAGGATCTTTCTGGATGAAATATCGAGTTAGCCGTGTTTAACAACACTAGAAATTTTCCCGATCCCCATTTCAAAACGTTCAAAATCTAATAATTGTTGTGTTATATTTTTTATTTTTTTTTGGAATTGAAATGAATGGGATAATAGGAATAGGATCGAATTCATTGAACATAAGAGCTTGGAGAAACTCCAACATTTTCAAAAAAAATAAATAATAAGGATTGAGATGCGCATTTTCGCCTCAAAAAAATGGGTTTATAACTTTAAAAATCGTTCGTTAAAAATTGTAGGAAACTTTGTAAATATATAGTATATTAAGCATGAAATTAGATGGACCACTAAGACCCCTGGAATTAAAATTAGCATGGTTCTTCTTGTTAGTAAACAAAAGATCTCATGTATAAAATGAAAAGGTCAGAGTTCTGGTTTTAATATAATTTATATTTATTTTTTTTGTTAGTTCTCGATTTCAAGTTCAAATAATAATTGTTAAAAATTCTTTATTAGTTATAAATTTGGGAAATGTTCCTTGGAAACTTAGGGATTGTGTCCGGCCGGAATCCAGAGATCAGATTCCGAGGAAATATGAAATATCGTTAGGAATAACTTCTTAATACATTAAATAACAACATTTCGATTTTTCCTCCAAGATATTTATATTATATATATATATATGATTGATTTTATTAGATCCTCCATTTATATAGTAAGATTATAATAGAATACTTCCCTGAATTTTATGTTAGGTCGAAAAAAAAACTGAATATTTAGAGTTGAGCTTCTTAAAATTTCGTTTGTCTTCTATAGAATAGTGTTGTTAAAGGGCTAACTCAATATTTTATCCAAAAAAATATTACGCAGGCCCCTGAAGATTTTGTTCCTAGATGGTACAAAAGTCTAGAACAACTATTAGCGAAATCTGGAGACTCACGCAATTTTTTTCCGCCTTAAATATAGAGCCAGCCGTTTTTTTCAACAGCGGCTCAAAACGAGCCCTTTAACAACTCTACTATATAGAATAAAGGTTTCAAACTTATTTATATCTAATTAATATCGGATTCGAATAACTCATTTTAGTGGTGGGGGGGGGAAGGGGGGGGTTATTTTTTTTAAAAATTGTCTCTTTATTGTTCCCATCGGGACATTTCAAACGAAATTTCCATTAAAAATTTTCAAGAAATTTTTTTTTTAACATTCCTGTCATAAACTAATTATCATATTAACTTGTTGGGCAGATAATGAGTTAATTTATTTTGTTAATTCTTAATATAATTCCGAAGGATATAACAGGAATTTAGTGGTTGTTAGAAGGCCCACGATATAGGGTCAAATTTAAAAAAAAGGGGGCCGGATTAAAATTTTAGCCTAAATCATATTCCGTAAACCTGAAGATTTTGCTTATTGATTTATTTGTCTAATCTCGCGGTCTACCTATATAATTTTAAACTAAAATCTCGCATAATTGGGCTTTTTAACAATACTTAAAAAAGTTGATATAATAAAAAGTGGTAGGTTATATTATATATAAATTAATTTTTTTTTAAAAAATACAGGAAATTTAAGAGCCAATTCTCTTCTCTTCTCTTCTCTTCTCTTCTCTTTCTCTTCTCTTTCTCTTCTCTTCTCTTCTCTTCTCTTCTCTTTCTCTTTCTCTTCTCTTCTCTTCTCTTCTCTTCTCTTCTCTTCTCTTCTCCTCCTCTCTTCTCCTCTCTATTTAATTTCTCTAAAAAAAAAAATATAATTTTTATGAATTTTTTTTTTGCAAAAAATACATTATTAATATAATAATAATAATTTTATTTTATATAAATATTAAAGATAATTATTAAAGTTAAAGGAAATAAAAAATGACGGGAAAATTGATTTCTATAACATCCTCTTGGCCCGCATGTCCCCGTAAATTTTATTCCAACAAGATCCGTTCTAATTACAACATTTGGTTGGTAATCTTGGGCGCGTTGGTAGTATCCCAATATTTTGGAGGGGCGTTTCCGCTCATGACGGGCGTTTTAGCTAACGACATATTGATCAAGAAGCAGGAAGACCTTTCAAGCTTCCTACGAAACTACGGGAGAATGATTGACGCCATGTCAAGACCTAGGTAATAAATTGTTTCATCTAACAAACATGTGAATCACGATAATTTCTAAAATCTTCTTCATTTGTTTAAGCGTTTAACTTTTAGCATTCAATTATTTTTCAGTTCTGCCAATTGAAAAAAAAGTTACGATTGCTATATCAATATAATATACTTCCCCCCTTGTCTCACTATCATTTAAAATAAATCATATGGTGACACGCCATCTTGGGTTTATAAATCATATGGTGACACGTCATCTTGGGTTTCCACCCCTTTATATAGTAATTTTATTAAAAAATTTTTTTTAATCTCATTGGATTACCAGATAATCTAATATAGGGTAGCCATAACTCGCGGATGTTAATTTAAGATGACAACCGAATATAGTTTTATATTAAACCATTGTTGTTGTTTTAAAAATATAGAATTAATTTTTTCATTATGATTCTTCTTGGGCTGGGTTAGTTTAGACGCCATTTAAATCGTTAAAAAAAATTAAGCTAATTTGTTAATCGTAAGGAATAAATAAAAAAACGCTGTGTTTGGAAGCGCGCAACTATTAAGCTGAATTATTAATCGCTTCGAAAAAACGCGCCGTGCTTAGAAGCGGTCTTAGCAAGTCACGTGGGTAAGTAGTGTTGTAAAAACGGTTCGTTTTGAGCCGATTCTTAAAACCGGAGTTCAATATTTTAGCCAGGATAAATATTGCCCTAAGTCTCGATATTTTCTTCGACAGATGTCCGAACCTTTGCGTCCATCTATGAACAAAAATCTTAAAGGCTCGTGTAATCTTTTTTTTCTGGATGAAATATCGAGTTAGCCGTTGTTTAAAAATTGGCTCAAAACGACCCCGTTTAACAACACTAAGGGGTAAGGTGTTAAGAAATACATGCTTAAAAATGGTTCAAGGAGTAAGGTTGTGTTAGCAACGTAAACTTAATTATAGGTGGTGTGATAAATAGCTAACGACACATATATAATAAATAATATATATATATAATATTTTACATAATTTATATTACGTTAGCGTTCAATGTGTTTTTCCCCGCCAATTTTTGAGCGCGTTTTTTTTACTGATTTTACCGGAAATATATTCTATCATGTTTGGAATGTACCTATCTTACGAATATTTGGAAAATATTGCTGTTAACCCCAACCTTTGAGTGACATATAATTTATATATATAAATGACATGTAGCCTGGAGATTTCCTCACAGATGACAGAAAGGAATTTCGAGGTTTAATGTTATTTTAGCTAAAATGTCACTTTTAAAAAAATTTGAGCAAAATCGTTGTCTTTTTAACAACGCTAAATATTAGCGTTATGTTATATTGTTGTGAGGGGGTAAAGTGCACCCAGGGAAATCTGACCAAAATATCCGTGGTTTTTTAGAGAAAAGGAAAATACAGATCGTTACCTTGATTTAGTTACGTTATTCTAAAATTGATAGGGAATCTTATAGACTTTGAGACCTTCAATAAGTTGTGGATTAATATATCGGTTTATAAATTCCAATTATTGTTAGAATATAAGCCTCTTTTTTTCTCGTCCAATTCATATACATATATATTTTTTTAAAATAAGTATTAACCGAAATCTAAAATCTAATTACAACATAATAAAATAAAAATATAATTAAAATAGACACCAATATATGCTATATTAACGTTCATTCTTATAAATATTTCATTTTTATTCCCATCATACACATATATATATATATAATATAATTTAATCATATTTTTCTTATCTTTTCATATCATTCAAAATTTCAAGAAAATTCTGATAATCCTTGTAATTGGGTACATATATTCCTACTAAATTTTTATCGGATAATATAATATTTATATATCTATTTTTTTTAATAATCTTAATCGTAAAATTTTATTTTCCTATTTTTTTTTGGTTCCAAATTTCATTTTCATAATTATTTTAGGAGATTTAAGAGAAAAAATAAGAAATATTTTAACTTATTATTAACTCCCTTTTTTTTGCGTTTACAGCCCCCATCACATTTCCGTTTCATTTGGCATGAGATTTATTAAAAAAATATAAAATATAATAAAATAAAAATGTTATAATTTGATGCGTATTTAAATAAAATATTATTATTAATTATTATTTATTGTCGTTGTTATATAAATTATAAAATTATAAAAAATACAAATAGCTGCAGAATAATAATATCAGAAACCTTCGTGGGACTTAATTTTTTGACCAAGCTCGGCTCAGGCCCGAAAAACCCCCAGATTCGCTAAATCTCAACATTTTATGGTAGAATTTTCCAGAAATTTTTTGACACCCCATCCATCCCCATGACGTATTCTTTAGAATGCCTATCATAATTAATATTCGTCTTAGTAAATTAATTTTAACAGTTTTATATTTAATATTAATCATAGCTATCATCCATAGTGTAGTTGTTATTTAAAAAACGGCTAATTCAATTATTTAGAAAAATATTACGCGATCCTTAAGATTTTTCTCATAGATATGGAACAAAAGTTTGAACATCTATTTAGCAAAAAATCTCCTTAGACAATATCTTAACTGGCTAAAATATTTTGAGTTAGCTATTTTTAAAGATAGGGTCAAATCCAACCTTTCAACAATACACTAAGCTTATATTTTTAAATGACTTTATCATCCCATGGTTAATTTTAAGAGTATAACAAAAAAAATGTGTTTTTTCTAAATCTGATGTTCTTTATTGTTTACGTTCAACAGAATCCAAACCCAAAAAAAAACAAATTGTTAGTCTAAATAAGGATATCCAGTTTAATCATATAGGTTCTAATATCAGAAGAAGCATAGTAGAACAAATTCGATTTTAAGTTGGAATCTTATTTTTTTTCTCATCATCTGGTCCTTCTAAAATAACATTCTTTATATTCCCTCTCTACGCTCCAAAAGAACTGTTGAAAATAATACATGTTTCAGAAAGCTTCTAAGGAACATTATCTTATCCTCTTTCCCCATTAAAACAATTTCTCTCCTATTTCTACATACACTATCACTGCATCAAATTTCACTTATATCGATCGTCCTTTTAAAATTATCGATTATATTACGTATTTCATTAACACTTTCCGGTTGAGTTTTGCATATATTTATTAAATAAATAAATATTTCTTCTTTAGACCTTTTTAAGTTCTATGGAAATTTCTCCTTATTTTTTGTCTATGTGATTTGAGCTATCTTGTCTAATGGGAAAAATCTTTCTAATGTTTACTATCTATATTGCTTCCATTTAGTGTTTGTTAAATGGCTTCATTTGAGCCGAATTTTTTAAATGCGGCGAATTGTCCTAAGTTTTTGAGATTTGGCTACTGGGCTTTCCAAACCTTTTTTCCATCTACGAGAGCAAAATCTTCAGGTTTATGTTATATTCTCAGGAAAAATATTGAGTTAGCGGGTTTTTGGGTTCAAAACTGAGGCCGTTTAACGACACTACTTTTTATAGACTAAACTATATTTTATAGATATAATAATATTAATAATAATGATTAGTGTAAAAGTAACGCGTCAAAAAAGTAAGTTCGTTATGCGTTACATTTTTTGAGAAAAGGAACTCCAATAGTTACCTTCTTCTAAGGGGTACCGAGTAATACGATTCCATTTTTTTTGAGTACCGGTAACGCAAAACGTTACCTTAAATTTTCTTTTAATTGTACTATAAAATCTATCTTTTCGCGTTTTTGATAAAGTATTGCTTTAAATATTTAGGAGATTAAATTGTATAGAATAGGATTATTCGTGCCATAACCCCCACCCCCCTCAACTTCTCCAGCCAATGATGATAAAACTATCTCTTACCCCTCTCTTATTTCTTCTCATTTCCGTATTACCTTAATTATAAAAATTAAAATAAGGAAGTCACAAAAACCGGCAACAAGAGGAAATCAAAATTGGGCCAAACCTACCCCCCCCCCCACCTCTTTATATTCTATAAACTCACTCTTATTTTGTTGTAAATGAATATATCCGCTTCCATACTCCTTACCCATTTTATTTTAATGACGACTTTGCGCCATGTCATTCTGTTTCCGCATTGTAGGAGTATTTAAAACGAAAATCCCGTTTATAACCGGGTTCGCGGTTCTGGTTCGGATCTTATTTTTCCGTCTTTTACAAGTGTATACATTCTCTTTAAATACGAGTAGTGTTGTTAAACGGCTAGTTTTGAGCCGATTTTAAAAAAGGGCTAACTAAATATTTTAGCCAGAAAAATATTGCCTGAGCCCCGAGATATCGCTAAATAGATGTCCAAACCTTTGTTCCTTCCACAAACAAAATCTTCAGGCCTGAGTAAGATTATTCTAGATGAAAGCCGTTTAACAACACTAAATACGAGAATTATTTATAAAAAATAAAAACAGTTACTTTATTAATCTCATATTACTTACTACATTAAACACCTAACATCAAAAATTTTTATAATTTATATTTTATTTTGGAACTTGTCTATATCATAAAATAAATTACCAAAATTTGTATATGATGTTGTATCTGTATATATGTATATGATGGTGTATCTTTTCTTATTCATTTTTTTTTTTTAAATTTAAAGAAAAAAGTAATAAAAGTGTTAAATTAATATTTAATAATATATATTTTCTTATCATTTTATATACTTTTGTGTTTGTGGTTATAAAAAATATTTGTAAACCATCTGAAAAAATATATTTAAGAAGAAAAACTAAAACAAAAAAGCAATTTATCAAAAAATTAATCCATTTCTTGAAGATTTCTTTTGAATTAGAACTTTCAGCCTTTTAGGAAACCAAAAGATATTTGATATTTTTTAAAAAATAATATAGTATATTTGTAATTATTATTAATGAATTAAAGAATTTTTTCCAAATTTCTTATTAATATTTTTGTGCTTTTTATAAAAGTATTTAAAAAATATATTTTTTTAATCAATTTTAAACAAAGATGAAATATATAAATATTTTATTTTTGAAAAGAAAATGAAATGAAATATTAGGTGTTTGTTATTATGAGTTTTTTTTTATATATAAATCAAATATATATTTCTTATCTTTCGATATAAGACAAATAAAAAATTGTTTTTAAAAATAACTTTATCTTTTGACACAAATTTGGCAAAGTTTTAATTTTAAATTCTTAGTAAAAATTGAAATGACAAAGGGGAAAGGAATTTCTGACAACACTGACAACGAAACATTATAATTATATAGAGTGAAAATTTTTATTTACAAAAAACCGGGCCATGCCGGGCCGAAAAAAATTTTGAAGAAAAAATCCGATCCGGGCCGTACATATTGTACCTCTGCAGGTCTCAATATATTAGCATAAAGCGAATATCGAATATCCAATATTTTGTATTTAAAAAAATATATATATTTTTATATTTTCTTTTTCTTAATATTATTCAGGTTTGGAAGAAGTCAAAGATACGATTCTTTCAATCCCGGCCCTTACTCTGAACAGATTGCAAATAATAACCCCAAGATGATGGTTTTATATTTTTTTTAAAAAATAAATACTCATTTTGAGGAGAGGGGGGGGGTTAAGGTCATCTCGAATAATCCCAAAAATAAAAATCTGGTATAATAAAAGAGATTCCAATTGAAATAGATATTTTGGTATCGAACCAATTAGAAATTGGGTGGAAAATTTGGCAGGCAGCACGCCAGGCTTGGCATTATAGATCTCAAAGAAAGAAAGAAAGAAAGAAAGAAAGAAAGAAAGAAAGAAAGAATAGCAACCTAAAAATAATTATATATAAATATATTATTTATTTTGAATATTCAAAAAATTTTTAAATGTTTTCGGCCCGAGTCCAGAAGAGGTCATTATATCATATTTGTATGATTTAAGAAATTTCGAAGAATAAGTGTGATTATATTTAAATTTAGGAATGAAAATTATTCTAGCTAAAAAAAAAATAATAAAAATGTGGGTGGTGTGAAGTTAGGTTTCGTGATTTGTCCGTTGAACGGGAAGATAGGAATGAGGAAAAGGGATAGGGTATGAAGTATTAAGTCGACCATTTTTCCGAGAGTTCCTAAGCTTTCACTTTTTTTCTGGTGGTAAGCTCTTTCGATATTCTCTCCACTTTATTATTCATGCTATCTATCTCTTTTTATCACTGATATTCCCCACCGGAGTTCCTTATCTATTCCATTTGGATCTTCCATCGGAGTATCGCTATCGACACCATTGTATCTTGATCTCACACCAAAGTATCAATATCGACAGATATCCCACCGGAGTATTTTTTATCGGTTCCATCTATCATCCTTGAATGCCTACGAGGTCATTCATCATTATCCAAGCCTGTCGGTGACCGGGGTGACATTTCCCAGCTCAGAAATTTATCCTAGCATATGTCCTTACACATCCGTCATCAAAGAAAAACCTGAAACTTTTTACTTTCCTTCGAGAGTAATTGGGCTAAATTTCTAGTTAAATGTGGTTAAATTTAGATATAAAATCCCCCCCCCCCCCAAGAATGATTCCTAAAATCTTTAATTTTTTTTTAAAATAAATTTCCCTTCAGATGAACATGCATTGAGTTGAGCCATTGAAATGAATAATATAACTAAATTGTGCAAATATTTAAATTCTAGAAAAAAAAAATATGAAGATAATAGTTGAAAATTAACAGACAATTTCATCGAAACACAAAATTATTTTTGTGATACATTTTATATGGTACAGTGTAATACGGTGATCTGCATCAGGCCTTATTTTTCGAGCCCGGCTACCCGGTCCGAAATTTTTATTTAAAAAAATTAACCGATCCGGCCCGGTCCAAAAGACATTTAAATATAGATATTAATTTTTATAATTATTCAAAATAAAAGGTATATGTTTATGTGGCGTCTAATTTTCTATAAATAAAATCAAATATTTTTATTATACAATATATTTTTTAAAAAAAATTCTAAGGCCCGACCCGGCCCGCTACCCGATTCGACCCGAGTTTTTTTAAAAAAAATATTATGCCCGGCCCATTCTGGCCCGAAGATCTCTATAATACCTGCCGCTAATTATAAAAATGCTATATTGTGTTTAAAATCTTATATAAATATAACATAAAATAAATTATAACATGTTTAAATATATTGCTCTTATTGAGATTGCCCAGTCTTAGTTTAAAAAAAAAATAAGAAAAACCTAAATTTCTGAAAAATGACAGATTTAGATCAGTCATCTTTTCTTGACAGGGGACTTAATCAATATAGAAAAATGTATATATATATATATTAAATAAAATGAATAAACTTAAAGAAGATTGTATTTTCTGAAATTAGAGCGTGCTAATTGGAAGAGTGCAGGGCCGGTTCTAGCATTTTAAATTTAGTTAGTAGTAGGGCAAGAATCATTTAATCTTACCTCCTTGACATGATAAAACTTATTCTGCTTGTTATATTGTTACACATTTTCAAACCGGGCTGGAACCACGGTATAGAGCCCATCCAAAACCCGGTGTCGGGTTTGATGATAAAAAATAAATCTTTTAAAATTTCTCAATCCCCTGACCTCTGCAGTTTTCTTGTTTCTTCAAATCTGAGATCCGAACCGTAATCCATAAAGTTCCTGTTTGGGAACAAATAATTATAAAAGTTTATGGTTTTTGTTTTACAGTGAATATACCGCCTTTTGCCCCCCCCCCCTCCTAAATATCTCCACTTAATTTACAATTCAAAATGATTATAAACCTTCTTTCTTTCTTTCTTTCTTTCTATATATATATATACTATATTATATGTATTTTTTTAAAAAGAAGCTATTAAAGTTGCTTAATCGAGATCGTAATTACGAAAACTATTGATTTTTAAAAGATTCAAAAAAAAGGAAAAAAAGAATGATTATTTCTATTGAAAATGTCGCCAAAAAATATTTTATATTATAAAATCATTTAAATCATTATCAATAAATAATAATATTTTTATATTTAATTATATTATATTATATTTTATTATATTATATTTTTATATTTTATATAAAAGATTGTTTTAAAAAAGAATATAAATCTTTTAATATAAATTTGGCATAATAAACAAATAATGTAATTTAATGTCTAAACCAACGTTGATGTCTCTTCTTTTAATATAAATATTTTTTTTGTGATTTGTATGTTTTTATATGGCTTTTTATTTTAATAATATTTACGCAAATAATGTTAGTTTAAATATCACTAAACTTATTAAACCATTGTTATTCATAGAATCAATACCATAAATCAACTAATATCCTTTTTCTTTGTAAATGTCGCAGTGTCTTTTTACCATAATAATTTTTAATAATGGCACATTTATCATTATACAATAATTCAATGTTATAGCTGAGGTTTATAGATTATGAAAATAAGTAAGGTTTGTTAAGGAGGATATGGGACAGAATGGTAATGGATTAGATATAAATAAATTACTAGATTAACTAAACAAGTCATGTTTAATATTAATAATTTTTATATGTAAAGTATATTTATAAATTTTATAATTATAACAGAAAAATATTTTTTAATGAATGTATAAATGTGTGTGTGTGCTTAGTTTAGTGGAAATGACATAATATTTGTACATAATTATTATTGCTTAAAATAATTGAATTCACAAAGGCAAAATAATTAGAAAAATAATACTATTTTAACAATTATTTATGGTTTTTTTTTGTTTAAATTTTCCTTTTTGGTTTTGCATTAGCACCTGAAAGAAAAATAAGAAATTTTTATCGCACCAAATTAGTTTTTCCAAAGAAAATACAAAACCCATTATGAAAGTTGAATAATTCTTAAGACCGATAAACTATAACAATATTATTAGGATTGACTATTAAAAATTCAAAAGCGACTTTTTCTTGTGTTCGTGAATGAGATATTCCCATTAAGATATATCCCATATAAGCATTTTGATGCACTTTTCAACAATAGGTCTATATTTTAATTATCCGAATTGGAGGGTCCAATTTTTTGAGACTTGTCACAATGAATAAGAAACCAAACAAGTAAGTGTTTTATTGAATTATTATATTGTTTTTTTTGGGTAGTAGTACTTCTAACACCGAATAACCTAATAATAATTTTCATTATACAAACTTTGTAGTTTATCGGAAGTTTGGCTAAATCCGATATCCTACCAGTGTCAAACAAATTACGGTTATTATTTTCTTTCTTTCTTTCTTTCTTATTATACAATTATTATATAATCAAGATAAAACTGCTAGAATTGAGGGAATGGTGACTTGCTCGTAAAAAAAAGAGATTACCCATGAACGAGAAGATGATAAGCAGTCAAAAAAGTGATTAAATAAAAAGGTACTTTTTTTTTAAAAACAAATTAATTTTTTTAATAATTTTTATTGACTATTATCTTTTAAATCAAAAAATTATATACAATTTTATATAATTAACTAATATGAATATATACAACAAAAAAAATATAAAATCTATTCTTCTTTGTTAAAACGAATCATGAGGAGGAAAGGATAACTTTAAATGTAAATAAAAAGACTTAATATAAAAAAAAAATTTTTTAAACTTATATTCAAAAAAGTTAGAGTTGACATTTCGTGTCTAATCCTGTATTGTATAGGATTGGATGCTGATTATTGGGATGAAAGACCATTTTTGAGGCATATTTAGGGTGTAGAAACGAGAAAATATTTTTAATAATTATATAAGTATTACTCACAAATATTCAAAAATAAATATAATGGATAATAAATGATGTTCCAAATATGTAATGCCATCTAGAAAATAAATATTCAATTAATAAAAATGAATAGCTATATTTTATGCAATGACATTAAAAGTGTACAACAATGAAAAACAGCTGGGGGTCACCATTTTTTTCTATGCATATCATTATTAAAAAATTTTAAACGAGATGCCAATTATATTTCAATGTCTGACGGCAAACTTTATTAAAGAATTGCCCGATCATCGAGGTAATAAGGAAGCAAGTTATCAATTTAGTAGTAGTTTTTTTAACATGGGAATAATTACTATATGGACTACCAAAATGGCGGGTCCCGTTGATTGTGAATGCATCGTTAGGTATTATTATATGTCAACGATTCCATGATCGAAAAATAAATACACTACGTTAAAATGTAATATATAATAATAATTCTTGAATGTTCCCTTTTAAAATATAATTTTATATGCTAAAAGATTATAGTTCTTAAATGTATGTTCTTAGAGTGTTGCACAATTTGTGAAAGATAAGTTATTTCTTTTATAATAATGTTTAAAAATAACCTGCACAGACCTGTTTTAGTTCGCCAGTCCAAAGTCTTTAAATGTTCCCGTTCTAAATCGCTAAAATGAAAATCGCTAAAAAGGATGGGAATCTCGCGTATATCTCCTAAAAAACTTTTTAAAATAAATTTGAAAAATTAATATTAAGATGGTAAGGGAGTAAAAAACACTTGTATTTAAATTACGTTTTTTTTTTTGGAAAATATCTAAAAAATGAGAGAAATATCATTCAATATTCCCAAAATATTGTTCCCAATTCTGGGATCAAAAATGATATTTTCTTCATTTTTAGCAATTGTTTTTGTTAAAATAAAACTTAATTTAAAAGTGTTTAATTTCCTGGTATCCATTAATATTATTTTCAATATTACTTTTAAAATTTTCTAGGAGACATGAGCGAGATTCCCAATTTTCTAGCAATTTTTATTTTAACGATTTAGCACCTATTCCTACTTTTAATATACAAATATAAAAAAGTATTTTGCATTTTTACTACGATTTTACGATTTTCAGAATGAATACAAATATAAATCTACATTTATTTTATTTGAATATTAAATTTGTGACTCGAGTTAGCGAAAAAATTAATATTTTATCTATTAAACCCTAATTTTATTTTTAAAATGAGCATACACGAAAGTGAAACCGATACAAATTTTTTCGAAGATAAGAAAGATTTAATAATTGAAGAAAAAGAGTTTTTATATTGAGCTATCATGGTTATAAATTATTTGATTAGGCGACAACGTCACCATTCTCTAAATATAAATTTGACACTTTTGGATGGAATTTATTATTACTAAATATCATCAAAAATCAGTAATATAAGTGCAAAATTTATAAATAAAACAGAAATAATGAATCGAAAGATCTCAACCAGTAGCGTCACTAATGGGAGAGGGGTGCATAGGGACTTAAGTCCTCTGGGAAATTTGAAGGCCTCGAGAATCTTGGAAATTTTCAAGATATACCTATAAAAAAGGGTTATTTTGAAAATGAACTTTCAAAAATAGGAAAATATTCAGATATATTTTTAAGAAAAATAAATTGAGATTGTAAAGGGTAGTGATAGTGACGCCATTTTGTCTAACAGCTATTGATAATGAAGATGAATAAGCGGCTTGGTATATGTATGTAATAATGAATATAAGATGGCCTATTTGATAACTATCTTAAACTGCCAAATTAAAAACGCCATCCTATATAAAGGATTTTTTTTAAATAAAATAATTACTATTGAAAATCTTCTAACCGCTTTTTTTTAAATCCTAAATACTAAAATAAATATTTTTGATGATTTTTCTTATAGGAATAATATTTTTATTAAATTTAATACTGCATTGCCCTCAAGGGCTGGTGTTGAACGATTATTTAGTCATAGCTTTTGCTTTATGATCATCGGTCTAGACTTGGGAATGAATGATAGTGTAAAGATATTATTATTGAAATGCAAAAAAAAGTTTATGTATTTGATTAGTCATTTTATTTATTTGTGGAAATGGATATAAGTAAAAAATATTTTAAAAAAATTTAAAGTAGCGTTAAAGGTAGCTAATAGCCCGCTACTTTATTAAAATAAATAGCGGTAACGATAGTGCGCTACTGTTAAAGTTATTTATTGACAATACTGACTGATATATATATATCAGGTTATATATAAATAACTTAAATCTCAATATATAGTAGGAGATATTAGGAAAAAGTGTATAAAATATTACAATCAAATTTAATTTGGGGTAGCCCAACCATTAATTCATTAAATTACTAAATTTTACTTGTTTTTAGCCAGATAATGAGCTCTGATTTGTTCTATATTGTGATACAATAATGATTAATATATTATATTAAAATATATAGTGCATTTCATTTATTGGTAAATCGAACTTACCCCAATACCTAAACCCGCAACTTAAACAAATAATTAATATAGTCAAAAATAATATAATTACCTTTTATTGAAACCCATATCAATTTTTTGTTAATAAAAAATATTTCTGACCCACCCTCCCCCACCAGCTTAATTAAAGGATAATAATTATTACAGACAAAATATATTTTACAAACCTTTTATTTGATACCAATATCAAATTTTTATATTTTACCCCCTCACTCTATACTTCAACCAAGTCCCACCCATTAAGAGCACGATGAATACTAATATTTTAGTTGAAAGATATTTAAATAGCTTTTATTTGATATCCATATCGATACTTTGTTCTGAATTATAAATATTCCTGACCTCCCAAGACCTAAACCCGCCCAATTAAAGTCATGATTATTATTAGAATCAAAAGATATATTATTTCCATTTTATTTAATACCTATATAAAAAATTATTTTACTGCCCCCCCCCCTCACCCAACCCCCTTAGATCAAAATTAAGAGTAAAAATTTTATTTAGCTTTTATCAGATGCCCATATCTATATCATGTTGATAAAAATATTTATGAGAAACCCCCCCCCCTCCACCTCTCGTTCAAAGGACTACTTTTGTCCTTTAATAGGGAGATGATGACATTTATTTAATTGATATATCTTTTAATTAACTATCTATTTATTCCTTTTAGACATTTTTTTTTTATAAAGCTAAGAAAAGATAACTTAAAATATAATTAAATTAAATTAAAATGAATAAAACCAAACTAGTCTAAAACTCGTTTTAAAATATAATTATTCCAAACTAGTCATGGTTTAGTGCTAACTTTATTTTTTTCAAATCCATATACTATTAGTTTCCATCATGCAGTCACAGAATATGTTTAAAGTTTTTGTTGCACATGTTCCTTGGACTATTAGCAAAAGTATTTAACAGCCATTTTTATACCTTTAAAAAAATATATATATCTAGAAGAACTGAAAGAGTATTTTTCAAAATTTGGTGATATTGTTTATAGCCAAGTCTTATTTGTAATTAATATAATTTATCTTTAATATAATGTAATCCTTAGAACAAAACTACTGGGAAGAGTAAAAATTTTGGCTTTATAAGGTTTGCCGATTCAAATGGTTATAATAATGCCATAAGTTCAGAGCATATTTTGGAAAATCAAAAGGTTTTTATTTTTTTAAAAAATATTTAATAAACATTTAAATATATAGCTAAATGTATATCCAGCTCATCATGATGCATCAAATACAATATCAAGATTAAATCAATCTCCCATACGTGCAAAGCAATTTTTTGATATTGATATAAAAAATATCATGAAATAAAATGCCTCTTAGAAAATATTGTTGAGATTATCACTTAATCATGATAAATTTGATATATATTTTTTTAAAATTATCAATTATATTAAAAGCTACTGGAGTAGGATATTGGTTTCAGCATAACTTAGAAGAAGGTGGTGGGGGTATTTTTGTAATTTTAGAGATTAATATATAAACAATTTAAAAATAATTTTGTAAACCAAGTTTTAATCAAATTATCCAAAAAATGAATTTATAGAAATGAATTGCAAAAAAAAACAAAACAATGGTAATAATATCAAAACTATTTTGGTAAGATAATATATTAGTAATTTTTCTATAATTTTCAAATATTCCAATATAATGTTTTGAAATTTATGCATTTTATATGTAAATAAAATAAATTATAATAATATTTTACTAGAGAAAAATTTTACAATATTAAATGAGATTATAGTTAATTATTTAAATTACAATAATGATAATTATTGGATATTCCTTTCCAAAATTTTAACACAATTTTATTTTTATTTTTACTTAATATTTGAATTTTCTTTTAACTTAAATAAAAATTTTATAACTTTATAATAAATTAAGTTCATTTTTCTTAAGTTTAAAAATGAATATTATTTTTGATTAAATACTTCATTTTTATAGTTTTACGGCAAATATCATTCTAATTTAACTTAAAATATAATTTTTTTTTCACTTTGTATTAGGATTTTGCTGAAAATTCTTCATGATTATTACTAAAAACTGATCCAATTCTGATCTGATATTTATATTGATTTTTATTTATCAGAGTTGTCTTTCATATTTTTTGAAAAATATCTGTACCTAAATATTATTGTAGAGGTATCTGTATCTGTTTTTTGATACTTTTTCAGATACATTTTGTACTTTTTTTTAATGTTTATTAAAAAATAAAAATATTTTGAATGCAAAATTCATTTTATCTCATATGAGCATATAACTTAAATAAATATATATCAAAAATTCTATAGACTAATATAATAAAAACATATAAGATA
Organism: Gordionus sp. m RMFG-2023; assembly: GCF_954871325.1. Lineage (NCBI taxonomy): Eukaryota > Metazoa > Nematomorpha > Gordioida > Chordodea > Parachordodidae > Gordionus > Gordionus sp. m RMFG-2023. Next base: position 2,138,401 of record NC_088779.1, on the reverse strand, counting down.
TAAAAATTTATATATAAATATTCATTATCATTTTTTTTCCCCATTTAAACCTATAGAAATAGATATGAGTTCAAGATAGTGAAGGATATTTTTATCATGTAAAGGAATGTATAAATCCTTGCTTCCCATTGATTATTAAAAAAATACCATTGATGCTCAAAATTATTTTAAGCAAATAAATTTTTTTTAAAATAATTTTATAGATAATTCTCTCACTTTTAATGAATAAATAATATGTTAAAATTTATAATGCTCATTTTAAGTGAGAATTTGCTCAAAAGATTGATAAAAATATGGAATTTGACATTTTTTTAAAAAATGGTGTTTGAATTGAATGAGAACAAATTATAAAAATGTTTGATTATTTGTGCTCAATAAGAGTTTCTGTTCGAGAACAATGACGAATCTTGTTCATAAGTATGATAAAAATTGTGTTTATATCTATATACGTTTTAGACGATGTTTCTATATAAAGATCCATTTAAAAGGTATTTAACAACTCTGTTCAACTATTCTTGGATCAATATCAAAAAGAATATCGATATTTTTAATTTTTATAATAAAAAAAACCAACTAACTTTCATGAATGACTAAGTAATTTTTTCATTCTCCAAAAAGTCAATAATCTTATTTAAAATATTTGTAATATTTATGAAGTGAATATATTATTGTATCCAATTTTTAAAAAAGGATAAAAATATTATTACCTAAACCTCGAAATTTCGCCAAAAAAGTAAAAAAAATCTTTCTCCAATCTGTGGACAAAGGAATGACATATAATAATAACTCTGTTCATAATAATGCACTTGAAAGCGTCGTTGAATGCAAATCTGCTGGATTCGCCATTTTGGTAGCACATAGTAATTATTCTCGTGTTGAAAACTACTATTAAATTGATAACTCGCTTCCATATTATTCGATGATCAGGCAATTCTTTTAATAAAGTTTGCGTCAGACATGCAAATAATTTGGCCCTCTCGTTCATATCCCGATTATGGGGTAATAAAAATGGCGTCCCCAGCTGTTTTTTCTTGATGTACACTGTTAATGAATGTATCGTCAGTCTAGGTATTATTATACGTCATTGGGCTAAGTATAAATCGTATTTTGTATACTTTCGCCACCCAATTCACGTCAGCTTATGAAAGCAGGGCTACACATAAAAATAATGAGGCGGTCTCTCAGCTGTTCTAACTTCATTGTTACTTTAGCTCTCTTTTATTAATTTGATTTTAAATGTATTTTATAAACTTTAATAAAATAAAGGTTGTTTTCACCCCGCCAACTCGATCGCCCATTTTTTTCAACCTACCACCCCTCACTTGCCCGAGGAATGCGCGAACGGGTGGGTTAACTGGCCACATTGTTGTTGGTTCGAATCCTTCTCGGTACAAATTAAAAAAATGGTGTTTATTGCATTTTTAATAATGATTGAGCTCACTGTTCAAAAAATCACATCAATTACAGCTGGGTAGGATTTGTGAATATTCTATCTCCTATTTTATTTTATTTACTTTTGTTTTGTTTTTTCTTTTGTATGCAGGAAGTCGCTATTCTTATTTATCTAACCCCATAATCTTTTCCCCCCTTTTTTTATATTTAATTTTAATAAATTATTTGTTTTTTTATCCTATAATTCACACTCTTTCATCTCAAAAATATTTTTTTTAAGGAGAATATTATTTAAAGTGTTATTCCCTCTTAAAAAAAAGAAAATTTAAATTAAAAAAGAATTATTATTATGAATAAGAATTTAGAATTATTACTTCTTTTTGGAATCCTTGCATTAGCGAATATCGGGATAGATGTCACGAAAGATTAAAAAAAATCAAATACTTTTGTTTTTTATTTAGCATCAATTTTATCCGGTCCGTTAAAATACTTGAATTATTCGACCCAGCGAAACCGGGTTTTTAATATCTTGATATATATATATTGTCGAATCGGATATACCAGAAATATAAAATCGTATAGGTTTCTCGGTTGTGTTCTAATTCTTAATTTTATTTTTTTAAACTATTTTCAATAGTCATTTTGAAAATTTATAGGAATGATTTTTTTAAAATTGAAATAAATTATATAAACAAGTAATAACATGAGATCCGTATTTTGATTCAGTTTACATGTATAGAAAGAAAGAAAGAAAGAAGGAAAGAAAGAAAGAAGGAAAGAAAAAAAGAAAGATTTTTAAATTTTGGACAATTTATAAAAAAAGAAGATTATTTGAGACATTCAACATAATATTCTATCTGCACTTATGAGGGTGTTTTTTTTAAAAAAATTAAATTTAATAAGGTTCATCTAAGGTAATATTTTACTTCACACATTTAAAGAAAACTTATAATAAAAGATTTATTTAGACAAATGTTGAGGTATCTAAATTATATTTAAAGGGGATGGGGTAAAATGGTTAAGCACCAGGGTAAAGTGGTTAGAACAAAATTGAACATAACTTTATTCTTTTATTTGACATCTAAGTATTACATGTGAACTAATATCAATACAATAATGGAATTTAAATTATTTTTAAAAATATTGGCACATTTAAAATTTGCCCTTTTTTTTATATAAGCACATCGTACATTTCAATTTTTATATCCCCTTTTGTTTTCTATTCCAAATAACACACAAACAATTTTTTTAACAATGTTACTTTTTGCTCAAAAATATTTTTATCTTCAATCAAAACACATTATAACAGCTTTTACTTTAAGGTTGATATAAATATATTCTGCAAATCGTTATCGCGTGACTTCTAGTTAATCTACATACTTTCCGATAGATTTATGTTTTATAGCCTAGCTTTAAAGGAACATGATACTTTAAAACATGAGTATATTAAATAACATTTGCTAAAGAGTAAAACAAACTAGAGAGCGATTTTATAATTTTTTGGAGCTAAAAAAAAACTGGTTTTTGGCCAAATACGTCAAACCACGAAGACGTAAGATAAACATGGATAACAAATTAGATATATAAACATCTTGACACCCTTCATTTTCTTAAGCGTCGTTAACGTTGACCACCCATACCGTTTTACCCCTGTTAATTTTAGAAAATAGAAGAAATTTTAAAAATTCAAAAATACATTCAATTAATTCAATTTAAAGAATAAAATAATCAAATACGATTACCAAATCCCAAAATTAATTTCTTATATTTAATTTTAATAATATAATAATATTATTATTATTCTATAAATATTCTAATGATATTTTTAACATACTTTTGAATGTTAATAGTAGAGGAGAATCAGAGCTATAATGTAGGTGGAGTAAAAAGTCGATGTCTATATCTTTTTCATGCTGATTTATTTCTATAAATACTGTCTACCGTACCCTTAATTTAGAAAGAGGAGCTCCACATTCAAAAGATATTACCGAAAAACTATTTTTTAGCCTCTTTCACCAGCCTTTATATTTAGTAATATTTGTTTTGAAGCAAATTGTTGGATAAATTTTTCAATGTATAAGCTACCAAATAAACTCAGTCCGAGGTTTCTAGCTGATCTAAAAAAAAATTGCTAGATCTTAGACTTACTACCCCTTAGGGCTAAACTGCGAAGGTTAAAATGGGAATTTTGTGAAGCAGGAATTATCTAGAATAAAGCTTCAATATTTTTAAGTATTACTCTGACCTGTAGAATTTACTAACTAAACTTTAATTAATATGACCATTCTAGAGATGAAAAAACCATTTAAGTTTAGATTATATTATTCCTAATGATACCCAAAACGCGAATTTATGTCTGGGAACAGCTGTTGAATTTCAACTCAATATAATATCTAATCATGATGGTAGCCACTTTTACCATGGGGGTGGGGTGGAGGTTATGGTAAAATATTATAATTAAATATTATATGATGTTTAGTAAATTTTCATTGTTAATGTTTCATTTAATTTGTTAAAAATATTTAGATGGTATAGGTTTAAAATAAATAAATAAATAATTTTTTAAGAGAGGGATATAATTTTAAGATAGTGATATGGTGGTGGTCCAGTAACAAAAGCGGCAAGATTTGATACGATTCGCTAAATATTCTGAAGGAATAGAGATTTGTGCCATGTTATCTATTTTAATATGTATGTATAAATATATTGTTGAAAGATTAATTTTTATTTTTATACAAAATAAATTTATAATTTGTTTTAATTATAACAATAAAAAGAATATTATTTCTGTGTTTCGTGGAAATTAAATTTTTATATTTGCCAACTCACCCCATGATTTTGTTAAAATACATTCTAAATAATCCCCACAAATATAAATGGTAGAAAGCGCCGATTTATTTATCATTTAGTTTTAAATGACGAAGCTAAAATTTTATTGCAAAAAAGCGAGACGCCTGCCATAAAACCTCGGTGAACCCTAATTGTCCGCTAGTTTCGCCATTATTATAGAGGAAACAAGGCCATTTCCGGGCAGACGTTTCGAAGAGGTTTAAAATATATTTCCAAAACAAAGGACAATAATTTGTCAAATTAATTTTTTAAAATATGATTTTTAAACTAAAAGGTATCACATACGCCATTTATTCGTCAATAAATATTTTAAAAAAGCTGTCTGGGAAATAATGGCCTAACTCAACAAAAACGATTTCACAACTATTTACACTTTTTGTTTATACAAAAACGACATGATTATTAAAAGGGCATATTTATCATTTAAAGAAATACGGGAATGTTACAATTTGAGCTTTCAAGATTAGTACGTAAATTTTATTCTTTTTAAAGAAATCTTTTACTACTATTCATATTAGTATAAATTATAATAATAACTCTTATAACTTGCACATATTTTCTCTCTTGTCTATCCAATATTAGTTTTAAATATAAAAATATATATTTAATTTATATAATGCACTTGTTTTATTTTAAAAAAAACATGGGAAAAACATTTATCATGCAAATTTATGGATTGAGGGAAGGACACGTTATTTTGAAGAGTTCCTTACATATTATATAAACCCATATTCTCATTAATTATTCGTAAAATATTTTTGAAAAAAAATTTTACACACCATCTAAAAAGAATTATGAAAGCCGTAGTTTTAATATCATTGATCGTGAATTTGATCTTTTCGGCAAACGGGGAAACCTTCAAAAAAAGGGATAAAGAAATGTCAGTATCGTGTAAGTTTATACCAATGATATTATTTTGAATATATAAATCTTATTGGAACTTAAAATATTCTATATCCTAAATCACTCTTTTTATAAAAAATTTAGCTCAACAATGTCCACCTGTTTGCTTAATATATTGCCAATTTGGTAACGTTTTAGATGTTAATGGCTGTCCAACCTGTAAATGTAAATACAATCCAAAGTGTCCACCTGTTTGCCGTTTAGGTTGCAAATTTGGCAATGTTTTGGATGCCAATGGCTGCCCAATCTGTGAATGCAAACCAAATCCAAATTGTCCACCCGTTTGTAAGATATATTGCGAATTTGGTAACGTTTTTGATACTAATGGCTGCCCAATCTGCAAATGCAACCCAAACCCAAAATGTCCACCTGTTTGCCATATATTTTGCTTATTTGGTAATGACTTGGATGTTAATGGATGCCCAACATGTCAATGCAACAAGGAGCCCAGTAATATGTTGACATCGCCAGACCCTTCACAAAGTATGAACCTGCCATAGTTTAGACAAGTCTACTAGCTACAGCTAACTAAACATGATTACTATTTGTTTTCTGTTAAAATTTCTTTGAAACTTGATCATGTATAAAAATAAATGTATAATCGTACAATATTCTGTAGGTGGTCGAAGTAGCTTGATTTCGAATGCCCTCACAATCGGTAATACAGATGCGATCGGTATGATTTATTTTATCATTTTTATTTTATAAGTGACACATTAAAACAACCTCGTAATATATTTTAAATCTATATATATTTTGCAAATCTAATCCTTAATTCACATCATTTACTATTATAGTGCATAAGCTTTAATGTGTTTGGCTCAAACATTTAGTTTAAAAGCAAGTCTAATTCTGGAAGTGCGCATGTTTATATTTTCCTCGGGTGATTTTATTTATTGACGAATTTTCAATTAGTTTAACAATTTATTTATTTAAAAGCGACTACCCAATATCGCGACCAAATCCGAACGATACTAAACTTACTACTCGACAAGCGTAAATCTTTATTTGTTTTTCTTTATTTCTCTAAATTTATCCAATTTTATATTTGTACCACAGTCAGGTCTAGATGCTCTCCCATTCTGTGCCTCGTATATTGCCCATATGGAAACGTTGTAAATGAATATGGTTGTAAAATTTGCGCATGTAATAATTCCCCTCCGACTCGTTGATGTGTTGAAAATCGAGATTATTTTAAAATCGTGATTTATTAAATTAATTTGTAAGAAAAATTAAAAGTTATACCTACCCTTTAAAACGTTCGCAATTTTAATTTTTGCAGGAAATCATATTAAAATATAAACTCTCGTAAATGTGAAATATTACTTATTTTCCTTGGATTTTTTTTTGTGACAAAATTTATTACATACTATCAATTTGTGAACTAAGATTGGATTAATATACAAATGAACTATGCTTGTTTTTGTTAGCAATATTTTTATATTAAATATGCAAATGCATATGATGGATTGGCTAGCGTATAAACGTAAAATTATGAGCCGTAGTGTTAATTAATATTCTTAGCCATGGATTTTTCCTATTTCTTTTCCATACATCCAAAACATCAAAAAATTTAATAACTTCGAACATTTTCGAAAAATACATGAGGATACCTGTTTTATTAGAAAACAAAAGTGGCTGCAAAACTAGTTTATAAAATTTTTATTATAAGGCAAACAGGGGGACGCTTTGGATTCCATTGAGATTCAAAACGTGGCAATTTTTTTTTAAACAAAAGTAGGTTCTGTATACCCTGATTAAAATGTAAAAGAAGGGATTTTGATATATTTTTTTGACTTAAAATTTTTGCAATATTTTAGATTCATACAAAACGTAAAAGTTTATCCGTAATGTAAAAATTCTAGTTGTGATAGGGAATGATTCGGTTTATGAATAAATCTTTGGAAGTAGTTTTCATAAATAATTTAGGGATTTCCAGGGGGTAAATTCTATATATTTCGATGCTAAAAAAATTCGATTCTGTGAAGCAACCTTTACAACCCAGGAATTAAGCATAACAGCTTAACATTTTTATTAGGGAATCGCGGTGTGGTCCATTCACTATAGGAATATCACTGACCCAACCGGTTTAATTCATTTAAAGGAACTCGTCGACATGCTAAAAAAAATATGGGCGAACAACTTGTTTAAATTTAACATCCGATTGATAGTCATTGAGGCATCCCAAATTGTCCGCAAAAATTATACAATATTTCATAATTTATAATAGTTATAGCCTCACTTAAGTTCAATATTAATTTATTAATTTTAGAGACACACTGCTCGAGACGACTAACTCGTTTTGAGTTTCGCAAATAATTTAATGAAGCCCATCATATTTATTTAATGACTCTCGACCTGTGCATCATTTTATCTAAAATCAAGTAACCGTACTCCACCCAAGGATTGTATCCCAGCGTAGTGTTGTTAAACGGCTCGATTTTAGCCGATTTTTAAAAACAGCAAACTCAATATTTTAGCCGGAAAAATATTGTCTAAGCCTCGAAATTTCGTTAGTAGATGTTCAAACCTTTGTGCCGGTTATGAGGAAAATCTTAAGGCTTGCATAATATTTTTCCTAAGAGTCAAAATTAGCTGTTTAACAACACTAACGGGAACTCCTAATATAAAGAAATCTCGCAGGGATGTTTGTCTAAGATTATCTAATGAGGAGTTAGTAGATGGCGGGGATAGATAAATTTAACAGTTTTGGTATTCAAAGATAAATTAAATTGATCAAAATGTTTATTAATTATTATAAAGGCAATGGATTAAATGCCCCCCCCCCCGTATTCGTACGATCTTCTAGGTCCAAATGTGCAGATTCAGTTTGAACGAAAGAGCAATGTCACTATATTAGAAAAATTTATATTGAAAATTGCTAACTAATTGTCACAATCTATAAAATATCAAAATTTTTAAAAATGGACGAATTATGAAATGACTTGCGAAATAGGAAAATTTGTAACAAAAACATTGGTAGATTGTATTGAAGATGAATTGTAATAATGAAAAAAAATTTGAGGCATAATATTTGGTTTGTAGATTATAATTTTTATTTTTCACATGAATTGTTGTAATTACTTTTAAGATAACTGAAAAAAAAATACTTTAAAACTTTACTCCATTTCATTAACATTGATTGAAATAATATTTTAAGTTTGCAAATGACTAAATAATCTTGCAAATGCCTATGCAAAGTAAAATTCTTAGCTAAGGCCTGAAATGGTGCAGGTATGAATGTTTTATATACTTTACTTAATTAGCCAGGAATTACTCCTTTTGAAAAAACTAGCTATTAATGCTACATTTAATCTTAATAATAATAATAATAGAAAAAGGTTAAATTGTAATAATAACACGAAATATGATATTATACTAGAAATTTAGATTTTAAAAATATTTATATCATATTTTATGGTACAATTTATAAATTTAATAAAATATTAATTAAGGAGGGGAAAAACAATTGAGAAATCACTCATATTAATTTCGTTAGGTATAGGTTATTATTTATTTACCTTTTATTTGATACCCATATCAAAAAAAGTATTTTTTAAACCCCCCCCCCCCGGGTCTGCTAGAGCACATAAAAGGGTGGTAAATTTTACCACCAAGAAAATTAACAGCACTAGTGGCCGTTAAAAAAAAATAATTAGGCCAATGTCCACCTCTAATCATGATTTATAAAAATGAAGGCGATATTGAAAAATTATTTTAAAAAAAAGAAATTTTTTTATCTATAAAATATTGATTTTTGGTAATTGATTATGAAAATGTGATATCCAATACGATTTTGTATTTTTTAAAAACTAATAAGGACCCCTTTATTTTTATTAATAGGTATTGATTTATATATATCGATTATATATTTCTTTAAAATATATTAATCAGGTGTTAATTTTTTTTTCATTTTACTGTATTTTGGCGGGCTCAAACTTTAATAATATTTATTCAACTTTCAACTTCCCATACAAAACCTACGCATCCTTGAACCAATTCTTATTAAAATTTTAATATTTTTTTGCTATTTCTATTTATATTTGTTGGAAAATACTTTTTATTATATGTGTATATACTCAATCAAAACCTTCCAATATTTTCATTTTATTTCCTCTTTCCTTATATTCTTGAAAAAAGAAAAATATAAATTTCCGATCATTAATATAAATTTTATTTTAAAATTTAATAACAGTTTTAAATAAAAAAATTAATATATATATATAAAGTTGCATCATGAATAATAGATTAGCCTCATTGGTTCTTTTGGGAATTCTTGGAGTGGCGAATTTTTGGATTGGTGCTACCGATGGTAAGAAGAAAAAAAAAATGTCACTTAAAATTTGTCACCAGAACAAAATAAACCTTAATACTAAACCGAAACCTTTATAGAATAGGGTTGGGATTCGTGCAATGTGTATTATCACTTTTACCCTAATTGATTTACAAAGTTTTTTTTATCCCATAAATGATTTCTGAGCTGCTTTTCAGGGATATATAATAAATTATTTTTTATCATAAATATATATATGTATATATTAAAAAATTTACATATCAATTTATATATTAAAATAACGCACCAAAATTATTTCGTCCAATTCTGAAAAACCTGGCAAGTGTATTGGTTTAAAAATGGTATGCCTAGGAGCAAACTGGATGAACAACGAAAAAAGTCGCCATCTATTAGTTGATTATTTACGATTAGATCCCAGTCTTTCAGCTTTGATGAATCTGGTTAAGGTATATATGGCAAGGTATTGATGTCTCAGCAATTTAAGGCTTCCTCTATCAAACTATCATTTTCAATTAAAATGATTTATGATGTGTTTTACGGAATTTGTAGAAGATATGAAATAAACTAGCGCAATCGTTATTGTAGATATCAGTTTCTTAAATAAAAATTTAAACAAGGATATAATAAGTATTTGAAAAATTTGTCTAAGATTTTCCCCAACGATTGTATTTATAAACCACAACTAGTCTTATTAAATTTCCTAACTTGACCATCTCAATTGTGGCTAAATCAAACTATTAGCCTAAAAAATTGATTTAAGTCTCTAAGTTGAGTTCTAAACTTGATGATTGAGTGGAATATTCTTGGTTAAAAACATGGTTACGCTGTTTTATAGTTGTCTAAACTTAGGTAGTTTAACAACACTGACCACAACACAATCATTTAACAATAGTTAATAAAGATGATATTATATATTAATAAAATATAAAGTAACGTAAAATGTAACTCCTTTATTTGAAATTCGTTACTTTTTAAAAATATTTTTTAATATTGTAACACTTGATTTTTTTAAAGGGAAAAATGTAACGGATCTACAAAATATTAGATAATTATAATTTTTAAGAATATATTGAAGAGAGAGAAAGAAAAAAAAGGAAATAAATAAATAAAAATAAATAAATATTATTTTTCTATCTTTTCTCTCAGCTGCTTGCCTGGTTACCCTCCAGGGAGTGTCTATACCAATACCGGATACCTTAACTTTGAAAACTTATTATGGTAAATTTTATTTTGATTGATTATTTTTTTTTCTTCATTTATTTTATCATCCATTTCTATTCTTATAATTCCTCATTTTTTTTTCTTTCTTACTCTTTTAAATACATATATATATTTTTTTCTTTTTATTAAGGAACCGACTTTCCGATGACCTTCGTGATAAATAAGGATAATAATAATTGCTCATTTTTAATTGATTTGTACTTCTTCGCCAAAGCAACACAAATAAGTATTAATTATTTAATATAGATTTTCCATTAGAATATTATATCCTTCTTCCGAATTATCCTATTCATTAAGGTGTTGTAAATGGGATTGATGTAAATTTTCAATAACAAATATTATGATCATTATTATATTTTATTAATGTTTAATTTAATTTTAGAAAATTCTTGTTTGTAGATTAGAAAAATTTCAATTCTTGCTAATTTAAAAAAAAAAAATTAATTATAAAAATTGTCAAAACCAAATAAATATCAAAATTTTAAATGGACAAGATTATGGAATGATTGCGAAATTGGAAAATCTTTAACAAATCATTACAGTTGAGTTGAAGATTATATTAAAGATGTTATTTATAATGAAAAAAATTTGTGGGCATAATATTAGTTAGTGGATTATAATTTTTAACATGAATTATAAGTATAAATACTTTCAAAAATAAACTGAAAAAATAACTTTAAAACCCCCATTTCATTTATCTATATAATAAGAAAAAAATTGAAATAATAGTTTAAAGTTGCTAGATTTCTAATATAATTGTATGATAAATGCAAATGACTAACTAAACTGAAAATGCCTAAGCAAACTAAATTTCAATCAGAAATGTTGCAGTTATAAATTATTTATATACTTTATTTAACCAGGAATTACTCCTTTCCTTTTTATAAAACAAGTCAATAAAATTAAATACTACATTTAATCTAATAATAAAAAAAAGAAGCTAATAAATCTCAATATAGTTATATTTATAATAATTGGAATAATAATACGAATCTATTATTATATTTTTTATAGAAATTTAGATTTTAACAATATTGTATTCATATTTTATTTGTACAATTAATAATTAAATAAAAATATTAATTAAGAGGAGGAAAAAAATGTGACATCAATCATATTAATTTCGTGAGATAACATATTATAAGGATAATAATAAGACCACTCTATGGGAAAAATTATAGATATTAGAGCTGTCTGATATTTTAAATAAGTGATAGCCCAGAAAAATGTGATTTGACATCATTTCTAAAATGACAGAAAAAAAAAAGAATTCGAAATTAAAATAATTCTTATTTTTTAGGAACATCAGAACTCTCTTTACTAAGCAATGTTATTCACTCCCAATATTTTTAGATAATACATTAATAATATAAATATGAATAGGTAAATAGACATTTTTGAGTATATTTTTTGAGATATTATGAAATTTATATCAAAAAGATTTACAAACATCTTCTAAATAATTTATGCTTATTCAGAAAATGATTTAAAAAATATCTTTGTAATGTGATAGCCTTTTATATGTTCATGATGGGTAGTGAAGTAAATATTTAATACTTGGAAAATAAATTATTATTGAATTAAAATGAAATATGTTAGCAAAATGCACATGTTAGTAATTGCAGTTAATGATTGAAATAAGTATGTTAAATAAATATTCTCTCTCCAGCTTTTCAAATTGTGGAACAAAATTCTAAGACTAAAACCTGCATAACCTTTCCAATCACTCCTAAGCGTTGTAGTAATGTAGAAGTTTATTGTAATAAATATACTATTTATACATTATGAATGATTATATTAGTCAATTAGATATGGATAATATTGGGCGAGATTAATTACCTAACACCTATTATCATCTATTTAAATATGATATCCGGATTATTATTCTATTATTTATTATATTGGTGAAGTCATGGATCTAAATGCAAGTATGAATGTAATCTAATTTATTATATGCGTCATTCATTGTAATGCACATGGTAAATATCTACAGTTCTCCGGTTTCATATAAAATTTAACTCACAAAGTTAATTTATAAACACTTGAACTTAGGGAATTATTATTCATTTATGGCAGAACATATCTAAAATATATAAAATAAAGATATGTAAAAAATAAACACATAAATATAATATTATCTTTTCGGGAGTATAGCGGCGACATGCATTCTTATATTGCTGAGGCTGAGAATTTTTTTAAAGATAGTGAACTGAACAGTAGTCGGAGGCTATGCTATTAACTGTTAATTTACCAGATAATATCTAGATTAATTAGAACCATGTCGACAGATGAGGAGTTTGAATCTCCTTGTGCTTTGCTGAAAAGGCTCAAATGGATATATAAAATTAAGGGCATAAATCTTATAAATAAAAATATTGATATAATTAATATTTATAAATTAAAGGAAATTGTTGCATAATATCATTTGAAATAATTTTAGTATCTAAATATAAAAATGTATAAATATACCCTTAATGACTGTAAAAATAATGACATAAATCTTAGTATTGAAAAAATTAATAAAAATGAAGTAGATGAAATTCCCATACACAAAAATTAAAAAAAAATAGAATCCAATAAAGCTTGACATTTACAAATATAAAAAAATCAAGAGAACAGACAATACAAATAAACATTTACCTTATATAATTAATGATAAAGTGGACCAATTTTCCAAATTTAAAATTTTAAATACAATGAAATCTAAATTATGTTTAAAGGACAAAACATGTGTAAATAATAATGACTACTTTAAAACATTAATTTTATTGAAGATAAAAGAAAACAGTAATTTTGAGTTATTATTTGCTTTAAAAAATAAGGGAGTAAAATTTAAAAAAATAAAAATAATTGAAATATGATATAAATAAAAATAAAATTTATTATATAAAAAGCTAAAATTCAAAATATTCCATGATTCTATATCGCAAATGATGATTCCTATTCCATAAATGATTCCTATAAATTATTTTATCCCATTATTTCTATTATTCCTAAATTATTTCATTCGAGATAAATTAATCATGATTTAATATCAAGTGATATATAAATACAAATGATAATAAACAACGAGATGATGGTCAAGTAAACGATTAGAATATCAGAATAACAAGCTGCAAATAAGCCAAAATGATGAAGAAACGAAATAACTACTGAACCAAACGAACAACACATCACTATCGATTATTTTTTGCAACAACACAATTTACCAGATGACAATTTAAAGATAAACAAAGAATTAGAAGAAACTGACATCAAAACATATATACATAAGATTGTTATCAAAGAAAATACACACTCTGATCTAAAACGTTTGGAGGGAGCAAGACAGATGCCACATATTTCAAGACAAAACTATGACAGATTCAGATTTTATGATCAAAATAGATGGGAAACTCCTTGAACACAAAAGATTTACATTTAAAGAGAACCTAGGAGGGGTTCCTATAGAGGGTGGAATGTTGAACATGGATTATTATTTTATTGTAATGGTTATTATAAAGCGCAAATTTTTATATGTTACATTCATTTAACACCATTTATATTAACTTAACTTAATAGTTTCATTTAACTTAACTTGATAGTTTCATTTAACTTAACTTAATAGTTTCATTTAATTATATAATAGTTTTGCTTATATATATAAAGGATAACATTATTATAGTTTTTTTAGTCATATTGTAGTTAAACATTTTAAAATATATTTATTAAATAAAAAATTTGTAATATCTTGCTTTACTCCTGCCAACTGTAACAACACCAGATAACTCTTTGCATCAAAATTGCTTTAAGTTAAACTAGCCAAAAACTCCCATTAATCAAAGCTTTATTTAATCTGATTATAATTTTTTTTTTCTATCTTCATTTTCCGTGGCCTTTAAGTAAGCGGCTTTGTTCCTTCCGCGCGCTGGTAACTCTAACTGCAGCCTTCCCAAAAATTGGTGCTGGGCTTTATTCGTAAGTTACACCCCTAAATGTATAAACCTAATTAGATAGGAATGTTAGTGTCCAAGCTTAGATCAGTTGTTTTACTTGGCGAAAAGTATGCTTTCTATCAACGTAAATATAGCCGCTAATTCAATATTAAGTTTATAATATAAGAGAATTTTTGTATATATCTCTCTGAACAATTAAGCTTTATGCATACTCAAACCTGAAAAAAATTACCATTTTTTTTAATAAGAGTGTTACTATTTAAATAACACTGTTTTATGATAACGAAAATTTTAAAAGTTGCTCTTTATCTTTGGCGATATTATCTCTCTACAACGACTACTTCATTAAAAATTGTCACAACCAATATAAAATGTAGATAAATTTTTTTATAGGTAAATAAAATAGGCAAATCCATCGAATCGTGTTGGTGAGTTGAGGATTACTAATCGGAAAGGGTCAGTAACGTCGACACGTTCATAGATAGCTACTTCCAAGTAAGCAAAGAAGAAGCAAATGATGTATGGTTTCGGAAATCGCTCAATCATTTACTGAGAGCCAAAATCTGAAAAATTAGATTTGACATGCAATCGCATACGCAGAGTATACTTCTCCTCCCCCACAACATATCTTTAAACTAGTGTTGTTAAACGGCTCGTTTTAAGCCGATTTTTAAAAACGGATAACTCAATATTTTATCCAGAAAAATATCAGAGCAAGCCTGAAGATTTTGCTCATAGAAGGAATAAAAGTTTAGACATATATTATCAAAATCTTCAAGGTAAGCTATAATTTTCTGGCTAAAATATTGAGTTAGCCGTTATTAAAAATTGGCTCAAAACGAGCCTTTTAACAACACTCTTTAAAAAATTGGCCGATGAACTTTATTTTGTAATTTTATATATATATATGAATAATCTACTATTTAAAAATTATTATAAATTAAGGGGAATCGAATAATACGGGTACCTCCGTACAGTGTTATTAAAAAGTCGGATTAGTATATTTTTGTAGTATCACTCCTAGTTGGTATATTATATCTTAAAATAATGTTAGTTTGTATCGTATTAAAAATTTAAATTCAAAACTGTTTTTACAAAGAAGGAAAATATAGCTTACCTAAAAAACACATTTAAAAAAGGGAAGGAAAAACTTTTTCTTAAAATAAGATTATATCCATTGTGGGATAAATAAGAAGGTGTTTAATTTGCAACAATTTTTTTTTTAAAGTCCTTTATTTTGAGTAATTAATTATAAAAAAAAATTCATTTCTATATTTAAATAATTAGGGCTGGGCCGGCAAAACTTTAAATTAGGCCCGATGCAGATCACTAGTAGCCACTCTGTGCAAATTTTTTAATTTTCAAATACAGTGTTTTTAAATTTGACCATTCCTCAAGATTCTAAATAGTAGATTATTTAGATTCAACAAAAATTAATTTTTAAAAGTGAGTTAGGGCCTGACAACTTTAGTAAAAAAAAAAATATATAAACTGGCCCTGACCTAAGCAAAAATTTGGCTGGGTTCGTAAAAATCTTATCCCGATCCTGGCCCACGAAGCTAAAGAAAGAAAGAAAGAAAGAAAGAAAGAAAGAAAGAAAGAAAGAAAGAAAGAAAGAAAGAAAGACATATTGAAGGTACTATATATATATATTTTTACTTCACTTAACATATTCTTATAAAAAAATAATATTTAAAAAAAATTTAAATAAGCTCTAGGTCAAGAAACAAAGAATTTCTGATTCGCGCCTCTTAAAATAGATTAATATCTGATTCAATCATTATTAAGTAATAGATTTTTTTTGTACAATATCTTTCAATTTTCTTATTATTGTATTCTTTTCTTCTTTTATATCAGATTTGGTAGTAATCGAGGTTTTAGTCGAAGTTTCTATGATTTTCGTTATTTTTTTACCTAAGCACAATTTACCCAACATCGAAACAATGGGGGAAATTTATTAATACCCATCATCCTTGGCAGGTTATCTGCTTATATAAATATAAATCTTTTTAAAAACTATGATAGTAAGACAACTCTATGGAAAAAAATATGATAGATATTAGAACTGTCAGATGCTTTAAATGAGCTTATAGCTCTCTGTCCTTAGTTTTTATTGTCCATACAGTACAGCAGAAAATGTAACTTGCTCCAATTTCTAAGATAACAAAAATAATCCATATTCTTAGGGAACATCAGAACTCGCATTAGTCAGCATTGTTGTTCACATCCAATAAATTGAAAATATAAATTTAAGTAGGTAAATAGACTTTTATTGAGTATATAAAGTAAATTTATGAAATTTATATCAAAAAGATTCGCAATTATCTTCTAAAATAATTCATGCTTAGAGTACATACATTTACTTGGAACTTCAGAAAAAAAATGATTTAAAAAAATATCTTAATGTGATAGCCTCTTAACGCCTAAATCATCACGTGGCTTATAACCAACGAAATATAAATTAAGCAGGAAATATTGGTGAAAACTAAATTTTTCGTAAATGACTTTTTATTGTACTTAATTTAGTCTGCAAAAGTTATTTTAGAGTTGCAAGAACGCCGCTGCTTTTACTTCTATTGTCCCTGAACCTCAACCTCAAATTATCATCATGATCGGAATTGGGGATGTCGCACTAACCTCCTCTACTAAACAAAGCACTAAAGAATGATGCACGTTTCATCGGTAGTGCTTTCAACCGATTTCTAAGCCTAAAAAAATGGCGTCTTATGCATCGCGCTTCTAATCGTTCTGCCAACTTCAAGCAGATCTTTTTCTAACTAACATTATAAAAAAAATACGAAAATTAAACGTAACAAGCGAGGGTAATAAAATGAATAGAAATTTTAAAAAAAATTGAGCTTACAAATTATACGTGTCAATTATGTTTTTAATGAATAAATATTTTTAGGTTTATAATAATAATAATTAATTAACAAAAATTTAATATAAACAAAAATAATTGGGTAGATAATATAATATAAAAAATTTGCTAACCGCCGTCCGATTAGTGTGGCAAAAAAATAATTCCAATGACATGTCCAATACCTAGACTGACGATTGATTCGTTTAAAAACGCATTTTTTAAGCGTCGTTGAATGCGAATCGGCTGCAGCCGCCATTTTGGTAATCCATATAGGTAATTATTCTCATGTTAAAAAAACTACTATTTAAATTGATAACTTGCTTCCTTCATTATCTCGATGATCAGGGGTAATTCCTTAATAAAGTTTGGGTCAGATATAGGAATAAATTAGGGCTTCTTCGTTTAAAATTTTTAATGATGATTAGTGTAACCAAGATGGCGTCTCCAGCTGATTTGCATCCATGTCGTGTACCACTTTTAATGAACGAATCGTCGGTCTAGGCCATTATATATGCCATTGAATAATTCACGGCCTTTCACGTTCGCAGCTGAAAAAAATTTAACCCGACCCTTGATCATATTTATAGTTTTTTTTTATTTTCTTCAATTCTATATTTTGTCGGGATATAAGGCGAATGGGTTGGATGTCTCGATACTTTCAATAATTTGATCCGAAAATAGTATCTTTTTAATTTAATTTTTTCAGGATCATAGAAAAAATTTGCATGAATTTTTACATTTTTTATATTTTAAAATAATAATGTGGATCCTTTTCAATCGTACATATATATATATATATATCATTTCAAAATTGTTTATCAAAATATTATTATATTGCAAAAAAAAGTCAAAGGTTATTATTCGGTTTATCCATCCAATACATTTGCAGTTTACTACCTTGGCATGAGCGGTTTTCCTAGGGGATTCGCAGTTTGGTATCAAACCGCGATATCGTAAAATGAAAAAACAATGTATTTTTAATAAATAAATGTTATGTTGTTTCGCTCATTTCGTCTGATATAAATTATTTCAAACTCATCCGCCTCATCGCCCAACTTTTAACCCAACAACCATCACTAGCCTGTAGGATAAGGTTAGCGTGAGCTGGCGGGCTAAAAATCTGGCGCATTGTAAGAACCTCTAAGAACAAATCTTGCTCGATATAAATTTAAAAATGAGTTATTATCGCATTTTAATAAATAAATGAGGGTTCTTATTAAAAATTTTATATATGTTGACTATGGTTCCATTTTTTAAAAAAACAATTAAGGGATTATAGGGAATATTCCATCTAATAGATTTATTTACTTACTTTAAATCCGTTTTTCCTTGTTTGCATTGATAGGAATCTTATTTATCTAACACAAATAATCTTTCCATTTTTTTTATTTGATAAATAATTTTTTCTCCTTTTAAATTCCTCCTTCCTCTCAAAAATTTATTTTTAGAAATATTATATCACTGTATTTCCTCCTTTAAAAATTTTTTTATTATGAATACGAATTTAGCTTTATCAGTTCTTTTTGGGATTCTTGCATTAGCGAATTTTGGGATAGATGTCATGGAAGGTAAAAAAAATAAAATACTTTTTTTTAAGCTAAGGATCAATTTTATCCGGTCCGTAAAAATACTTAAATTATTCGACCCGGCAAACCTGGTTTTTAATATTTTGATTTTTATATTTATTGTTGAATCGATTATACCAAAAAAATAAAACCGTAAGGGCTTCTAGCTTGTGTTCTAACTCTTATTTTATTATTTTTTCCAAAAAAATATTTTAAATAGATATTTTCAATAGTTCATCTTTTTAAATTTAAAAATGAGTTTTTTTTTTCTTTTTTTCACTAAACTCTAAAATTGAAGAAAGAAAGAAAAGAAAAGAAAAGAAAAGAAAAGAAAAGAAAAGAAAAAAGAGAAGAAAGAAAGAAAGAAAGAAAGAACAGGATGATATAGTTACGATGAGGACGAAAGGGTTATCACCCATCAGTTAAGAATATTTTAGACATATTAATGACTCAGCCCTGATATAAGGGTCGTGTATTAGAAGGGGCAAGGGGGTCTATGCAAGTAAAATCCTAGATCAAGGGTTGGCCTGGGAATAGTTTTGCTGTCAGGACGCTTTTTATCTATGCTGAGGGTTCAAGAATGCGCGGGAAATGTGTTTTACTATACTAGGGTAAGAGTCAAGCCATCATGGTCGGATTTGTTAGAATTATGCTTCTTAGGGAAAAATTTGAATTGGTGATCTTGGTTCAAGTTAGAGTATGCGAAGGAACATACCAATCCTAGACCCCAGTCTTTCAGCTTTGATGAATCTAGTGAAGGTATATTTGGCAAGATTGATGTCTCAGCAATTTAAGGCTTCGTCTATCAAACTATCATTTTCAATTAAAATTTTAGAAAATGCTGTGTTTTACGGAATTTGTAAAAGATATGAAATAAACGAGCGCAATTGTTATTGCAAATATCAGTCCCTAAGCTTCCAGATATGCAAGAAAGAGTTTACTGACTCCAGGAGTTAGAAAATACTCCGAACCCAACTCGTAACCTGGAGCTATGATTTAATTCAAGACGATTACAATTAATTTTTGAAATTGCCTCGAGGGGTAAGGGTAGAAAATTCCAGTAGCTAATTGGAAATACTTTTTCAGATTTTTCAAGTATGATTAAACGAGCACCAAAGATTAATTGGGACAAGATTATGTGCCAATTTTCCATATTGATATATATAACTAATAAATGTTTTTAATGAATTGAGTGTCTAAATCTAAAAGTCCATTAAGAAATGATGGAATACTTTAAGGGAGCAAGTTGTAAATTATTAATTTATAACTCTTTGGAGCGATAAGTTATGTCAAATATTTAAAATTATAAGTGAGAAGTGTAAAGATTATATATCAACCATGGGATTTTACTAAAAATTATGTTTTCAAAAAAATATAATTTTTTTAAATTTTAAAAGGAAGAGATGCCAGAGCACTTACTGCTCAAAAGTTAAGATCCTAATAAACCTTATTTTGGTCTTTAAATTTGGTCCCATTTTTCGAAAATTCGTGCTGCTATTTTGTTCTGTCATTCATTTTATTTTTTATTTAGCATTAAATTTTTTATTAAAATTAAATAAAAAGTCTATAAAAATTAATTTTTTTAATAAAAATTTAAAGAAGAATTTAATATTGAAAAATTGGTTTTCCCCAACGATTGTATTTATAGTAAACCACAACACAAACATTTAACAAAAGTTAAAATAAAAATGATATTATATATTAACAAAGTAAGTATCACGTAAAATGTAACTTAACCTGATTTTTTTTTAAGGGAAAAAGTAACGGCTATACAACTTATAGATAATTATAATTTTCAAGAATATATTAAAGAGAGAGAAAAAAAAGGAAATAAATAAAAATAAATAAATATAATTTTTCTATCTTTTCTCTCAGCTGCTTGCCTGGTTACCCTCCAGGGAGTGTCTATACCAATACCGGATACCATAACTTTGAAAACCTATTATGGTAAATTTTATTTTAATTGATTATTTTTTTCTTCTTCATTTATTTTATCATCCTTTTCTATTCTTATATATTCCTCATTTTTTTTCCTTCTTACTCTTTTAATACATATATATTTTTTTCTTTTTATTAAGGAACCGACTTTCCGATGACCTTCGTGATAAACAAGGATAATAATGAATGTCGATTTTCAATTGATTTGTACTTCTTCGCCAAAGCAACACAAATAAGTATTAATTTTTGTTTTATATAGATTTTACATTGGAATATTATATCCTCCTTCCAAAATATCCTATTCATTCAGGTGTTGTAAATGGGAATGATGTAAATTTTCAATACAATAATGGCGTTCAGGCGGGAACAACAAATGGCGTCGACTTGTCACTAACTCCTGGAAAATTTGGCACTTCCGAAGAAATAGGCGGTTTCGTAAGGTTCTCATTGGACTTTGAAATGACAAATAATGCTAAACCCACTACATGCGTCGTGAGTTCTTCCTTCTCAATTCATTCATGACTTCATTTATTTTTTCTTAAATTTTATTTTAATCGTATCTGTTTCTTCCTAAAGTTTCTTCTTAATTTTTTTTAACACTTCGCTTCAATCTATTTTCTGAATGATTTTATAACAAACATCTTAGAATAAATTCCCATAAATTTGCAACTAAAGAAATGTAGTTAAAGTTATTTTTAAATATTAAATAATTACATGTAGCCGGAAATAATATTTCTTTTTAATAAAAAATTAAATTTATTTTATACAGATCAATACCAAAAGCAAAATTATAAGTATGGGTTACGCTGGTTAATTTATTTCGCATCAAAAAAACATCATCTAAACATGGAACAAAAAATAATCAATATCAAATATTATGATCATTATTATATTTTATTAATGTTTATTTTAATTTTAGAAAATTCTTGTTTGTAGATTAGAAAAATTTCAATTCTTGCTAATTTAAAAAAAAAAAATTAATCATAAAAATTGTCAAAACCAAATATATATCAAAATTTTAAATTGACAGATTATGGAATGATTGCGAAATTGGAAAATCTATAACATTGAATTATATTAAAGATGTTAATTATAATGAAAAAAAATTGTGGGCATAATATTAGTTAGTATATTATATTTTTTAACATGAATTATAAGAATAATACTTTCAAAAATAAACTGAAAAAATAATTTTAACACTTTACCCCATTTCTTTATTTATATAATTTAAAAAAATTGAAATAATAGTTTAAGTTGCTAGATTTCTAATATAATTGTATGATAAATGCAAATGACTAAATAAACTGAAAATGCCTATGCAAACTAAAATTCATAAAGATATAAATCAGAAATGTTGCAGTTATAAATTATTTATATACTTAATTTAACCAACTCCTTTCCTTTTTATAAAACAAGTCATTAAAATTAAATACTACATTTAATCTAATAATAATAAAAAGAAGCTAATAAATGTTTCAATATAATTGTAATAATAATTGGAATAATAATACGAAATTATTATTATATTTTTTATAAAAATTTAGATTTTAACAATATATTTGTACAATATTAATTAAGAGGAGGAAAAAAATGTGACAATCATATTAATTTCGTGAGGTAATGTATTATAAGTATAATAATAAGACCACTCTATGGGAAAAATTATAGATATTAGAGCTGACAGATATTTCAAATAAATGAGAGCCCAGAAAAATGTGATTTGTCATCATTTCTAAAATGAAAGCAAAAAAAAAGAATTCAAAATTAAAATAATTCTTATTTTTTAGGAACATCAGAACTCGCATTACTAGGCAATGTTATTTACTCCCAATATTTTTAGATAATACATTAATAATATAAATATGAATAGGTAAGTAACATTTTATTGAGTGTATAAAGATATTTTTTGAGATATTATGAAATTTATATCAAAAAGATTTACAAACATCTTCTAAATAATTTATGCTTAAGTTGTGAATACATCCATTGATTTAAAAAATATCTTTGTAATGTGATAACCTCTTATACTTTCATGATGGGTAGTGAAGTAAATATTTAATACTTGGAAAATAAATTATAATTGAATTAAATTGAAATAATGTTAGCAAAATGCACATATTAGTAATTGAATACAAAATCATAAAGTTTTAATTAAATGTGAAGTTAAATGATAGAAATAAGTATGTTAAATAAATATTCTCTGTCCAGCTTTCCAAATTGTGAAACAAAATTCTAAAACTATGGTTGAAATAGCAGGATTGAAAAACTTTTAATTTTAATATTCCATTAATATTATTTTACAATTAAAAGTTAATCGCGAGACAAATGCAAAATGCACCATTAAAGAGTGTACATTAGTGACGAAGCGTCAAGTTTACTACCAGGGAAGCAATCAAATTTTTTTTTTATATTTTAGTCAAACTCAAACCATAAAAACATTAAGATTTATAAATAAGTGTTCGTCTTTGTTTTTGAGTAAAATGAACAAGTACTGCATTATAAAAGTTATCGCTAGATTTTAAATTTTTTAATAATATTTTTTTCAATCGAAATCAAAGATAGATTTGATAATCATTTAGGCTCATCCTGTTTCTGCAATAAGATTTGATTCTTTTTAAAGATGAAAAACTCCTTTCTGCACTTGTTGTTGTTGAAGCCAAAGTTAAGATGAATTTGTAAATAATTTAAAAAACTCTTTAAAACTTTTCATCAAATCGGTGCATGAAAAATTCAAGTATTTCATTAACATTATTTTTCTTTCTAAATTCAACATCCCGAATCACTACCTTTAATTCGGTAAACCCTGTTTTTAATATTGATTTTTATATTTATTGTCGAATCGATTATACCAAAAAAATAAAACCGTAAGGGCTTCTAGCTTGTGTTCTAACTCTTATTTTATTATTTTTTCCCAAAAAAATATTTTAAATAGATATTTTCATTTTCACTAAACTATAAAATTGAAGAAAGAAAAGAAAAGAAAAGAAAAAAGAGAGAAGAAAGAAAGAAAGAAAGAAAGAAAGAAAGAAAGAAAGAAAGAAAGAAAGAAAGAAAGAAAGAAAGAAAGAAAGAAAGAAAGAAAGAAAAAGAAAGAAAGAAAGAAAGAACAGGATGATACAGGACAAAAGGGTTATCACCCATCAGTTAAGAATATTTTAGACATATTAATGACCCAGCCCTGATAAAAGGGTCCTGTATTAGAAGGGGCAAGGGGGTCTATGCAAGTAAAATCTCAGACCAAGGGTTTGCCTAGGAATAGTTTTGCTGTCATGGCGCTATTTATCTTTGCTGTGGGTTCAAGAATGCGCCGGAAATGTGTTTTACTAAAAAATTTAGCAATAAGTGTATTTATTTTGATGTGTAGATTAATTTTTGATATGAATTTACAATGTAGAGCCTGACGCCCAAAATTGTCTGCGATCTGATTACGTATGTTGCAACTAAGACTCCAATATGCAAAGAAGAGTTTCCTGACGCCAGGATTTAGAATATTATTTAATATTTAGTAACTCTTGCACCATTCTTAAAATGTTTTGTTCGTAATCTTTTCAAAGATTCAAACGCGAAGGCACCTGTGGTTTATAGACAATATTTGAATTGCGGAATTAAAAGAACATTTTTGATGATAAAATTGATGGATTGATAATTTATTTATAACTGGCAGTTTGGGGAATAATAATAGTAGGTGATTATTTAAAAATTTGAAACTCCTTCTGTGCCTCTTAAGAGCTAATGCAATCTCGCATGGGTGTTTGTCGAAGATTATCTGATAAGGAGTTAGTAGAGGGTGGGGATAGATAAATTTAACATTTTTTTGATGTTTAAAGATAAACTGAGTTGATCAAAATGTTTGTTTATTTATTATATCAAGACATACCCTAATCGATTAATGGGCAAATTTTTACAGTCATCTAGGTACCAAAAGTGCAGATTGCGTTTGCACCAAAGAGCAATGTCATTAATAAGGTGTTTAAGATTGTTAATAAAAACGGTCCTAATTGATCTCCCTGCAAAAAGTCCTCCACCGGTTTAATTATAAAATCTTTAAATAAGGAAGGGATTCCGTAGCTGAGACGATTATAATTGTAATAATCAGGGAACGTGTAAGAAAAATCATAATATTTTTATTATATGAATTAAAAGCATTGGATATGTCAAATTTTGCAGTAAATTTCTCTGGTTTGAGATTGGATAAACCTTATCGAATGCTAATTGCGGATTCACGGCCTCCTTTTACTACGAACCCTTTCGAAAAAGAGGAAATAACTATAAATATTGATTTTTCTATTTTTTCTCTCAGCTGGATGCATAGTTACGCTCAATGAAAAACCTATATCATTCACGGAAACCATATCTATGAGAAGCTATTATAGTAAATTTTATTTTAATTTATTATTTTTTTTTCTTCATTTATTTTTATCATCCATTCTTTTCTTAAAATTTCTTTATCTTTTTTTTTACCCTTTCTACATACATTTTTTATTAAGAGAACCAATTTCCAATGACCTTTGTCATAAATAAGGATGATGAGGATTGCCTATTTGAAATTGATTTGTACTTCTTCGCAAAAGCAACACAAATAAGTTTTATTTTTTTAAAAATTGTTTTAGTTCATTTGTTCATTATTCATATCCATTATAATATTTATGTTCTTTCAATATATCTTATTTCCATAAGGTGTTATTAATGGGGATGATGTGAATTTTCAATATAATTATGGAGATTATTTGGCGGATGTGATATTTGGTGATGACTTGATACTAACTCCTAGAAATCTTGGCGACACCAAAGAATTGGGCGGTTTCAAAAGGTTCTCATTGAACTTTGAAATGGATGCTGCTAAAATTCCAACTAGAGTCGTTGTTAGTTCATTCTCAATCCATTCATGCTTCATTTATTTTCTAAAATTTTATTTCTGATTTGTTTTTCAAATGTTTTATTTTTTTCTTAACTCTCACTAGCTTCAATCTATTTTCTGAAAGAATTGCAAACATCTTAGAATAGATTTCCATAAATTATAAATACTAAAGTAAAAGTAGTTCAAGATTTTTAACAAAATTACATGTTCGCCGGAAATCATATATCCTTTTATATAAATCAAATTTATTTTATACAGATCAATAGCAAAAGCTCTATAGTAAGTATGGGTTACGGTATTTTCTAAAATTGGAGTCACTTATTTCGCATCAAAGAAAAGTTTTCATCAAAATTGGGACCAAAAAAATAATCGAATTCATATTGTTTGTGATTATTATGATATTTAATGTTTATTTAATTTTGAAAAATTATGTTTTTTAAGATTTAGAAAAATTTACTTTTGCATTTGCTTACCTAAAAAAAAGTTTATTGATAAATATAGAAATAAATAAAAAATTGTCATAATCTATGAATATAAAAAAAATTAAAATGCAATTAGTTAACTCTGATTACTTTTCCTATTAATATAAAATAAACAAGTAGTTAAAACTAAGATACTGGATATAATTACTAATAATAAAGTAATATATTTAATCTAAATTATATTCAATATAATATATAATATAATAAGAATGAGAATGAGAAAATAGGAAAATAAATAATTTATTTCTTTAGGTGGCCTTATTTTATTTGAAACTTATTTTATATATTATATAATATATATTATTACCAAAATGTTAGCATACTTTAAAAATTTTCTCCATTTCATTATCTATAAAAAAAAATTGAATAATTGCAAATGCGTATGCAAACTAAATTTA
Source organism: Gordionus sp. m RMFG-2023 (assembly GCF_954871325.1). NCBI lineage: Eukaryota > Metazoa > Nematomorpha > Gordioida > Chordodea > Parachordodidae > Gordionus > Gordionus sp. m RMFG-2023. The sequence goes on along the minus strand of NC_088779.1, from coordinate 2,111,702 downwards.
TAAGGGCAGGTATAAATTATCTATATATTTTACTAACTAACCAGAATATTTAATCTAATAATGTTGATAATAATAATAAGATAATAAATCTTTCAATATAATTGTATTCAAAATATTTGGAATAATAATTATATACATTTTTTTTTACAAAAATTTGTATTTTAATAAATATTAATTTTCATATTTTATATTGTAGGGTTAAGGTTTGAATTATTGTATTTAAGGATAAAAAATTAGACGCCAGTTATGGGTAAGATTAGTACATATGTAAATGAAATAATATAATAAAATTTGAAAATTAACAATAATCCAGACAATAACTATCGACACTTAAGTGAACAACAAGTTGCCCTGATTCAATTTTTATTCCAGCTCGTTTGTGCCCGATAACCTTTTATATTAATTTTTCATGAAAATTATATTTTCCCTTACTGTTATAAATTTTAAGCCCTAATCAGCATATTTTCAACTATTTCCAATTTTTCTCAATGCCAATTAAAGCTCTCATATCTATTCTCTGTCATTATCTATTTTTATAACAGCCTTTTTTTTAATAAATCAATCATGTTTTGATACCTGTTTAATGTATTTGTAATTGAATTATATCCTAAATTTTTTATCAATTTTCTATATATTCATAGATTTCACATGTTAGCTAGAAAAGCTAGTAAAGCTAGTAAAATATATACAAACTAGCTGATGGCTAGTCAAGATTGACGTAGAATTTGAATTTTCTCCCATATTCGATGATGTAATGGATGAAATTAAAAAAATTTCTTATTTTATGAGGTGTGATTTAGAAATTTATATTTATTTAGATGAGAGGTTATTCTAGGATTTTCCAATATTTTTTAGTGTTGTTAAACTACCTAGTCAACTATGAACAGCGTAGCCATGTTTTTAACCAAAAATATTCCAATCACTCTTCAAGTTGAGACTTAACTTAGAGACCTAATTCAATTGTTTAGGTTAAAAGCTTGAGTGAGTCACACTAGAGATGGTCAAAGTTAGTTAATTTAACAACACTAGTATTTTTATAGATATGTTAATGAAGCATACATTTCGTATTTTCAATTTTATGCGCACAAATTCAAAAATTTTTTATAAATACATTTTTTATTCTTTGTATATGCTAAATGAGAGTTTTATAGGGCAATGTTAAATCGAAGATAAGGTATGCAAAACTCTCAACTAGCAATAATATATTTCTGATTCACCTTTTAATAAAATAGGTTAATTTTCTAATTCATCCATTATCATATGATAAAAAGGGGAAATTTTCTGATTTACCCATCATCAAATAAAGGAGAAATTTATCATTAACCGTCATCCTTGGCAGGTTATCTGCTTATATAAATATATCTATTCATAAATATGTATAATATAAACTTTAACAACAAAACAAACTCTAAAGAAAAAATGCTAGATATTAAGGCTGTTCAGGTAAGGATTTGCTTTAATTTCTAAGATAACAAAAAAATAATAATAATGATTTCTAGGAACATTTGAACTTGCATAGCATTGTTGTTCATTCCCAATATTTCTAGAAAAAAAATTGATAATATAAATATTACTAGATAGATAGACATTTTATTGAGTATATAAATAATTTTTTTTGAGATATTAAGCAATCTATATCAAAAAAAATTTTACAAGTATCTTCTAAAGAATTTATGCTTAGTAGTAAGTATATTTGCTGACACTTCAGAAAATAATTCCAAAATATCTTCGTAATGTGATACCCTCTTATATGTACCTGATGGGGAGTGAAGTAAATATGCAGAACTTATAAAGTAAATTATTGTTGTATTAAAATAAAATATGTTAATAAAGTCTGTAAATAGTACTTTCAACCATGCAGATGTTAGTAATCAGGGTTTCCAACTGAACCAACCGGAGTGAACCCTTATAATTTTATGAACCGTAACCGATCCGTTGAAGGAAATATAGAAAAAGCGAACTGAACGTTATAAATTTTTACATACAATTTGAGAAAAGATCTTGTTAAAGAAAGATCAGACTTAATTCCTTTATCCAACACACATACCAGAATTCTATTAAAGATAAATTATTTTGTAATGAGGAAATAAATAAAATAAAATAATGGTGAAGATGCTCTATTAAGCTTTTTTGCAAAATAAATGTAATTCTTTAAATATTTTAGATTCCCCGAATTAAAGTTTTTTTTATTTATTAAATATAATACAACTCCCAGAGCCTCTGCGTCAATTGAACGTTTTTTTTAGCCACGGCGAAAAGCTGTGCTGACTACTAAGATCTATTGTCTGATCATATAGAATCAATTGTTGCTTAAAAATAAATAAAAAAATTTGTTACAAAAAGATGTTTTCTCATATATGATATACATTATTTTTGTATAATTTTATTTATATTATATATTGTATATAACGTCATATTTTTATAAGTAACTCCTAACTCCTAACTTTTTTTAAAATATTCAGTAACGAGCGCTCCTTTTTTAAAAAGATAAATGAGTACTAAATAAAAGTTGTTTTCTAATCCCCCCCCCCAAAAAAAAAATATTTCAAAATAAACCGTTCTTCGCCCGCCCATTTCATCAACCTTCACTTGTCCTTAGAATAGGCTAGCATGAGCGAACGGGCTAACCCGCCACATTGTAGATGTTAGAATGAACTCTGCTCGGTATAAATTAAAAAATGGGTGTTTATCGCACTTTTAATTAATAATAAACTCGCCGTTTAAAAATCGTAATCAATTACTGCTGGGTTCTCTCTTAATTATTTCGGATTTGTGTATATTCTATCTCTTATACTTTCAATCTAAAGATATTTAAATCAGATTTTATTTGATATCCATATCGATATTTTGTGTTGATAAAAACATTCCTGACCCCCCAAGACCTAGACGCGCCCTCTATGAGTGATTATTATTATTACAATAAAAAAAAATTTCATATACCTTTTACTTGATATATTTGATACCCAATCAAGAAAAAAATATTCTTTAAACCCCTCTTCCCTGGGTCTGAACCCCGCGTCTGCCTGAGCACATAAGAGGGTCGTAAAAATACTAGGCAAATAATTAGGCCAGTGCCCACCTCTAATTATGATTCGTAAAATGATCGCGATATCGAAACAAATTTTACAAAAAAATATAATTCAATAAGATATTGATTTTTGGTAAATTGATTATGAAAATGAGATATCCAAAAAAATTGGCAATTGAAATACGGTTTTATATTTTTAAAAATTAATAAGGACCCCTCTATTTTTATTAATAGGTATTGATATATATATATGTACCGATTATATTTTTTAAAAAATATTTTTATCAGGTTAATTTTATTTTACTGTTTTTTGGCGGGCCAAACTTTAATAATATTTATTCAACTTTTAAATTTCCCTTACAAAACCTACACTTCCTTGAGCCAATTTTTATTAAAAAATTTTAATATTTTTTTCTATTTATATTTGTTGGAAAGGATACTTTTTTTATATTATTTATACTCAAAACCAAACATCCAATATTTTAATTTTATATCCCTATTTCTTTACTCATTTTCAAATTATAAATTTTAATCATTATAATAATTTTCCGTTAAAAATATTTTTTTTTTCAATTTAATATCAGTTTCAAATAAATAAATATATATCTATATAAAGTTACATTATGAATAATAGATTGATCTTGTTGGTTCTTTTGGGAATTCTTGGAGTGACGAATTTTTGGATTGGTGTTACCGATGGTAAGAAGAAAAAAAAATTTCACTTAAAATTTGACACCAGAACAAAATAAACCTTAATACTAAACCTGAACCGTTATAGAATAGAGTTGGGATTCGTGCAATGTATATAATCACTTGTACCCTAATTGTTTTACAGAGTTTTTTATCCCATAAATGATTTCTGCGCTGCTTTTCAAGGATATATATAATAAATTATTTTATATTTTAAATGTATATATGTATATATTAAAAAATTTACAAATAAATTTATATATTAAAATAAATGGAAATTATTTCGTCAAATTCTGAAAAACCTGGCAAGTTTATTGGTTTAAAAATGGTATGCCCAGGAGCAAACTGAATGCATAACGAAAAGAGTTGTTATCAATTAGTTGATTATTTACTATACTAGGGTAGAAGTCAAGCATGGCCGGATTTGTTAGAATTATGCTTCTTGAGGAATGATTTGTATTGGTGATCTTGGCTTGAAGTGCGAAGGAACGAGATACCAATCCTAGATCCCAGTCTTTCAGCTTTGATGAATCTGGTTTAGGGAACAGTTGGCAAGGTATTGAGGTCTCAGCAATTTAAGGCTTCGTCTATCAAACTATCATTTAGAATTGAAATGATTGGGGAAATGATGTGTTTTACGGAATTTGTAGAAGATATGAAATAAACGAGCGTAATCGTTATTGCAGATATCAATCCCTAAGCTTCCAGATATGCAAGGAAGAGATTCCTGAAGCCAGGAGTTAGAATATACTCCGAACCCAACTTAAAACCTGAAGCTCTGGTTTATTCAAGACGATTACAGTCAATTTTTAAAATCGCCTCGAGGGGTAAGGTTAGAAAATTCCAGTAAGCTATTGGACAAACTTTTTTAGATTTTTCAAGTACAATTAAACGCGCAACCAAAGATTACTTGGTACAAGATTATGTGGCAATTTTCTATATCGATAAATTTAACCAATAAATTTTGTCAATGAATTGAGTGTCTAAATCTAAAAGGTGGTAGGTAGGAAATGATGGAATACTTTAAATAAATATTCAAGTTCGGGAGCATGCAGTAATGTCAAATATTAAAATAATAAAAAGTATTAGTGAGAAGTAGTGTTGTTAAACGGCTCATTTTGAGCCGAGTTTCAAAAACCGGTAACTCAACGTTTTATTAGGAAAAATATTATGCAAGACTCAAGATTTTGATCATAGGCGGCACAAAGATTTGAACATCTATCAACGAAATCTAGAGGCTTCAACAATATTTTTCCGGCTAAAAGATTGAGTTAGCCATTTTTTATACTTGAATCGAGCCAATTAGCAACACTAGTGAGAAGTGTAAAGATTATGTATTAACCTGGGATTTTACTGTTTTCAAAAAAAGAATATAATTTTTTTAAAATTTTTAAATGGAAGAGATGCCAGAGTAATTGCTCAAAAGTTAGGATCCTGATAAACCTCTTTAAATTTGGCCACTTTTTTCGAAAATTTGGGCTGCCATTTTGTTCTGTCATTCATTTTATTTTGTATTTAATATTAATTTTTTTTATTAAAATTAAATAAAAAGTCTACAAAAATTAATTTTTTTTAAATAAAAATTTAAACAAGGGTATAAAGTATTTGAAAAATTAGTCTAAGGTTTTCCCCAACGATTGTATTTATAAACCACAACTAGTGTTATTAAATCACCTAACTTTGACCATCTCAATTGTGGCTAAATCAAGTTTTTAGTCTAAAAAATTTAATCAAGTCTCTAAGTTGAGTCTAAACTTGATGAGCATGAGTGGAATGATTTTGGTTAAAAACATGGTTACTCTGTTTTATAGTTGTCTAAAGTTAGGTAGTTTAACAACACTAACTAACCACAAAACAAACTTTTAACAATAGTTAATAAAAATGATATTATATATTAATTAAATATAAAGTCACGTAAAATGTAACTCCTTTATTTGAAATTCGTTACTTTTAAAAAAATATTTTTTTAATATCTTAACCTGATATTTTTTAAGGGAAAAATGTAACGGCTGTACAAACTATTAGATAATTTTAATTTTCAAGAATATATTGAAGGGAGAGAAAAAAAAGGAAATAAATAAAAATAAATAAATATTATTTTTCTATCTTTTCTCTCAGCTGCTTGTCTGGTTACCCTCCAGGGAGTGTCTATACCAATATCGGATAACATTACTTTGAAAACCTATTATGGTAAATTTTATTTTGATTGATTATTTTTTTTTTCTTCCTTTATTTTATCATCCATTTCTATTCTTATAATTCCTCATTTTTTTTCTTTCTTACTCTATTTACATATATATTTTTTTATCTTTTTATTAAGGAACCGACTTTCCGATGACAATCATGATAAATAAGGATAATATGGATTGCATACTTACAATTTATTGGTACTTCTTCGCCAAGGCAACACAAATAAGTATTAATTTTTATTTGAGATAGATTTTCCATTAGAATAATATAACCTTCTTCCAAATTATCCTATTCATTAAGGTGTTGTAAATGGGAACGATGTAAATTTTCAATACAATAATGGCGTTTATCCAACGCAATCGATAGGTGGTAATAACCTGATACTAACTCCTGGAAAAGATGGCACTTCCGAAGAAATAGGTGGTTTCGTAAGGTTCTCATTGGACTTTCTAATGATACGTAATAATATTCCAACTACATTGATCGTAAGTTCTTCCTTCTCAATTCATTCATGGCTTCATTTATTTTTTCTTATATTATAATCAGATCTGTTTCTTCCTAAAGTTTCTTCTTAATTTTTTTTTACTTTTCTCACTTCGCTTCAATCTGTTTTCTGAATGAATTATATCAGCAAACATCTTAGAATAGATTCCCATAAATTTACAACTAAAGAAATGTAGTTAAAGTTATTTTTAAAAATTAAATAATTACATGTAGCCGTAAATAATATTTTTTAATAAAAATTATATTTGTTTTATACAGATCAATACCAAAAGCAAAATTATAAGTATGGGTTTCACTATTTTTCCCTAAAAGTGGCGTCACTTATTTCGCAGAGAAAAAACGTTATCATCAAAGATTGGAACAAAAAATAATCAATATCAAATATTATGATCATTATTATATTTTTTTAATGTTTAATTTTATTTAGAAAATTCTTGTTTGTAGATTAGAAAAATTTATATTCTAGCAAATTTAAAAAAAAAAAATTAATTATAAAAATTGTCAAAACCAAATATATATCAAAATTTTAAATTGACAGATTATGGAATGATTGCGAAATTGGAAAATCTTTAACAAATCATTACAGTTGAGTTGAAGATTATATTAAAGATGTTAGTTATAATGAAAAAAATTGTGGGCATAATTAATTAGTTAGTTGATTTTAATTTTTAACATGAATTATAAGTATAATACTTTCAAAAATAAACTGAAAAAATATTAAAACCCCCATTTTTGTCTATATAATAAAAAAAAATTGAATAATAGTTTTAGGTTCTAGATTTCTAATATAATTGTACGATAAATGCAAATGTCTAACTAAACTGAAAATGTCTGAGCAAACTAAAATTCGTAAAGATAGACCAGAAATGTTGCAGTTATAAATTATTTACATACTTTTAACCAGGAATTACTCCTTTTTTATAAAACAAGTCTTTAATCATGGTTAATTTTAATTTTAGTGTTTTTTGGCAGGCTTCAAAAACTTTATAATATTTATTTTAACTTTTAACTTTTTCATCCTAACATTACATTCCCTTTGAGCCAAGTTTAAAAATTTATATATATATTTTTTTAAATAAATTGAATGAAAAAAAAGACATTTTTTATTACTTTATTATTGTAATACAGGGTGGTTATAATTTTAAACTATTAATAGGTATTGATAATATCGATAATTTTATTTTATTTTATTTTATTTTTATATTTGTTCAGGTTAATATTTTTATTTTAACTATATTTTTTTGGCAAGTCCCAAAAAACTTTATAATATTTATTTTAACTTTTAACTTTTTCATCCTAACATTACATTTTCCATTGAGCCATCAAAATTTTTTAATATCTTTTTAAAGATAAATTGATGGAAAAGGGACATTTTTATGACTTATTTACTCATCTAAACCTACAATATTTTTTTTTTATTATATATCAATCTCTCTCCCTTATTCTTGATAATATATAATTTTATTTAAAAAAAAAATTTTAAAATCAAGTTTTTAAAAATAAAAATTTAAATAAATAATAAATTACTCTCACTGGTTCTTTTCGGAATTCTAGGAGAGGCGAATTTTTGGATTGGTGTTACTGATGGTAAGATGATGAAAAAATGTGTTATTAAAATAAACCCGAAATTCTAATCTTATTACTAAACTGGAAAAACTTCTATTAGATTAGGGTTAGGACTCTTGCAGTAGACGACCACATATATTTTCACTTGTTACCCTAATTGTGTTTTACAAATTTTTTTTAATCCCATTAAAAGTATCTCTCTCTGCACTGCTTTTTCTTTACAGGAGTGATATATAATTAAATCATTTTTTATTTTTAAAAAATATATAATATATTTTAAATATCAAAAAATTTTTTTAATAACAACATGAAAAATATTTTTAAAAAAAAAATTATTAAAAAAGGAAAATGCCAAGCGAATAATTCGAGACAATAATTTTTTAAACATTAAATGATTGGCCAGAATCTTTATAGTAGCAATGTTTCCTTTTGTTTATAAAAAGAGGAGAGGTATGTGTTTTTTTTTCCTTATGGATTTCGAAACCGTTTTGGGCAGATGATATAACCACGATGGGGACGAAGTGGGTATCACCCATGAAGAATATTTTTGACATTTTAACGACTCAGCACTGAGAAGGGGGGTCATGTATATTGTTAGAAAGGTGTGGGGGGAGTGTCTGTGCAAGTAAAATACCCAGACCAAAAGTTTGCCTGGTGGGACTATAGTTTTTCCGTCAGGGTATTTTTTTAAATCTATGCTGAATCGTGGATTCAGGAATGCACGGGAGATATGCCTTACTAAGACATTTGGCAATAAATGGTATTTACTTTTGTTAGTTTCGATTAATTTTTGATATGATTTTACAATGCAGCGCTTGGCGTCCAAAACAGTCCTGCTACCCGTTGATTACATTGTTTTCCAGAGAGTATAACGTTCGGACCCTCCACCGATTTAATAAATGAAATCATTGAATTTAAGTAAGGAATGGATGCCGATCTGAGACACACACATAATTGTGATAAATGGGGAAAGGTTTTTGAGAAGGTATCGATTTACATTTATTTCATATTATTAGAAATTAAAAGCTTTTGGCATGTCAAGTTTATACAATAAATTTTTCTGGGTTGGGGTTGGATAAAACTAATAGACCTCAGGGAATTGCGGCTTCACAGGATCCATTTATTCTCCAAACCCATTCGAAAAAAAAAGAGAAGGAAATAAATAAAAATAAAATTATCTTTCTATTTTTATTTCTCTCAGCTGCATGCGTAGTTACGCTCGATAATAGACCTCAAGCATTCACGGCAACCAAAAATATGGCAACCTATTATGGTAAATTTTATTTTATTTTTTTTTTCCATTTATTTTTTTTGACTTCTTTTCTTATAATTTCTCATTTTTTCCCCCCTTCTTCTTCTTACTCTTTTATACACATATTTTTTTTTTATTAAGGCACCGATTTTCCAAAGACCTTTGTGATAAATAAGGATGCCAATGATTGCAATTTTTAAATTTATTTGTACTTCTTCGCAACAACAACACAAATAAGCAGAGTTGTTAAAGTATCTAGATATAAAAATGTACTATCTGTATCTAGATATATTTTTTAGAAAGGTATCTGTATCTGTATCTAGATATTTTTTTATAGGTATCTGTATCTTAGATACTTTTTAAGATACATTATATGTATCCCTTTTTTTATTATAAATAAAAATATTTGACTGTAAAATTTATTTTATTTCATATGAGCTTATAAAATAAATAAATATATATATATTATATATTAATTTTATTAATACTATAATAAAGAATTATATATACATAAAATATTAAAACTTATATATAAAAAATATATATAAATATTCATTAATTTAAATATTATGTCCGAGTTTATCAATAAACCATACAAATTTTAATATTACAATATGGAAATGGTAAATTTTATTTTATAACTAAATTTTTAAGTTTATATATTTTAGATCTATATCGATGAAGAAGAGGAAGCAACAACAAGTTCTATTTCTTTACCATGGCCAATTTATAGAGCATATTTTAAAATAATATCTCAAAACAAAGAAAACAATTCTCTGATGGTAAAATGTTTGCCGTGTCTACCTAAAAATACAAAAATACCGTCAGTATGACTTCAACGTGTAAAATCGTAAAGCACATAAGGGTATAGATATTATATATTTAAAATTCTAATTTAAATTTTAAGAGAAAACATCCAACCTTGTTAAAAATAAAAAAGGGGAAGGAAAATAAAACTACCAAATAAAATATTGGACAAGGCTCATCCTCCAATAATATTTTTGCTTAAAGACCTTTGATTTTAACAAGGCACTTTAGATGATTTAATTTTTGCTTTTATTATAGATGGCATGCAGCCATTTTCAATTGTTAAAATTTTTAAAAAATGATCAACACTTTGGCTCCACACAAAAATATAATTTGCCGACAGATAGTTATTGATAGAATTTCCCAAAGATGGAAAAATGAAAAGAAAGAAATAATTAAAAGTCTTATAGAACCATCATTAATATGCACAACAGCAGATTGTTGGAGTGCCTATCGCCGGTATAGCTAACATTTAAATTTGTATAATAATTAATTAAGAATAAATTATTTCAGCAATTTTAAGAAATTTTAATTTTTATTTCATACTTAGGAGTAACCGCTCACTATATAAATCCAATAAGTTGGGAAAGAAAAAATATAGCGTTGGCTTGTAAAAGAATGACTGGTAGTTATACATATGATAAAATAGCAAAAAATTTACAAGATAATAGCTAAGGATTATTGCATTTAAAATAAAATTTGAAAGACCATTACAGATAATGCCAAAAATTTCATAAAATGTTTTAGGTTTATTTTATTATAAATAAATATAAACATAATATATGATTGATTACTTAATTTATTAAAGAGTTTTACAGCTAATTGAAAATAATACAAGTGAATCAATTGATGATCTGGAAGATGAAGCAGTGTAGTGCCAATTTTTTATCAAATCTTTATAATACTGCACAGGATTCTGAATTATCAGAATCATTTAGTTTACCTCATCACCAGTTGTGCCAGTCACACATTGAATCTTATAGCCACTGTGGATGCCAATAGAGCCATGCAGTGTAAACAATATCAGAGGGTAAAACTAATTTTAATTAAATAAGTAATATTTTCTTCATTAGATATATAGCACAACACTACATAAAATGCCAAAATATATGGAATAGGCAAAATAAGTCTCCTATTTCATCTGAGATTATTAAGGAATATATTGGTCGTTATTTTATATGTCCTAATATAACTAGATGTCCACCGATAATGCCTTACAATTAATGTCAGATATTATAAAAGCTATATCTGACAAAGTGGACAAGATATGTGATGGAATAAAACTACCTAGGTTTTACCTAATGTGATTTTATTCATGAATATTGTTTAGTAAGTTATAAATAATATTTATATGTATAGCATTATTTAAAATTAGCTAATGAAGCCAATAGCTAATTTCATTGATATTTTGCAGGGAGATAAGTATATGTACACAGCTTATTACTGTGCAACTGTTTCACAACTTATTATCAAAATAATTTTAAAGAAATGAACCTGAGATTCTGTTTACCACTCTTAGATGCTTTATTTAAAGGGATTGAGGATATGTAAATTAATATAATAAATTAAAAATATTTAATAATTCTAGTTTTATTGTGACCTTATTTGAAGATGATAATAATATAGCAACCATGCTCCACACTTTTTTTAAACTATGGTTGCAAATGGAAGAAAATCTTAATAAAAGAAAACAATTGATACAAAGATTAGCTGGTGAATTATCAAAGTCATCAACTGACTGCAAGCAAATAACCTGCCAAAAAAAACAAATAATTTAATTTCACATTTTTTTCAGTACACTACAGCAGATATAATTCCTAATAATGATTTAAATTTTGATAATCAACAAATTTTAAATAATTTTTTTCAAATGAATGTAGAGATTTTAGCATTTTTAAAGAATACCCTGATATAAAATTGTTATTTATTAAATATAACACTACAATTCCTTAAAGCGCCCCTGTGGAAAGACTATTTAGTGTTGCTAAAAATGTCTTTACAGATAAACGAGGATGCAATGATCAAAATTTTGAAAATATTTTATTACTGAAATCTAATAATTATTTATAATTATTTAATCATATATTTTCATATATTATATTAAAATCTTTATATTAGTTATATTCTGATAAATGTTATATCGCGTCAAGAAATTTTTTAGCTCATTTCATGAATTTTCACAATATTATATTAATTTAGGTTTATGCAAACCTATAAGAGCATAAAAAAAAATGTATCTGTATCTTGATAACTTTTTACGCTGTATCTGTATCTAGATAACTATTGAGACTATGTATCTGTATCTAGATCCATTTAAAAAGTATCTTTTAATAACTCTGCAAATAAGTATTAATATATATTTTTTTTATTAGCATATTTTAAATTTCTTTCAAATTATCTTATAATTATCTTATTCAATTAAGGTGTTGTAAATGGAGCTGATCTAAATTTTCAATTCTATAAGGGCGTTTATCAGACGGGACCGGTAAATAATGCTGATTAGGTATTTATTCCTGGAAATCTTGGCAATACCCAAGAATTACGCGGTTACAAAAGATTCTCAATGGTCTTTGTAATGGCTAACACTAACAATCCAACGAGAGTCGTCGTAAGTTCCTTCTCAATTCATTCTTTGCTTCATTTATTTTTCTTAAATTTTATTTTCTCATTCTCTTATCTATTTTCTGAAGAAAATTGTACAGTAAACATATTAGGTTAAATTTCTTCAAATATAAATTACAACCAACTAAGGAAAAGCTGCATAGCCGGAAATTATAATATTTTTTCTAAATAAATTTGATACATTTTATACAGATCAATACCAGAAGCAAAATTGTAAGTATGGGTTACAGTATACAACCTAAAATTGGCGTCGCTCATTTCGCGTCATAAAAAATGTTATCAGCAAATATGAGACGCAAAAAAAAATCAAATTATTGTGTTGTGATTATTATTATTATTATTATTAGCATTGTTATTATATTCAATGTTTAATTTAATTTAGAAAATTATAATTTAAAACACATATCTCTCCTCTTTTTATAAAACATAACGAAACGTTGATATTTTAATATTTAAAAAATTATTGGCTCCAATTATTCTTGACATTCTCCTTTATAATAATTTTTTTTTTTTTATCACGTTGTTATTTTAAATATAAATTTATATGTAAAATTTTTTTTTTATTTAAAATATATATTATATATATTTTTAAAAATAAAAAATGATATAATTATATATCCCTTCCTGTAAAGCAAAGCAGTGCAGAGATTCTTCTAATGGGATAAAAAATTTGTAAAACACAATTAGGGTACAAGTGAAAATATGTGGTCGTCTAATGCTAGAATCCTAACCTTAATCTAGTAAAAGTTTTCCAGCTTAGTAATAAGATTTTTAATTTTTTTAAAAAAAATGAAATTTCGGATTTCAAAATTAAAGTAATAATTTATTTTTTTTCATCATCTTACCAGCAGTAACACCATTCCAAAAATTCGTCGCTCCTAGAATTCCGAAAAGAACCAATGAGACTAATTTATTATTTATAAATGAAATTATATTTATTTAAATATTTATTTTTGAAATGTGATTTTAAATTTTTTTTTGATAAAATTATATTATCAAGAATAAGGAAGAAGAGATGATATAAAATTAAAAAAATATTGTAGGTTTAGAGATGTGTAAATAAGTCTTAAAAATGCCCCTTTTCCATCGATTTATCTTTAAAAAAATGTGTAAAAATTTTTAAACATGGCTCAAAGGTAATGTAATGTAAGGATGAAAAAGTTAAAAGTTAAAATAAATATTATAAAGTTTTTGAAGCCTGATAAAAAACACTAAAAAATGAATGACTTGTTTTATAAAAGGAGTAATTCCTGGTTAAATAAAGTATGTAAATAATTTATAACTGTAACATTTCTGGTTTATCTTTACGAATTTTAGTTTGTTTAGGCATTTTCAGTTTTGTTAGTCATTTGCATTTATCATACAATTATATTAGAAATCTAGCAACCTTAAACTATTATTTCAATTTTTTTTTATTATATAGATAAATGAAATGGGGTAAAGTTTTAAAGTTATTTTTTTCAGTTTATTTTTAAAAATATTATACTAATTCATGTTAAAAATTATAATTTACTAACTAAATATTATGCCCACAAATTTTTTTCATTATAACTAATATCTTTGATATAATCTTCAACTCAACTGTAAATAGATTTTCCAATTTCGCAATCATTCAATAATATTTAAAATTTTGATATATATTTGGTTTTGACAATTTTTATAATTAATTTTTTTTTTTAATTAGCAGGAATATAAATTTTTCTAATCTACAAACAAGAATTTTCTAAATTAAATTAAACATTAATAAATATAATAATGATCATAATATTTGATATTGAGTATTTTTGTTCCAATCATTGATGATAACGTTTTTTCGATGCGAAATAAGTGACGCCAATATTAGAAACTAGCGTAACCCATACTTACAATTTTGCTTTTGGTATTGATCTGTATAAAATAAATTTAATTTTTATTAAAAAAATGATATTATTTCCGGCTAAATGTAATTATTTAATTTTTAAAAATAACTTTAACTACATTTCTTTAGTTGTAAATTTATGGGAATCTATTCTAAGATGTTTGCTGTTTTAATTCATTCGGAAAATAGATTGAAGCGAAGTGAGAAAAGTAAAAAAAAAAAATTAAGAAGAAACTTTAGGAAGAAACAGATCCGATTAAAATAAAATTTGAGAAAATAAACGAAGTCATAAATGAATTGAGAAGGAAGAACTCACGACGACTGTAGTTGGATTACTATTATTATTCATTATAAAGTCCAATGAGAACTTTTCAAAACCGCCTATTTCTTCGGAAGTGCCTAAATTTCCAGGATTTAGTGACAGGTCAGCACCAATTATCTGTCCCGCTGGATAAACGCCATTATTGTATTGGAAATTTACATCGTTCCCATTTACAACACCTTAATGAATAGGATAATTTGGAAGGAGGATATAATATTCTAATGGAAAATCTATATAAAATAAAAATTAATACTTATTTGTGTTGCTTTGGCGAAGAAGTACAAATCAATTGAAAATCGGCATTCATTATTATCCTTATTTATCACGAAGGTCATCGGAAAGTCGGTTCCTTAATAAATAGAAAAAAATAAATAAATGTATTAAAAGAGTAAGAAAGAAAAAAAAATGAGGAATTATAAGAATAGAGATGGATGATAAAATAAATGAAGAAAAAATAATAATCAATCAAAATAAAATTTACCATAATAGGTTTTCAAAGTTATGGTTTTTACCGGTATTGGTATAGACACTCCCTGGAGGGTAACCAGGCAAGCAGCTGAGAGAAAAGATAGAAAAATAATATTTATTTATTTTTATTTATTTATTTCCTTTTTTTTTTCTCACTCTTCAATATATTCTTGAAAATTATAATTATCTAATAGTGTGTATAGCAGTTACATTTTTCCCTTAAAAAAATAAGGTTAAGATATTAAAACAATATTTTTTAAAAGTAACGAATTTCAAATAAAGAGGATACATTTTACCTGACTTTATATTTTATTAATATATAATATCATTTTTATTTCTATTGTTAAATGTTTGTGTTGTGGTTAGACCTGTGCGCCTATGTCTCAATCAATGGCGGCGGTTTTTTTAGGTGTTTTTATCGGCGTTCGGCGGGGCGTCGATTTTGCCGCCGTCTTCTAAATTTTCGGCAGCGGCGGCGTGATATTTATTTTAAAATTTTTTTTAATGAATTTAATTTATAAATCAATATATTTTTTAATGAATTTAATTTGTAAATTATTGTTTACATTTTTTATAATTTATTTAGGCGATCTTTTCTAACACATTGTTAACCATAGTTTAATTGATCTTAAATTATTTCCTGTCTCACTCCTATTTAAATTTATGTATTTTCTCATTCTCGGAAATAGACCAAGGAATTGTATTTTTACTCAATCAGAGTCATATCAACAAAACATATAAGATATATTCTATTGATTTTTATTATTATTAAAATAAATTTGGAATTGTAACAAAATATAAAGTATGAAATATAATAAGTCAGAATTCAGAATTAGCAAAATTATAATTGTCATGAATAAACAGTATTTTATCAAGATTTGTGAGACATTAAGAACTCCTTTTAGCCTTGAGTATTAATCCAGCAATGGAAAAAATTATTTCGCTGGGTGTACTGGTTGCAGGTACGCAAAGAACCTTCCTAGCTAAATTAGCTAGCATATGAAGTTTCAGTCGCTTTTTCTTCCAAAAGAGCAATGCATCCTCTTCTGGGATAATATTTTGGCTGAGAAAAATATGGCATTCTTGTTCAAAATTAGTAATATTGTTATAATCGTTAATAGGAAGGGAATGTTTTCGAGCTAATTTCGCTATATAAGAGCATGATGTACCATCCTCGACTTGAATTTCACTCAGAGCATTTCTATCATGCTCTAAAAGTTTTAAATGCGTATTAGAAATTGCAATGATGTCGTAGAATTTGAATTTAAATATTGTGAAATAACTTTGAGATTTTGAAATCTTGGATCAAGTAGAGTTGCTAATATCTCATGTTTAAAATATATTTTTATTAATAAAAATATAAAATAACTTGAAGTTCAGTGATCGGAAACCTATGGTCAAGCTTTTTTTCATATTTTCTTTTAAGCATATAATATCTGAGCAATCAGATCTATTGATTTGTATATGAGCTTCTATTTCACTGCGAAATAATAACCCTAAGTTTGCTGTAGATCCTTTTTGGGAGGAAAGAAATTCCACCGACTCTCAGAATATATTTAATACTCCGTAAAGCTTATCTATCATATCCCATTCATTATTAAAGAGTTTTAAAGATTGTTTTCCTCTATTTTATTTAGAACATTATTTATAGGAATTTTGTTTACACGGCAAACACTTTCTAGCATAATTAATATGCTATGACAGCGGGTAGGGCAATTTAATTTTAAAGTTTTTGCATTAATTGGATTGGTTGGCGATGCCATTTCTATTATCCGATACATCAGACATATCAAAATGGTCATCAAGGTATGGATCAGAATCATCAATATCCAAGATTATTACCTGTCTCATAAACTGACTGCAGACATTTACGATGTTCAGCCTCAATTTCACATTCCAAATCAGCTACTCGATATCTGAGGGCTGAAATAATTTCTCTAATTTTTTTAACGAGAATATCAATTTTGGTAACTTTTTTTATGCCATCAACTGTAACCAAATTATGAAGTCCATGCCCTAAGCATAACTGATGCTCATAATCCCCTAATCTGACGTTTCCTCTGACATTGGCCCCAGCATCAGTTACCATTTGTATTATTTTGGCTTTTAAATGGAACTCCTCTTCAATACTATCAATCTCAGATAATATTGTTTCCCCCAGCATGCTTTTGAGTCACATTTCTAGTTGCTAGGGTAAAATATTATAAATCAAAATTTTCATCTAAATGATGAAGACTAATTGTGATATGATTTCGACGCTTGAAATGATCGGTCCATAAATCAAAAGTGATAGAACAAAATTTGTCCAGAATCAATCAAATTTAAAACATGCGCCTTTATAGATAAATAAACATCGTCTAGTGCACCCCTACTAATGGACCTATTTGGCAATTCTGACAAGGAATCAATTATCTAATATTTCTAATTTTTGAACAAATTATTTTTTAATAATCATTTTATATAATTTTTAAACCTTTAGAAAGTCTGTCATTCCTTTATTGTTTATAAAATCAAATGGCATTAAATCTAAGCAGTACATCAAAACATAATTTCGCCCTATTAGATTTCATATTTATTTTAAACATTAAAAAGATATTTAAAAATATGAAAATAATTAGGGCTGGAATGAAACAAATTATAAATTAGATATAGTTTTAACTTTCAAAATAAAGCTTTACATAATAATTTAATATATAAATATAATTAATATGCTTTCTAAAAATTACACACGCCACGCCGCCGCGATAGCCGCTGATCTCAATCGGCGGCTTTTCCGGCGTAAATAAAATTACCGGCGGCGCACAGTTCTAATTGTGGTTAGTGTTGTTAAACTACCTAACTTTAGACAACTATAAAACAGCGTAACCATGTTTTTAACCAAAAATATTCCACTCAATCATCAAGTTTAGAGACTTAATTCAATTTTTTGGCTACTAGCTTGATTTAGCCACAATTGAGACGGTCAAAGTTAGGTAACTTAATAACACTAGTTGTGGTTTATAAATACAATCGTTGGGGAAAACTTTGGACAAATTTTTCAAAAACTTATATCTTTGTTTAAATTTTTATTAAAAAAAATTAATTTTTATAGACTTTTTATTTGTTCTGGTCTCAAATTTTAATTGACATTTAATTTTCTTCTTACCATCGGTAACATGAATCCAAAAATTCGTCATTCCAAGAATTCCCAAAAGAACCAACAAGATTAATCTATTATTCATAATGTATATATATTTATTTATTTATTTTGAAACTGATATTAAATTCAAAAAAATATATATTTTTAACAAAAAATTATTATAATGATTAAAATTTTTAATTTTAAATGAGTAAAGAAATAGGGAAATAAAATTCAAATATTGGATGTTTGGTTTGGGTATTAATAAATATAAAAAAGTATTATTTCCAACAAATATAAATAGAAAAAAATATTAAAATTTTAATAAAAATTGGCTCTCAAGGATGCGTAGGTTTTGTATGGGAAGTTGAAAGTTGAATAAATATTATCAAAGTTTGGACCCGCCAAAAAAAAACAGTTAAAAAATAAATTAAAAATTAACACCTGATAAATATATTTTAAAGAAATATATAATCGATATATATACACATCAATACCTATTAATAAAAAATAAAGGGGTCCATATTAGTTTTTTAAAAAATATAAAACCGTATTTCAAATGCCAATTTCGATATCACGTTTTCATAATCAATTAACCAAAAATCAATATTTTATAGAAAAAAAATTTTTTTTTTTATTTTAAATAATTTTTCAATATCGCGATCATTTTTATGAATCGTGATTAGAGATGGACACTGGTCTAATTACGCCACTTTCACTGCTGCTCTAGAAAAAATTTTTTTTAACCCTTAACCGACCGCTAACGAAAGAAATATATTTAGATCATGCCGGGTACGCCCCGTCCCAACTTCTTAAGTTCACGACTCGAGTCGACTTGAGTTCACGACTCGAGTTCACGACTCGAGTTCACGACTCGAGTTCACGACTTGAGTTTGAGTTAGTCGACATATTCGACTAACGACTCGAGACTCTGAGTCGGAGTCTGGTGAACTCGACTTTTTAACAACACTAATTATTACTTTTACCCCTATTTTGAATTTATTATATCATAGTTTGTTCTCCTGTTTCTTTAATTCCATATTAATAACAAACAAACAAAAAAAGGAAGGCGTGAATATTTTTTTTTAAAATAATCTATTCACTGGAAGTCGAACTTGTCGGTGCTGAGGAAAATTTTTTTTATTATACTTCCAAGAACTTCATATTTTCATCATCATTTGTGTTTTGTGAGCGATAAAACTGTTTAATGTTAATCCTCACAACTTTCATCGGTAGAGGCTGTCTCGTCTTTCGCCAGAATCAGATTAATAATCTAGAATTTCTATTCTAATGTTTCATAAATGAAATTATATTTATTTAAATTTTAATTTTTGAAATCTGATTTTAAAAATTTTTTTATATAAAATTATATTATCAAGAATAAGGAAGAAGAGATGATATAAAATAAAAAAAATATTGTAGGTTTTTAGATGAATAAATAAGTCATAAAAATGCCCCTTATCCATCAATTTATCTTTAAAAAAATATGTAAAAGTTTTTAAACTTGGCTCAAAGGGAATGTAATGTTAGGATGAAAAAGT
Source organism: Gordionus sp. m RMFG-2023 (assembly GCF_954871325.1). Taxonomy (NCBI): domain Eukaryota; kingdom Metazoa; phylum Nematomorpha; class Gordioida; order Chordodea; family Parachordodidae; genus Gordionus; species Gordionus sp. m RMFG-2023. The sequence continues at coordinate 2,091,736 of NC_088779.1, read as the reverse complement.
TAAAATAAATATTATAAAATTTTTGAAGCCTGCCAAAAATAACTAAAATTAAAATTAACCTTGATTAATGATGAATGACTTGTTTTATAAAAAAGGAGTAATTCCTGGTTAAATAAAGTATGTAAATAATTTATAACTGCAACATTTCTGGTTTATCTTTACGAATTTTAGCTTGCTTAAGCATTTTCAATTTAGTTAGTCATTTGCATTTATCGTACAATTATATTAGAAATCTAGAACCTTAAACTATTATTCAATTTTTTTTTATTATATAGACAAATGAAATGGGGGTTTTAATATTTTTTCAGTTTATTTTTGAAAGTATTATACCTATAATTCATATTAAAAATTATAATCAACTAACTAAATATTATGCCCACAAATTTTTTCAATATAACTAACATCTTTAATATAATCTTCAACTCAAAATGATTTGTTAAAGATTTTTCAATTTCGCAATCATTCCATAATCTGTCCATTTAAAATGTTGATACGGTGGAGGGTCTGAAATAGGGAGATCCGTTATACTCTCTTGAAAACATATGTCATCAACAGGTAGCAGGACTGTTTTGGACGCCATGCGCTGCATTTTAAAATCATATCAAAAATTAATCGAAACTAACAAAAATAAATACTATTTATTGCCAAATTTCTCAGTAAGGCATACGTGCATTCCTGAATCCACATTCAGCATAGATTTAAAAAAAAATACCCTGACGGAAAAACTATAGCCCACCAGGCAAACTTTTGGTCTGGGTATTTTACTTGCACAGACCCCCCCCCCCCAGCCCTTTCTAACAATATACATGACCCCCCTTCTCAGTGCTGAGTCGTTAATGTCAAGAATATTCTTACCTCATGGGTGATACCACTTCGTCCCCATCGTGGCTATATCATCTGCCCAAAACGGTTTCGAAATCCATAAGGATAAAAAAACACATATCTCTCCTCTTTTAATAAACAAAAGGAAACATTTCTATTGCAAAAATTCTAGCCAATCATTTAATGTTTAAAAAATTATTAACTCGAATTATTCGCTGGGCATTCTCCTTTTTTAATAATTTTTTTTTAAATATTTTTCATGTTGATTTTTAAATATAAATTTATATGTTGTAAAATTTTTTTTTTTATTTAAAATATATTATATAAATTTTTAAAAATAAAAAATGATATAATTATATATACCTTCCTGTAAAGCAAAGCAGTGCAAAGATTGTTCTAATGGGATAAAAAATTTGTAAAACACAATTAGGGTACAAGTGAAAATATATGTGGTCGTCTAATGCAAGAATTTCTAACCCTAATCTAGTAAAAGTTTTCCAGCTTAGTAATAAGATTTTTTATTTTTTTAAAAAAAAATGAAACTTCGGGTTTTAAAATTTAAGTAATAATTTAATTTTTTTTATCTTACCATCAGTAACACCATTCCAAAATTCGTCGCTCCTAGAATTCCGAAAAGAACCAGTGAGACTAATTTATTATTTATAAATGAAATTATATTTATTTAAATATTTATTTTTGAAATGTGATTTTAAATTTTTTTTTGATAAAATTATATTATCAAGAATAAGGAAGAAGAGATGATATAAAATTAAAAAAATATTGTAGGTTTAGAGATGAGTAAATAAGTCATAAAAATGCCCCTTTTCCATCAATTTATCTTTAAAAAAATATGTAAAAATTTTTAAACATGGCTCAATGGAAAATGTAATGTTAGGATGAAAAAGTTAAAATTTAAAATAAATATTATAAATTTTTTGGGACTTGCCAAAAAATATAGTTAAAATAAAAATATTAACCTGAACAAATATAAAAATAAAATAAAATTATCGATATTATCAATACCTATAGTTTAAAATTATAACCACCCTATATTATAATAATAAAGTAATAAAAAAAAGTCTATTTTTCCAATCAATTTATTTTTAAAAAAAAATATAAAAATTTTTAAACTTGGCTCAACGGGAATGTAATGTTAAGATGAAAAAGTTAAAATAAATATTATAAAGTTTTTGAAGCCTGCCAAAAAACACTAAAATCCTGGTTAAGTAAAGTATGTAAATAATTTATAACTGCAACATTTCTGGTTTATATCTTTATGAATTTTAGTTTGCTTAAGCATTTTCAGTTTAGTTAGTCATTTGCATTTATCATACAATTATATTATAAATCTAGCGACTTTAAACTATTATTTCAATTTTTTTTATTATATAGATAAATGAAATGGGGGTTTTAAAATAATTTTTTCAGTTTATTTTTGAAAGTATTATACTTTTAATTCATGTTAAAAATTATAATCTACTAATTAATATTATGCCCACAAATTTTTTTTCATTATAACTAACACCTTTAATATAATCTTCAACTCAACTGTAATGATTTAAAGATTTTCCAATTTCGCAATCATTCCATAATCTGTCCATTTAAAATTTTGATATTTATTTGGTTTTGACAATTTTTATAATTAATTTTTTTTTTTAAATAAGCAAGAATATAAATTTATCTAATCTACAAACACGAATTTTCTAAAATTAAATTAAACATTAATAAAATATAATAATGATCATAATATTTGATATTGATTATTTTTTGTTCCATGTTTAGATGATAATGTTTTTTTGATGCGAAATAAGTGACTCCAATTTTAGGAACCAGTGTAACCCATACTTATAATTTTGCTTTTGGTATTGATCTGTATAAAATAAATTTAATACCATTAAAAAGAAATATTATTTTCGGCTACATGTAATTTCTTTTTAAACAAAAACTTTAACTACTTTTTTAGTTGCAAATTTATGGGAATCTATTCTGTGATGTTTGCTGTTATAATTTATTCAGAAAATAGATAGCGAAGTGAGAAAAGTAAAAAAAAAATAAGAAGAAACTTTAGGAAGAAACAGATCCGATTAAAATAAAATTTAAGAAAAAAATATGAAGCCATGAATGAATTGATAAGGAAGAACTCACTACGCATGTAGTTGGATTAGTATTATTTCTCATTTCAAAGTCCAATGAGAACCTTACGAAACCGCCTATTTCTTCTGAAGTGCCTAAATTTCCAGGAGTTAGTATCAGGTCAGCACCATCTATCGTTCCCGCTTGAACGCCATTATTGTATTGAAAATTTACATCATTCCCATTTACAACACCTTAATTATTAGGATAATTTGGAAGGAGGATAAAATATTCTAATGGAAAATCTATAAAAAATTTAAAATAATACTTATTTGTGTTGCTTTGGCGAAGAAGTACAAATCAATTGAAAATAGACAATCCATATTATCCTTATTTATCACGAAGGTCATCGGAAAGTCGGTTCCTTAATATAAAAAAATATATGTATTAAAAGAGTAAGAGAAAAAAAAATGAGTAATTATAAGAATAAAAATGGATATTAAAATAAATGAAGAAAAAAATAATAATCAATCAAAATTAAATTTACCATAATAGGTTTTCAAAGTTATGGTATCCGGTATTGGTATAGACACTCCCTTGAGCGTAACCAGGCAAGCAGCTGAGAGAAAAGATAGAAAAATAATATCTATTTATTTTTATTTATTTATTTGCTTTTTTTTCTCTCTCTTCAATATATTCTTGAAAATTATAATTATCTAATAGTTTGTATAGCCGTTACATTTTTCCCTTAAAAAAATATCAGGTTAAGATATTATATTTTTTTAAAAAAAGTAACGAATTTCAAATAAAGGAGTTACATTTTAAGTGACTTTATATTTTAGTAATATATAATATCATTTTTATTAACTATTGTTAAAAGTTTGTTTTGTGGTTAGTTAGTGTTGTTAAACTACCTAACTCTAGACAACTATAAAACAGCGTAACCATTTTTTTAACCAAAATCATTCCACTCATCAAGTTTAGACTCAACTTAGAGACTTGATTCAATTTTTTAGACTAAAAACTTGATTTAGCCACAATTGAGATGGTCAAAGTTATATAGTTTAATAACACTAGTTGTGGTTTATAAATAAAATCGCTGAGGAAAACCTCAGACTAATTTTTTAAATACTTATACCCTTGTTTAAATTTTTATTAAAAAAAAATTAATTTTTGTAAACTTTTTATTTAACAAAATAAAATGAATGACAGAACAAAATGGCAGCACAAATTTTCGAAAAAAGTGGCCAAATTTAAAGAGGTTTATCAGGATCCTAACTTTTGAGCAATTACTCTGGCATCTCTTCCATTTAAAAATTTTAAAAAAATTATATTTTTTTTTTGAAAACAGCAAAATCCCAGGTTAATATATAATATTTACACTTCTCACTAGTGGTGTTAGACGGCTCGATTCGAGTTTAAAAATGGCTAACTCAATCTTTTAGCCGGAAAAATATTGCCTAAGCCTCTAGATTTCGTTGATAGATGTTCAAACATTTGTGCCGCCTATGTGCAAAATCTGAAGACTTGCATAATATTTTTCCTAATAAAACGTTGAGTTACCGGTTTTTAAAAATCGGCTCAAAATGAGCCGTTTAACAACACTACTTCTCACTAATACTTTTTATTATTTTAATATTTGTCATTACTGCATGCTCCCGAACTTGAATATTTATTTAAAGTATTCCATCATTTCCTACCTACCATTTTTTAGATTTAGACACTCAATTCATTGACAAAATTTATTGGTTAAATTTATCGATATCGAAAACTGCCGCATAATCTTGTTCCAAGTATCTTTGGTTGCGCGTTTAATTGTACTTGAAAAATCTGAAAAAGTATGTCAATAGCTTACTGGAATTTTCTACGCTTACCCCTCGAGGCAATTTCAAAAATTGATTGTAATCGTCTTGAATAAACCAGAGCTTCAGGTTTCAAGTTGCGTTCGGAGTATATTCTAACTCCTGGCTTCAGGAAACTCTTCCTTGCATATCTGGAAGCTTAGGGACTGATATCTGCAATAACGATTGCGCTAATTTATTTCATATCTTCTACAAATTCCTTAAAACAAATCATTTCCCAAATCATTTCAATTCTAAATAATAATTTGATAGACGAAGCCTTAAATTGCTGAGACATCAATACCTTGCCAAATATACCTTAACCAGATTCATCAAAGCTAAAAGACTGGGATCTAGGATTGGTATCTCGGTTCTTCGCTTAATCAATACAAATCATTCCTCAAGAAGCATAATTCTAGCAAATCCGGCCATGATGGCTTGACTCCTACCCTAGTATCGTAAATAATTAACTAATAGATGACGATATTTTTCGTTGTGCATCCAGTTTGCTCCTGGGCACACCGTTTTTGAAACAATACACTTGCCAGATTTTTCAGAATTGGACAAAATAATTTTCATGTGTTATTTTAATATATAAATTTTAATTTTTAATATATACATATATAAATGATTTATTATATGTCCCTGAAATGCAGTGCATAAATCATTTATGGGATAAAAAACTTTGTAAAACAATTAGGGTACAAGTGATTATATACATTGCACGAATCACAACCCTATTCTATAAAGGTTCAGGTTTAGTATAAAGGTTTATTTTGTTCTGGTGTCAAATTTTAGGTGACATTTTTTTTTTCTTCTTACCATCGGTAACACCAATCCAAAAATTCGTCACTCCAAGAATTCCCAAAAGAACCAACAAGATCAATCTATTATTCATAATGTAACTTTATATATGTATATTTATTTATTTATTTGAAACTGATATTAAATTTAAAAAAAAAAAATTTTTAACGAAAAATTATTATAATGATTAAAATTTATAATTTCAAAATGAGTAAAGAAATAAGGGATATAAAATTAAAATATTGGATGGATGTTTGGTTTTGAGTACAAATAATATAAAAAAGAATTCCTTTCCAACACATATAAATAGAAATAGAAAAAAAAATATTAAAATTTTTTAATAAAAATTGGCTCAAGGAAGTGTGGGTTTTGTAAGGGAAATTTAAAAGTTGAATAAATATTATTAAAAGTTTGGCCCGCCAAAAAAACAGTAAAATGAAATTAACCTGATAAATATCTTTTTTAAAAAAATATAATCGATACATATATATATATATATATATATATATATCAATACCTATTAATAAAAATAAAGGGGTTCTTTTTAGTTTTTTAAAAAATATAAAACCGTATTTCAAAAGCCAATTTTTTTTGGATATCACATTTTCATAATCAATTAACCAAAAATCAATATTTTATCCAAAAAAATATTTTTTTTTAAAAAAAATTATCTATTCAATATCGCGATCATTTTCACGAATCGTGATTAGAGATGGACACTGGCCCAATTTTTTTTTTCATGGCGGGAAATATAAATTTTAGCCGCTTTCACGGTCGCTGCTAAAAAAAAATTTTTCCTAACCCTTAACCGACCGCTAACGAAATATATTTTGATCACGCCTTCCGCTCCGCCCCAACTTCTTAAATTATTATTACTTTTACCCCTATTTTGAATTTATTATATCATAGTTTGTTCTCCTCTTTCTTTAATTCCATATTAATGACAAACAAACAAAAAACGGTGCTGAGGAAAATTTTTTTTTTTATTATATTATACTTCCAAGAACTTCATATTTTCATCATCATCATCATTTGTGTTTTGTGAGCGATAAAACTGTTTCATGTTAATCCTCACAACTTTCATCGGTAGAAGGGCTGTCTCGTCTTTCGTCAGAATCAGATTAATAATCTAGAAATTCTACTCCCAATGTTTCATCAGGAACATGGTATTTTTTTTGTTTATGTGTGGACAAGGATTAATGAGAAAAGTTAAAAATAATAGTTGGTATTGTCTAGTATTGCTAAACAGCTCGATTCTTAAATCACGGCCAGATTAAGGTTAAAATAACATTGTGTAGATTTTGTTCAGAGTTTGCAGAATTGTATGGACATCTTATTTTCCAAATCTGATTCTTACACAATATTATTTTAGCTAAGACTAATTAACAACACTAACCCTATGAATTTGGACGAATTTTAAATCTTTATCCTTTTTCAAAAAATTGATATTATTTGCCTTTTTCATCGTTTTCTAAAAAGTTAAGACTCTTGAAAAATCTTTCCTTTAAAATGAGATATTGTCGTTTAGGGGGTTTTTTGATTATTATTATTATAACAATTTCTGAAGGTTCACACAATTTCACATTCATACAAATTTAATTTTATTATTATAAATGTAAAAAAATTCTAAAAAGATTAAAAATTTGGTGACTCGCGCGGAAAATATGTTTTTCCGCCTAATTCATTTCCGGCAAAAAAAATTTGGGAAGACTCGTCACGAAGATTTGCGCCTAATAATTTAAATATCATTGACCCATCGTGTCCAGGGGCGGACTATCGATGCTAAGGCCTCGGGTACAAGCAGACTCATTTTTATGGGGATTTAGCCCCTATTTCCACAGTTGGAAGCCTTAAATTTCTCATTAACTTTTGAACCTTTGCGAAAATAAACAAGAATATCTTCTAGTTCAATCGATGCTAATAGTTCTCGTTCAATTGACATCATTAAAAACGCTTCTAATTTTTCTTGGCCTATATTACTCTCAGCCTAATTTTTTTTTTGTAATTTTTAAAATTACTAATTATTCTCTCGCAATTAACCTGCGTAAATGTTAGTTATAATGTATTCATCATATATCAAAAATAAATTAGTGTATATGCACTTGTATGAATATTTGTATCTTTTAAGAATTTTATACATACATATTAAACACTTGTTACATTTATTATCACGCTCTGAGTTATTATCATATTGTAATATTCCATCTTCTTCATTTGACTCTCCTCACTTGTACATACGATAACATCGTCCGTTTCATTTAATTCTGCTATTAAATCTTTGAATAAACTGGCAAATGAACACAATTCGTTATGTAATATCACACTCGATATATTTGCTAATTGTGCCAGTTTTTCCAAGGCCTTTTCAGAAATATCTTATTGTAAATTCAAAATAATCTCTCTATTCGCAGGAAATAATTTGATCAATTATATGAAATACTTCGACCCTATAAAGGTCAATTGATTCTTAAGGACGTTCATCTTGGCATTTGTCACTTTATAATCTGTTCGCTCGTCCTATTCAATTTTTTTGCCATAGCATTGTATACCCTGTCTCCGGGAGCTTTAAATATGAAAGTGTTTCATTTAAATTAAAAGCCATTTTTATTGCTTTATTTTGAATCGATTCAATAGTTATCGATTATACAGCAGACTTAACAACTTCTATAATTTTTCAGGCAGACAAAATATCTAAATTTTTTGTTTGAAGGTATAATGACAGTATCCCCATTATTTTAAATTTCTAAATATATTATGTCTGTACTTGAAGTCTTAAATTTACATAAATTATCGATCAAAGACTGGCCATCTGATGAGATTTTTGCCTCAAATGATTTAATTAAGTGCACTTCTCTTTATTGGGAGCAAGCTCTCTTTACCAAATATCCATCTATTTTTTGCAGCCTTCTCAACTTATTTTGGCCAGATGAATTATTCTGTTTCACCCTAGTAAAGAAAGTTGCTAGTGATAATGCAAATAAATTTTTGCCTTCAACATCGCATGAATCACATGAGATTTAGTACGTAACTGTAACACCAAATATGCAGGATCCTCTTGTATAATAAGAGCACAACAGATTTATCCCCCCCACCATATTTGCAGCACCATCAAATGATTTGCCACTTATATTTCTCATTTGAATTCCATGTTTTAAAAAGTTCACTCAAGATATAAAATAATCCTTATCCAGAAGAGTTTGTAACTTTTGAAAGTGCGAAAGCTTTTCTGTTATTTTTCCATTATATATGTATCGTAGGCAAATGTTAACGTTAATATCTTGAGCACTATCCATTTGCAAACTAAACTGTTTGTTACTAATCTCCTTTTTTTTATATTAAATTTCTGATTTGATCAAGAACACCATATCAATTGTGACAACAAGGTTATGAGAGAACCTCTTCCCTTCAATTTTGATTTGTCAGAGAGTTCAAGCTTTTCTTTTCTACGGTTGCTCTCTAAATAGCCTTTTCTAAATGATCACTGAATATTTGATCATTCTTTGATATAATATATTTCATTTCCAGGATATTCCCTATTTGATCTGTAGGGAACTAAGTTTTGTTTGCCTGAAAACGTTATTGTCTCGAATATTTGTTTTATTATGTGGATATTGCTATAAATTGTTGTTTTTTTTGAAATTTCTAAAGATTTCTTATGGTGCAGACTTCAAGAATATAATTTTTAAGTCAATTTATTGATATTTAAATTTAAAAAAATATAATGATGATGTAACTTAAAATAGTTTCCTATATATATTAACAATTTAATTTAATGTAGTTTATAATAAATTGATCTTTTTAAAGTAATATAAAATTTAACATTCGTTTTTTTTAAGTAAATTGATTTATAAAATATCAAATTTAATATTAGTTTATAAACAAATGATTTAAAATATAAAAGTTGTTTTTAACAAAAAGAAAGAAACAATTCTTATTACATTTGAAATATTTTAAGTTACGCCATAAATAGCTTAAGGATGTAAAAAAAAACAATTTTTTAAAGTTAAGATAAAATACATGAGTGTCACTGTTTAACATTTTTCATTTAATATTTTAACATTAATTGAATTATAAAAATGACCAGTTTTTTTGATGCTCGGTAGGCCTCGACTGTACTAATTACTTTTGAATTTTCATGTATTTTAATTACTGAATGCATATGTAGAAAATTTGTTAAGCCTGTTCTTAAAGTGTTTTCGCTTACTGCAAATGCCAAGCAGATTCAACAGTACACAGCTTTGGCTTTATCGCATATTAGTTTTATTGTAATCCATTCTAGATATTTCTTCACTCATTACCATTTGGTAACATAATTTACCATATTTACTATTTATTGGTTGTATAGGATTTTGCATTAAAAATGTAAGTTTTTGAGGTATAGTAGCTGTTGATTGCAACTTAAGATTTGCATTTGTATGCATATCCAATTCTGAAGGAGATACTGTAGGATCCTTCTTAAAGTGTTTTCGCTTACTGCAAATGCCAAGCAGATTCAACAGTACACAGCTTTGGCTTTATCGCATATTAGTTTTATTGTAATCCATTCTAGATATTTCTTCACTCATTACCATTTGGTAACATAATTTACCATATTTACTATTTATTGGTTGTATAGGATTTTGCATTAAAAATGTAAGTTTTTGAGGTAAAGTAGCTGTTGATTGCAACTTAAGATTTGCATTTGTATGCATATCCAATTCTGAAGGAGATACTGTAGGATCCCCTGAATCGATTTGTGCCATATATTGAAAGGAGCTCAAAGAATAGATTATGAATTTTCTACAGAAAGAATGTGGCATGGTGAAATTGTTTCCGATACCAAAGATCCACTCTGTGAAATATCTGAAGGCATTATTGATGTAGTTGTTCTGACAGGTGTGAGGATAATTAAGATAGATTTGCTGTAAATTTAGATAATGTCTTTTCAGGAATGATTTATCTGATGTAATGGTAGATAATATAGTTTTAGATGGGCGTGGCAATTATTGAACCAATGCAATAATAAATGAAGATGTTGCAGACAATGTGGTTGTTTCAGGTTATATTTCTAAAAAATAGTTTTTTTTTATAGATTTATCAAAGAAAAATAATTTAAGTTGTTTTGGATCAGCACCAGTTAACAAAAAAATAATACATTGTACACCGAGATAAGTGTAAAATTAAATTTAATATAATTTTTTCAAAGAAGGCAATAAAGTCATAATGTAAAGTTTTCATTTCATATGATATTGTTGCATAAAACATCTATTATTAATTTATAACTTAAGGTTAAAAAAATATATCTCAAACCCCTAAAAAAACTCTTTTTTCATTTAAAATTACTTATTTTTATAAAAATCTGATGAACCACACAGAATAATATAAAAACACATTTTAGGGTCTATGGGTTATGAAATATAAAATCAGTACAAATAAGTTTAAAAATAGCTATATAAAGTTGATTATTATATTTAGTTTGTACAATAAATTATACTAAAAAAATTTTGCAAATTTTATAAGCAAATTGTTTTAATCCAAATATTAGGTAAGATTTTAATTAATCTCCTTTGAGCTTAGTTAGTTTTAAACTAACATAAATTAACAATCAATTAATTAAATATTAAAAGGAAACATTAGAAAGTCAAATTGATGAAAAATTTATTTTATTAAAGTTATATACCTGGGTTTTTATTTAATTTCAAATAATTAAGAACAAGAAATGCAATCGCAAATGTTGGCTACATTATTTCTACAATATATACAATGTGTGAAAATATATTATAATAAACGAATCACCTTAGCTTTTACTCTACTCAGACCCAAACGGAAGCTTATTTCACTTCGTTTGTTAAATAAAAACCAAGAAAATCACGTGGTGATGATGTATGGCGTCAAGCCGACTGTATCGATATTTTAGGCATTAAAATATAATAAACGACATGATAATTCACAAGGATATTTTTTCTGGCCTCTTTTTCAATATTTTCTTCTGTATTGACGTGGTCCTATGGCCAGTTTGCCCCTGACTGTGTCAAAAGCAATTTCACTGCCCACCTCTAATCATTGTCCCTATCAAATAATTTTTATCTACTGCCAATGAGGTCACATGCAAATTGATCATAAAAAACATTAATTATTTTCCCATAGGAAAAACGTTTTATATAACTTTATCCCAAACCAATATAAGATTTAGCTAAGATTTAGGTATATAGAATCCAGCAACAAAATATATAATGTTGGCCACATCAAATCGCTGTAATTACATATTCTGCGAACAAAACAATTACTTCTTTATCAATTTAATTTTAATAAATAAAAACTTAGAGATTAAATATGTATTAATATATATATAAACCTATTTTTTATTTTAATATCAAAATGATTATATTTTTTAAAAAAATATTTGGGCGTGGTGATACCAATGGCATATAATAATACCTAAACTGACGGCGAATTCATAAAAATGCATTTGGAAGCGTCATTGAATGCAAATCAACTGGACCCGCCATTTTGGTAACCCATATAGTAATTATTCTCATGTTATAAACTACTATTAAATTGATAACTTGCTTCCTTATTATCTCGATGATCAGGCAATTCTTTAATAAAGTTTGCGTCAGAGATAGGAATAGATTGGCCTCTCTTTTAAAATTTTTAATAATGATACGGATAACCGAAATGGCGTCACCAGCTGTTTTCATTGCTATACACTTTTGACGAATGCATCGTCAGTCTTTATGTAATTGAGTGATACTTATGAACACTTAAAAATGTCAAAAGTGATAGGCTTATTTGACATTTAACCTCTAGCTTAGCTCTAGAATTGTAAAGGACAACCATAAACTTTGTGAGGCACACAATGCCATTGTTATTGATCGAATTTTTTTAAATTATTTATTATTGAACTGAGGGAAAACGTTCAATTTGTCTGACAAGTCAGAGATTGATTGGAATGAGTAGTAATATAAGAGAAAATATTGTCTTTATTCAACGTATTTATAAAGAATGAAACAAGGTGAATCAAAATTTTCTGTTTATGATAAATATCAAAAACAATATTTCTTTTTATATCTCGAAAGAATTGTTTCTAATCACGTTATACAATTAACGACCTTTAATATAATATTACAATCGAAATATACCTTCTTTTCGCCTTAAGTGAAACATTTGTCAAAAAGTAATGTTAAACGTATATGTAATTGAAAATACCACCTTAAATAAATAATGTAAGTTGTAATATACAACATTTATTTATGTTTTCTATACCTATATCTAGGCGTAAAAATTATCCAAAAATAAATATTCATAAAATATGATTCAGAATAATCCCCCCCCCCTTTTTTTTAGTAAAGCAGGCTTAGCAAATGCTGTATTTGGAAAATTCGAGAGTTTTTTTAAATTCAATAACCATCTCTCACCATTTTTTTTAACATTAGTTATTTAATTTTCTGAATTCCTGAATTCCATTCTGGCAAAGAAGCCAGGGTACCTTTCTTTGGTTGTTTTTGAAATATAGATTTTGACAGGTGTGGTCACATAAAAATAGGCTTAAATTTGTACTTTGTTTATAATATTTATATAAATTTTAAAAAATCTTTGTTGAAATCAGCTGTTATAAATAAATATAATAAGAGTCACGGGAGACACCGAGAAGCCCATATGATTTTATTTTTTGGATATAATTGATGTGACAATATATATTGAGATATCATTTTACAAAATACCTAAATTTTAATATATGATGGGGATATTTTAAAAAATTTCCTTTTAAAGTATGCAATGCTTCCACTGTATTTCCTGAAGGATTATCTGGAATTTCATCTAGATGAGATTTAATAAGATAGCTACTTCTGATATAGGTTTTAATTATGTGTAATGGGGAAAGGGTCCTATTTGTTCCTGTATAATTGATATCATTGACAAAATACCTAAATTTTAAATATTGGCGTAAATAAAAATCTATTTCTTGGTATTTCTAGTAGGATTTTTGTGAAATTATATTACAATTCAAATTGTGATAATATTCAAAAAAAAATAATGTTTATCAAAATTATTGCTTTATCTTAAGTTTTAGACTACGCAAATGAGATGAAAACGCGTGATAATGGTCTGATTTTTCATACTTTGAGAGTTTAACGATTGGAATTATTCACTTATTATTTTCTCTATTTTTTTTCTTTTTTTTCTTTTTTTGTAACTTTTTCTCTTATATTAATAATTTATAATTGATTAATTTATAATTACTGGTGTTTAAATAAAGGAATTTAGAAATTTATATTAATTATGGTTTCAAAAATTATAATTTTATTATTTAACTTTCTTTCTATTTTATTTTTAAGACCTAAATATTTCAAAATATTACAAATGGTATACTGGAGTGTGCGTGTGTTCCGTGACAACTTCAACATTTTAGTCTAATTCAAGGCAATGGTTACAGGGGGAACAAGAAGTGTTGTCAAACTGCATTCTAAGGCAAAAAATTTGGAAAAAAATAAAGAAGTAAAAACATTTCGAGAATTATAATTAAAATTTAAAGTATTGGGAAAAAGGTAAAGAGGAAAATCTTATATTTGGATAAGAAAGAGATTTAGAGTTATTTTAAAGGTGTAGGTTGAAAAAAGAAAAATTATTTTACGGTTAGCTCATTTATATTTTGAACTAAATTTTTGTAAATATTTATAAGATTATAATACAATATGCAATCATATCCTCTTAGCAGCTGTAATAATAATCTTAAATTACATAGCCACACAGATAATAGATGCTTGTTAATTTGCAGTCAGCCATGACACTCACTATATTAACTTATATCACAATTTATTATGCTAGATAAATTGATAAAACAAAAACACTAAAAATCTCTAGAAGAAATTATGCAAATGTATTGAAGCTTTAAGTTATTTACAAGGCAGGGATGCCATATTAGAAATGAAACATTTTATAATTATAAAATAAAACCAGAGTGATATGATATGATAAAAGAAATTAATTAAGATTTTTATATTATTGTCGCATCACCTCTAGTTGGTATATTATATCTTAAAATAGTAGTAGTTTGTAAGAAATTCAAAAATATACTTGTATTAAAAATTTAACTTAAAACTGTTTTTCAAATAAGAAAAAAATAGCTTTCCTAAAAACATGTAAAAAAAGAGAAGAAAAATTATTTAATTTATTACATCCATTCTGGGATAAATAATAAGATGTTAAATTTTCAAAAATATTTCTATGTAAATAGATGGCGCTAAATATTTAAAACAATTTATTACTTATATTCATTATTAAAAGCATTTATTAGTAAAATTTATTAAAATATTAACTGTAATATATTATATAAAGTCAAATACGGCTGTAAAAGTGGTATTTAATCTAATCTTTTATAACCAATTATATCTAATAAGGATAATAAACTATATGTTTACTTACTTTTTATAAATAAATCTCTTATACTTATTTGGATTTGGACCTTGAAAATAATTTTAAGAAGAGGCATGGTAATTAACTTTAAATATCAATAATATAGTTGATTAGTGATTTTGAACACGGCTAATTACAATATTAAAATTGTTAATTTTCAATTAATATTTGTTTAATTAGGGTTATGTTATATAATAATTTAAATAATAAAAGTCAATAAAGCTTGAATTGTTAATGCTAAAATAATATTTAGTGAGTGATATTAATATTCTATTTTTAACACAAAATTTGATTGCAAGCTGACATCGTGAAAATATAATTTATAAGTATATATCTAATCTAATAATTAAAATAGTATTCATTTAAGAATAATTTAGATAGACTTATTAATTTTTAAATTATAAAATTAAATCTATATATTACTCAATAGATTTATAAAAGAAATCATTCAGTGGGCAATCAAAAAAAATTATTTTTAGTTCAAGGGGATATTAAAGAGCTTAAAAAAATTTTTGCTTCAGGGGGCTACTCAAATTTTTCAGGGAGCTCGAGCCCCTGCGCCCCCCCCCTTCTAGCGATGCCACTGCAATAATTCGGATTTTTTAATATATATATTTTTTAATATTTTTTAAATAAAAAAGTCTTAACCTCATTCCTTTTCATTTATTATATGCCTTAATTTTGTACTATTTTACTTTTTTAAAATTCTCTTTTTAAATCCCTTATTTTGGCCTTTTAATTATATGGTGCCACCCGCAAAAAAAGAGAAGAAAAAGTAATTATATTATTTTATTTTTTTTCATGGGGATTCGGGATTTTTTTTTTGAATACCCACTTTGGGATTTCGAATCCCACATGATTCCATATCCCAATACGACATATATAAAAATAAAAAGTATCCTCTACAACAAATATAAATAGAAAAAATATATCAAAATATTTAAAAAAATTGGCTCAAGGAAGTGTTGGTTTTGTATGGGAAGTTGAAAGTTGAATAAATATTATTAAAGTTTGGCACGCTAAAAAACATTAAAATAAAATTAACCTGATAAATATATTTTAAAAAATATAATCGATATATATATCAATACCTATTATTTAAAATAAAGGGTCCTTATTTTTTTAAAATCAAATGCCAATCTTCTCTTCTCTTCTCTTCTCTTTCTTCTTCTTCTTCTCTTCTTCTCTTCTCTTCTCTCTCTTCTCTTCTTCTTCTCTTCTTCTCTTCTCTCTCTCTCTCTTCTCTTCTCTCTTCTCTCTCTTCTTCTCTTCTTCTCTCTTCTCTTCTCTTCTTCTTCTTCTCTTCTTCTTCCTCTTTTCGTAAATAGAGCTGGACACTGCCATAAAAAATTTACGGTGTTCTTTTTATCTTTCTTTCTTTTTTATTTCTGTATTTTAAACTTTTGTTACTTTTGCGCTATTTTAAATTTATTCTATCAGTAGTTTCCTATTTTATTTTATTTTTTATTCCATTATTAATTAACAAACAAACAAACAAAAAAATGGAAAAATCTTTAACTAAGAAACTGAACTTAACAAAGGCCGAGGAAAGCAAATTTTTCGGCTTCCATCATATATTTTCCCGCCAAAGGGAAAATTTTTGGGAGTCGCGAAAACTCGCGCTTCAATATTTTTACAAAATTGTCCGCATTTTACATCGCGAAGTTACGTGACCCATTGTATCGCACGCAATTATCACCGCCCCCCCCTCACCACACACACTTCCACCTTCTAATCACGATTTCTCTAAAAATAATTTTTAGCTTCCGCGAATGAGGTTCACATCCAAAAATAATTTTGTTAAATATACCTCTAACTTTGATCATCTCTGATGTGACCTAATCAAGCTTTTAGCCTAAAAAAAATTGAATTAAGGCTTATAAGTTGAGTCTCACTTGAAGATTGATTTGAATATTTTTTGGATTAATACATAGCTATTCTGTTTTTAGTTGAGCTAAAGTTAGGAATTTTAACAGCAAACTATCCAAAAAGATCGTAATCATTAATTAATCCTCCATTTGCCAACATTGCAATCTGTATCCCAGGTTTAGCCATATGTATCCAACAACAAAATAGATAATGTTAGCCCCATCAAAACATTTGTAATTCAAATAACTGTGCCAATCAAATTTTATTAAAAAAAAACTATACAAATAAATTTTTTAAAGATTATTTTTATTATTAAAATGAAAAAATGTATTAATTTATTAAGCTTCAAATTATGTAATATTTTTTAATTTTTAAAAATTTAATAAATATAAATCCACGAGGGGGCGTTAAAGGTATAAATTATAAAAGGATCATTTTAGGGAAAGCCCGAATGGTTTATTGATTGGCTCTTTTGGGTATATAGATACGTGTGGAAAACTTAAGAAATATCCTAAAGAAGAGCTCTTTCTTTGAGATTTAACCGTTAACTTAGCCTTTACAATCGAAAAATGGCATTTCTAAGGGCACAAATCGCTGAATTATTGATCAAAAATTCTTTATTTACTAAAGTAGTGATCAGCATCGGGCCTAATTTTACAAGCCCGGCTCGGCCCGAACTTTTTTTAAAAAAGTTTTGCCGGCCCGGCCCGAAATTTTTTTAAAATAAAATCCAGGCCCAAATTTATTTAAATATAGAAATTAATTTTTATAATTAATACTTAAAATAAAAAGACATATATTATATGTCGTTTAGTTTCAATAAATTAAATCAAAAATTTTTATTTTACATAAAATATTCAATATAAAAATTGATAGATTTAGATATATTTAGTAAATTTTTTTAAAAATCCGACTAGGCTCGGCCCGAATCCGATTTTTTTAAATGGAATTAGGCTCGAGTCCGGCCCGAACCCGATTCGGGCCGGAGCCGGACTCAGAGCCGGGTACGGCTCGGGCCTAACTTTGCAGATCCCTAGTTTAAGGCATTATTTTATTGTTATTTCCTATATTTGATTTTTATAAATGTTGATTTTTTTTCTTCCCATTTTTAAAAAAAACATTTGCGAAAATGGAGCACTTCAATTCTAGACCCGACGATATATGAAGATAAATCAATTTATGAGGAAGTTAAACACCCGAGTTTGCCGGTTCAAATAATTCGAATATTTTAGAGGACCGGATAAAAATTAAAAACATCGGATTTTTTTTTACCTTCGGTGACATCGATCCCATAATTGGCTAGTGCAAGAATTCCAAAGAGAAATGACAAGACTTAATTTCCTATTCATAATAAATTTCTTCTTTATAAAGGTGGAATTTCCCTAAGAAATAATATTTTGAGAGAAAGAGGGGTGGGGGGTGGGTGGTAAAGATAAAAAATAATTATTTATTTTAGAAAAAAAAGGGAGAAAGATAATTGGGTTAGATAAATAAGAAACATCAGTGGCAAACAAAAAATTGGTAAATAGAATAATACTAGATGGAATATTCTCGAATCCCTAAAACGCTCAAATTATTATTTAAAATGCAATAAACCTCCCGATTTGTAATTTATACCGAGCAGGATTCGATCTAAATGTCTACAATTTGCCGGTTTTTTTAGCCCACCCGCTCATCGATTGTCTATTCTATTGGGCAAGTTAGTACTAAGTGGAATGAGTAAGCGATGAAATTATGAGCGAAACAACTTTTAACCGGAAATGCCAAGGTAAACTGCGAATGCTTATACGAGATTTATTTTCCTAGATCAGATGAATGCATTCATTTCAAGTGTGCATCAATGAAAAATGGGGAAGCCTTTTATAAATAACATATTCTCAAAATTAGTATCAATCTGGATCATAAAAATTAGGATAAATATATAATAATTAATTTACCATTTATGAATACGATTCTATGGCATCTAGTGTTGTTAAACGTTTCATTTTGCGCCAATTTCTCAGTATTTTAGCCTGAAAAATTATGCTTAAGCCTCGAGATTTCCTTTAATATATGTCTGGACTTTTGTTCCTTCTAAGAAGCAAAATCTTAAGGATTGCGTAATATTTTTCTGTAGCCGTTTTTAAAAAATGGCTTAAAACGAGCGCCTATTAACAACGCTAATGGCATCTTTAATTATTTTGTACATAGTATTTATTACTATGCCTTCAAAATACATATATACATATATATATATTGTTAATATATAAAACTTGCATAAACTTTATATATTTTTTATTTTGTAACCTTTGAATTTTCTTAATTTTTTTTAAATTTTATTTAACTTTTGTATTTATTCATTTTAATTTATTATATGGACGAATTTGTTAAAATTAACTTTTTTAAAATTGTATATATAGACAAAAGTTTTTTTTAGTATTTTTAACATTTATATAGAAATAAAAAAAATATAAATAACTTTAAATTAATTTAGAGCCTTCCGTGTAAATATCATATATATATCAAGATCAAATAATAATTAAAATCGTAATTAAAAGAACCTATAATTAAATTTATTGACTTAACACCGGCATACTTAAAATATTATTTCATTAATAAAATTATATTTCCGTTTCTTCTTTTTCAAATATTCGATTCGCTACGTTTAGCAAAAGCGAGCTTAATATACAAATTTGGTACAAAATTATGTATATAAATCATTTTAAAAAAAAATCAAATAAAATGAATAAAGGGAGGTAATGTAAGAATATTTTTTTTTTGATTTACCCTTCAAAAAAGAAGTAAATATTGACATTTTTTTCCCACCTAAAAATAAATTAAGATGATAAAATATAGGGATAGGGGTTGGATTCGATTTGAGAGAATGTACTATTTTGATATAAACACCAGGTATATATATAGATAGTAAATAGTTAGTAGAAGGAAATAAAGTAATTTTATTGAATGTAAACGATAAATATTTTAGTAACGAATTTTGTAAATATGGTTAATGATGCTTACTACCAAGTGAATGTATGGAAATATTCTGAATACCAACATACGTTGCTAAATACCGACCAAAATATTTTAAAATGTAATAAGACCCTTATTTATTTAATATATTATAACGGAATCACGTGCTCGAGTCCGGCATCCTATATCCCCCCCCCCCCCCCCCCCAAGGATGGAACCACCAAGTTAGATTAAGAAGAAAAAAATGACCATTCCCTGGATTCGAACTCAGGACAATGGGATTAGTAAGCGAAGCTTTTGTCGACTAGGCCAAAGTGGCTTTCCGAAAATCGCCATGATATCGTCTTTTATCTCTCCTAAAGATAACCTTTTAAACTCAGCCTTGACAGCTTGGGTATCTTTAGCTTCACCTGAAGCTGTTTTACCCACAATCTTAACATAACAATCTATTTTTGTACCTTAATTAAAAAAATTTTTTAAATAATCTCATCAAACCCCCCATTTTGAGTATATTCAACTATTACAGAATGCTGACTGTACTAGTGCTTATAAATGGTTGGAAGCAGGTAAAGAGAAGAGAGAGAGAAGAGAAGAGTAGTCTCTTCTCTTCTTTCTCTTCTCTAAGAAAAGAAAGAAAGAAAGAAAGAAAAGAAAGAAGAAGAACAACTAAGAGTTGTCATAGGCCATCGACTTTGATGTAACATTGTTCAACCACATACATGCTTCAAATGTAAAATATTAGTTAACTCCAAAGGGAGACATGGTCTAAATTGTATATATAGTCAAGGCAGACCAGAGCCCGAATACCAAACATCCTGGAGCCTACAAATTTACCATTAGATGATGGCTAAAGACCAGATGGCTTAACTTCCGTGCCCTGGTCTTTAGGGAAATCTTTAATTTGGTTCGAGTATCTTCTTTCCCAAAAAATTTAAATTCTAATCCGGTTGATATAGCCTAGAAAAAAAAGAAGAAATATTCCAAATTCACAAATTATATTTTTACACCGATCGTTATCTCTACCCTTGGACATATGCCAAGCGGAACTTTAAATTCTTAAAAAATAGAGACGATAAGACAAGATCCCTTACTTCAGAACCAAAAGAATACTATTTTTTAAGACGAAACCTACAAATCATTATTTTTAAATATAATTATTCATGTTTTTTGGGAACTTGTAGTCCCACCTCCGTTTTTATATAATATTATTTTATTTTATATTATATTTTATATGTTAATTTTAGTATTATTTTATTTGATAATAGTAATAAATAAATCTATTTATTTTATTATTTTTCAAATATATTATAAATATATTTGGTAGTGCCTACGATTCTAACATCGTTCGGCTCTCATGCCTTCTTTAAAGAGCTGGGAAAACGGATCTCTGCTAGAACCGAGGATCTCAACCAGGTATTCTACCTACTTCATTAGGTTAGCCATAAACATATTAAAAATGCCACATCTCAAACTTTATACCCTCAATGATCGAAACCCCATAATTAAACATCCTGTGCATAAGGTAGACTTAGCCTATTTTGCGGGGAAATTGGAATCTCAATCAATAAAATACAGCAAAGATTAATGACTTTATAAAACTGTGATTAATTAATATTATATTTTTTTTTCCCCAAATAATATTAGAATTAATAATCCAAATTTAATATATTTAGCTTTTATTTACTAATTCGCGCTTATAATCTATAAAATCGAAAATTATATTTTTATCTTTAAATTGATAAAAAAAAATAGAAAAAAAAGAGTTGATATAAATGTATAATTATATAAAATTGCAAACTATCAACATAAAAATATATTCTTGGTTAAAAACACGGATTTTTTTTAAACTTAATTATCAATTTATATTAATCGGGCCTGTTCATCTAGTTATCCGGACTTGTCATATTATACGGTTTTAATTTTTAATATGCCCTATTAGAGTATCAAACAGTTTGGTCCGTTGAATCGATTTCGAAATCATTGACATTCATACCTTTTGCATCTGATTTGAGATTTTTTTAACCCTTCTTTAGGTTGTATATCGTTCGAATATTGGGAATTAGAGAGAATAAAAGAAGAAAGCTTCTGGATATTAGCAAATATTTTCTGTTTGGTGGATGGTAATATGTGTTAGTTGTTTCTTAAAATTCGGGTTAGAATCTTGAAATTTAATTTCCTGCGAAAAGAAGGCAAAGGGCAACATGATTAATTATTTTTTCGAAGAATCAATTTGTTAAGATTTTTTTTTCTTACATCTATCAGGTTTTTGTAACATTATTTTTTAATAATGATTGAAAAGAATGCCAAAAGGAAATATTTTTATGCCAAATTTAATAGAAAATATCATGAAGAAGATATTCGTCTGGCCAAATATGCTCTATTAATTGCCCAGCTAATGGCAGCATAAAAGCTTAAGAGGAATCACCATAGTTCTTTGTATGATTTGTTGCCTCCCCTTGTCAGTGTCAATTTGGCAGTGTCTATTAATCTGAATGTAAGGTCTGTCCACATTTTTTCACTGACTTGTGCGGAATCTATTGATTCAAGGTTTGCATTGATTGCAAAGGCATCTGTCATTGATTTTAATCTACCCCATTTGATGCATGGTTCAAGTTTTATCTTATTTTGAGTGGACTTATTTGTGATGTGTAAATCGATGACTAGTAGCTTGTGTTGTGCGGCAATATCTTCCCCTGGGATGACTCTTGCAGTCTATTACATCTTTTAATCTTCTGCGAGAGATAAGCATGTAATCTATTTGGGTTTTCCTTGTACCATTTTCATATATTATTAAATGATGTCCTTTTTCTTATGTTAAGTGTTTGTTAAGGCAAGGTCGAAGGCTTCCTCAAATTTCAGTACATGCTCTCCTTCATCATTTCTTTCTCCATATCCAAAACCACCATGATGCCTTTTGAAGCTATCTTTTGCTTTTCCCACATGCGCATTCAAGTCTCCACCTATTATGACTAGGTCATCCTTAGGGATTTCCATTACGGCTTCATCGATAGCTCTAAAATCATCTTTCTCTTCTTCTTTACAACCCGTTTGAAGAGCATATACTAAAAGAATGAGTAGTATTGATTGACCAATGCAGAGTTTTATTTTCATATCCATTGACATCTACCACAGAGGAGGTTAGATCTTGACTGAGGATGATGCCGACACCCTTCCTATTGCTAAGAATTCCATTATAGTACAATTTATACCCATCCCTAATCATCAAAGCTTCTGACCTTTCCATTTCGTCTCTTGTATGCACGTTATATCAACTTTACTCTTGTTCAACATTGATGCCAATTCTCTCGTCTTACCTTTTGTACCAATATTCAAACTTCCTAACCTTATATTCTTTGCTTTGACCTTTATTTTACTTTTCACAGGATGGAGGTATACACCCTGCGAGTCGCTTAGAGGGAACGCCCAAGCTTTCATATTCCCATTTTTGTTTGTTTCCTTCATTTTTGTTTATAAGACAAGTATCCAGAGAACGCAGCTGTCCAAGCCTGTCGGTGACCGGGGTGTCATTTCTAAGCTCCGAAATTCATTTTACCATATGTCTTCTAAGAAAACCCTGAAAATTTTTACGTTCCTTGCCAGAATTGAACCTGGGGCCCTTCTGTTTATTAGCATACATTATAACCGATAAATTAAAAGATATTAATAGTAATAAACCTTGAAAAACAATTATTTCCTCTAACCACTTGAAAATTATCAAAAGATTATAAAAAAAATGAGAACCACCACTCTAAATGATAATGATATCCTTTTTTAGCATCATCTAACTTTAGTTTTAGATTGCTTTTATAATCAATAATTTGCTATTATACTAATAAATTTTTTTTTAAACTTTAAAGGTTTACCTAATTCGAAAAACAATGATTGACACATACTGATTAATAAATTGATTGATGGTAACTAAAAATCAGGGAAATGATAATTAAAAAGTTAAATAAATTAAAAAAATTATTTGATCTCTCGTCTCTGGTAACTCCCCATGACGATTCTAGATAGTATATATATCAGAGACCTGAAGGCTCAATAAGTCCGGCCCCCACCGTATTTTAATTTTTTTAAATTTACCCGGGCCGGGTTTAAAATTTTTTTTAAAAAAATATCCGGTCTGAGCCGGGTCGGGCCCTACAAATGGTACCTCTACAGACCACTGATATATATATATAGTTCTGAATAATATCGAAGTATTTTATTCTCAGAATTTTTATAAATATTTCTTATCCATATTTATACTCTCAAAACTGTGAGAACTTTTTTTCGATTTAAAAGATGTAATAAATTGGTGGTTCCTCATTTTTTTAATCTAATAAAGCATTTTTTTTCTTTCTTTTTCTCTATCTAATACTAAAGGTTATTTAATAGAAGAGATGAAGCTTAGATAGTTAGAGCAAATAATGGCGGTGGCAAGTATTTGGCGTAAGAAGAATCCGTTTGCCTAATTCTTTGAAAAAACGTTGAGCTTTGCTACCGAAGTTGGCAAGAATGGAGCAGACGATGGGGTATGAAAAAGAAAGAAAGGTATAAAGAACTGTACTTGATGGTTTTTCGAGGTTCCTCGAGGACGAGGGCATCGACGTTATGGTTAGATGGTGCATTGTCGTTGCATTTGGTGTTCCGTGAAAAACGGCCTCGACAAAAGCGACAATGGAGACAATGTCTACCCTTGCTATCGACACTGATTTCGCAATGTTTGCATTAGTACGGTAAAACAATTTCGCAATTGAGCCGAAATCCATATAAAATCTTAGCTCGTCTGCGAAGAACAACAAGTCAAGGTTATTGGAGGGTATGGTTTCCAGAAACTCGTAATTGTAACCTTGGTTCAATTGGTGAAAACTGTGAGATCGGCGTCGTGAAGGCTCCATTTTACGTAAGCGATCGAACCTTCATTGAGTGGAATACCCAGTCTTCTGTGAACATGAGGAGGGTAGTGAAGTATTTGGGACAATTGTCTGAGCTGTTAGAAAGATGGCTAATGTGTGAGTCAGATGAAAGACGAGAGGCGATGAAACCACTAATGGAAAGAGTAAGAGGTGAGCGTGAGCCGATACCCCGAGCTTGCATGGAAGTGATGCTTGTAACCATGAATTATGGTTAAAGCGGAGATTAAGGATCTCTTCAGCAAGAGATATGACGGAGATTTTGAACGATCTTAATGAGTCGAGGAATTTAAAAATTGAGGTGGATCGAAGGGCATAAAGAATTTTAGGAATGTAGTAAATGTTTTTGATGAGAAAAAAAGCTTGATGAGGAAGGAAAAACTTAGTGATATTGAAATAAAGTAGGCTGGATGATGCGTTAGTGAAGAAGTGATTGATGGATTCCACCCCACCGACTGGATAGCCGAGATGACTGAGGGATGAGAGTTCGGTTGTGAGTGAATGGGATGGAGCAATGAAATGGGCAGATCTCGGTTTTTTGTTCGATGAGAGTTCGATAGCATGGGAATGTGTTTTGATGCGAGTGCCTTAGCAAACACATTAGGGAGACCGCTGAGTATTCCGTCGTCAATGTACCAAGTATGCAGTGGAAGATTGCAGTTGGAAAAAATGTTATTAACCATTTTGTTGATTCTAATGCAGAGAAGTATTGAACCCAGAAGATTGCCTTATTGTATATTTCTGATGATGAAAGTAAATATTTGTTGAATTGGAGATGAGATGGCATGGAATAGCAGGAATGGTGGAATTGAGTTAAGGTGGGAGTGATACATTTGTGGGAGAAAGTGAGAGCGGCGAATGGAGTTGAAGGCTCAATTTTAACGAGAATTTTGTTACCTGGGTTGTTTCACAGCCCCCTTGGATACCGATACCTAGTTGGTGAGGTGCTAAAATTAAGGCTGTGTTGTCCTTAATTTTGAAAGATATTAGCTAAACGACAAGACTGCGGAATACGATCCCTATTTCTATTGGACTGATATCCTTATTGGGCTATTCGAGATTAGTTTAGCACCGAATAAGAGTGGTTTGATGGATTCGGGAACGAGTCCTTGTGCTATTTTGTTATAATATATTCTTATATTTTGTAAAATTGGGACCTGGCTAACTATGAGGGGAAATTTAAGATCCTGAAGGAAGATAAGTCGAAGCTCGTCGTAACCGGGAGAAGAGTCGTGATGGAAGGATAGAATAGATTTACGTTCCTCGGCGGGGGTGAAATCAGTAGGAAAAATATTGGGAGGAAAGGGAGGTATGAAATCAGCTCCGGAGGGGTGCTTTAATTTGAATTTGAAACTTTCTTCGTTACTAGTAGCAAATGAATTATCAGATGCTAGTAAGCAAGAGCGGATTTGATGTTTAAGTTGTTAATTTTATTGGAAATTAACATTGCCTTTAATTGGAGGCTGGAAAGTTTTTTGGGGTTCATGAGAATATATTGTGATTGTGAGGGTGAGGGGATGTATAGTTGCTTCTTTAATTTGTTGGGTTAAAGATTTCTGAATCTCTGGATTGGGAGGTTGGAAAGTCGTGAAGGAAAATGTGAAGAGTTTGAGCCAATGATCGAGAGTGGAGAAGTTATTAAATAATGACTGAAGGCAGGTGAAGAGGGCTTTGGCTACTTGTACTCTGGGAACCTTTAGGAATTCTAGAGATAATGGGAGGTTTGTCGGATTTTAGAAAGTTGATGATGTCGCCATGAGTGGTAGGTTGCTTGGAGGAGAATAATGGATGAGGTGGAAAAATGGCTGTGAGAAAAAATGAGAAGGGGATTAAGGAAGGGAGGAGAAGGACGCTTTCAGGACTCATGACAAACGATGCCATTGATTTTGTGATTGATGAATTGGCCGAGTTTGGTGATTTTTATGTTTTTAGAGAATGCGGAACAATGTACCATACGTGGATAAGGAAAGTTGTGAATTGATTGAAAAGACTTGTGAAAGATGGAAGAAATGTCAAATTAATTGTGTAGTGAATGGGGATGTGACAGAGGGTAAGAAGAAATAATCTATTAGAGAATAATGAAGTTGTAAAGACAAGGTTTTTTTAATTTAAAAAGAAGAATGGGCATAAAGGTTGTTAGGGTTAGTTAGTTTTTGATAGAGGTTGATTATTTGTTTTATTAAATGTATTGGTTAGTGATAATAAAAAATCAAAAAACTGAGGAATGTATATGAAAGGGAAAAGAAAAATTATTTTTGAGTATGTTTTCAGGTATCGAAAGAAAAAAGTTATATTTTGCAGAGATAAAATGTATAAGAAACATTGAGCGATTTGATTGTCTTTGTATTTAACGTTGAATGGAAATGTGATAGAGTAAAAAAAGAAGATATAATGGGGAATGGACTTGAAGAATGTTGGAGTTGGTAGGTTGTGTTTAAGGGTGAGTTTTCATTATAATCATAATAAAATATAATGGTAACAAAAAAAAAAAAGTTAGGTGAAAAGAGTACAATTAAATTAATGGGGATATTAAGAGGAATGTAAGAGAATTTGAGTCTTGGAAATATATATTTTTTAAAAAAATGGCTATATAAACTGCAAATGCCTATGCAAACTAACATTCTTAGGTAATACCTGAAATGATGATATAAATTTTTTTATATACTTTACTTAATTAACCAGGAATTACTCTTTTTATAAAACAAGTCATTAATATTAAATACTACATTTAATATATAATAAGGTATACATCTTTCAATATAATTGTATTCAATATAATTGGAACAATAATACTAAATATTTTTAATTTTTTTTTAAAGAAATATAGTACTATTGTTTTTATATTTTATATGTACTTTAGTAAGCATGATTGAGGTAGCAATTGTAGAATAGATTGAAATAGAAAAATAAACTGAAAATAATTATAAACAGAATGTGTATAAATAATATATAAATAAAACAAATTTTTAATATCACTATAATTAATGAAATAGTAATACATAAAATTTAAAAGGCAAAGGGTTAAGGCTAAATAAAAATTAAGGAAAAAATATTTTCCTAAAAATTTGAAAGTCGTATAATATTCACGAAATCTCATTCTTTAATAATCATTTACCTAGTCTGTAATCTTAAATGATATCGTAATAATTTTTCTAATTTGAATAAATGCATTTTTCGTTTTCATCTAAATATTACAACATGTAACAATTATAAATTTGATAGAATATTAATTAAGATGAAGGGGGGGGGGAGTGAGAATAAATATTATTAATTTCGCTACGTATCGTATTTTTATATGTAAAAAAATTATAATTAGAATTGTCAGATGATTCAAATAAGTTGAAAGTCTGTTTCTTATTTTTTATTTCCCCATACAGGACAGCAAAACTGTAATTTACTCAGATTTCTAAGATAACTAATAAAAATTAATAATTTTGATTTTTAGGAACATCAGAACTCACATTAGTCAGCATTATTGTTAACTCCCAATATTTTTAGATAATACATTAATAATATATATATTATATATATGAATAAGTAACATTATTGTGCATATAAAGAAATTTATATCAAAAGGAAATACAGACATCTTCTAATTAATTTATGCTCAAGTTGTGAGTACATACATTTGCTGGAACTTGAAAATGATTTAAAAAATATCTTTGTAATGTCATAGCCTCTTATATGTTCCCGATGGGGATTGTAAATATTTAGTACTTAAAAATATATTATTATTGTATTAAAATACAATATGTTAACAAAGTATATATTAAGTACCTTCAATTATGCAGATGTTAGTAATTGGTATAGAAACATAAAGTTTTTATTCAATGTGTAGTTAATGATTGAAATAAGTATGATGAATAAATATTCTCTGACCAGCTTTCCAAATTGTGGAACAAAATTCTAAAACTATGGTTGAAATAGCAGAATTGAAAAACTCTTAATTTAAATATCTATATTAAAATCCATATTATTTTAATAATAAAAAGTTAATCGCGAGACAAATGCAAAATGCACTAGATTAAAGTATATACATATAATTATTAATTTTTATTTTTATTTTTAACGAAAAGTTTAAAATCCTACTGAATTGACAAGTCGATCATAGATAACCTAAGGCTAAATATAACCCTATATCAATTTCTAAAACTAAACAATAGTAAGAACTCAATAAAAATTAAGCGAATATCTAAACCAGCTTAACCATTCCAATCCCTCCTAACCGTTGTATTAATGCAGAAATATATTATAATAAATGTACCATTTATACATTATGAATGATTATATTCGTCAATTAGATATGGTTGTAATGATTATATATATTCATGATTTAATATAATAAGATTAAATACCTTATCATAATGTGATATCCGTAATTATTATTCTATTAATTATATTGCCGCAATCATGGATCTCTAAATGCAAGTATGAATGTAATCTAATTAATTAAAAGCGTCAGATTCATTAACACGCATATAGTAAATATCTACAGTTCCCCAGTTTGTTTTTTAAAATTTAACTCCTAAAATTGATTCCCAAACACTTCTTAAGGAATTCTTGTTTCTTTAAAGGAGAACATACATTAAATTTATTTATTCTTTTTAGGGAACACCATTAATCTTTTTCTTAATAATTGATTTCGTAAATTTTTATATATTTATTTTTATATTATCATTTAATCCTTCAATACTCCGATGTGGTATATGAGACCCCAGGCTTGCTAGAATTGATATTATATAAAAACGGATTATGATCTGGAATCTGCAGTAGCTCCATCAAATATATCTTAGAATCTATATTCCAAATTTTATATATATTGGCTGAATAGTTTTTAAGATATAAACATTTTGTGATTGATTGGGGTTTGTGAGACCTTATTAATTTTTTGTAATTATCTCATTTTTTCACATTATTTTTCACATTCATTATGATTTTCACATATTCTGAAAGTAAATATAATAAAATTATTTAAAATGTAATACCAATTTTTTTATATATTTGAGTTAGATGTGAAAAACTAACATTATTATCATACCCAAAGAAAAGGAAAAGATGTCATAATGCTATCAACTTTCCACCATAATAAAAATGTTGCGAATGATACAAGCAAGCCTGAAATTATAACATTTTATAATATGACTAAAGGTAGGTTACAAAAAATGATATAATTTTAAGCAGGTCTTACACACTACTAAACTAATAAATTCACGTCATATAGCAAACACAAAAATATTCACTACAAGAAGTAGTTTTAAATGTAAAATATCTTGAACTTATTAAACCATATTTAGAAGTACAATAAAAATTATGAGATTGTCCTAATTTTTGAAGGGAATCTATATGCAATATATTAAGCAAAGTCAAAAATATAAATCTTTTTGACTCAAGAGGAAGGTGCGGCATGTGTCCATGGCAGTAAAGATTGAGAAAACGAAATATTTTTGTCAAATACGGGGAAATGAAATTATGTTTGGAGCATATTAATACTTTATTGTGATAAGTCAAAATTAACATATTTCTATGTGCTATATTTTTTTTTATGTTTGCATGTATCAGTGTAAATCATGTTATATCATTGAAGAATAATTATCAAAATAATGAATTATAATGATGATAGAAAATTTTGGCACAAATTGTAATTATCATTTTTTAAAAAAAATCTACTAATTTAAGTTAAATAAGTATTTTACTAAGTTTTTAAGGTTTGCTCTATCTTATATCCAAATATTAAACCAAAATATTAAATACAAAAGGAAATATATATATACACATTTGAAATTGGGGTCTCATAAACCAAACCAGACTATACTAATGTCATTTTTTTGCCGGAGTATTGAGAGGTTAATTCAGTTTTATTAAAAATTAAATTAGAACTTTGTGAAAATAATAAAGAGCATATTCCCTAATTTACATGAGTGATAATTTATTTATCGATTGAAAATCTTTAATAAATAGCATTATCTCTCTTCTGATCACATTAAATACTAACTCACAAGATAGTATATCTTTAAACGAAATCCATCTGCGCAGATTCATAATATATACCGGAGACCTGAGAGGTATAAATTGCATGGCCCGGCCTTCCCGGATATATTTTTAAAGAATTTATTCGACCCGGCCCGGGTTTTATATTTTCAGGCCCGACCCGGATTTAAAAAAAACATATTGTAATTATTTTTAATTTCTATAACTAATAATGATGATTCCAGAGGACTTAGGGCCGGGCCTGCAGGTCTCTAATATATACCTTGCATTCGGCTTGATGTGTGATAGCTATTATGGGCAATATCCTAACTCGGATATGAGCACTTGGTTAAATTATTAAGAGTTCACCTTAGTAATACACTTTATTTTACTCCATATAACTCTTTGCTTCAAAATTACTTTAAATTAAACTAGCCCAAAACTCCCATTAATCATAGCCATATTTAATCGGGTTATTATTATTTTATTCTATCTTCATTTTCCGTGGGCCTTTAAGTAAGCGGCTTTGTCACTTGCGTGTGCAGGTAACCCGCAGCCTGCCCTGGTGCGTTGCACCCCCTAAATGTATGAATCTAATTAGATAGGAATGAGAGAGTCCAAGCTTAGATCAGCTGTTTTACTTGGCCAAAAGTGTGGCTTTCTATCAACGTAAATATAGCCACTAATTTTAATATTAAGTTTATAATATAGGATTACCATTATTAATAAGAGCGTTACATTTTAAATATCACTATTTTATGATATTAAAAATTTTAAAAGTGGCTCTTTATCTTTAACCATATTATCTCAATACAACTTGTCAGGCAACCAATATAAAAATATACATAATTATTTTTATTGGTAAATAAAAGGGGCAAATCCATCGTGTCGTGTTGGTGAGTTAAAGATTACTAATTCGAAAGGGTCAGAATCATCGACACGTTCAGAGATATCTACTTCCAAGTAAGTTAAAAAAAATGCATCGCAACATACTAAGAGAAGCAAACGATGTATAAGTTCGGAAATCCTCAATCATTTACTGAAGAAAATCTGAAAAAAACTAGATTAGACATGCAATCGCATACGCAAAGTGTACTCCCACTATATATCTTTAAAGGGCATGAACTGTATTATATATATATATTAAATAAACTATTACTTAAAAATTAATATAAATTAAGGGGAATTGAAAAATACGGGTACCGCCGGATAGTGTTATTAGCAAGCCCGGTTCGGGTAGATTTTAACTAAACGTCTCGATTTAGATTATAACTATAACAACACTAGGTTAGCCTAATGATTTTTTTTCCAAGCTGCCAGAGATGATTGGAAACCTGTTTGTCAAATCTCGATGCTTACATTATATTATTTTAGCTAAAATCAGCGTAATCCTGTGTAAGCCTCTTGCGTAAATATCGTAAATAAGGCTATAATAAATAAACAAAAAAATCTTAAAACGACTTCTTTTAGGTTAACATATGTAATACGAAAGATAGACTCGAATATGGGAAATTATTATGAGAATTTATGTTTTTATACACAAGTTCCCTGCAGATATCCCTCTTGCGCGATACACTATCACGCCTCCCAGCCCAGCAAGTTTCCTTCCTATATTGAAGAACTACCTTCTAATTTGGAGAATTTTATGTACACTTCCATTCGTCGCGAATTTTCTAAGATGATGTTAAATCCCCATTACCCATGAGCTTGTTGAGATTAAACGCCCAGAAGATATACTCAATCTTAAATTTGGAGATCTATCTTGGTTTTACAGGATATCTTACTAACAAATCCCAGATGATACTCCTCGCTACTTTCCGTTAATGCGTTCATATATTATCTCGTTAGTATCGCGAGCCCATCATACGCACAATCATAAACACATCCTGACCCTTTGCAGGCAATTGATCTCTATAAATCGCTTTTATTAGTCGATACTTCCTCAGTACAGAAGGGCGACTGGGATACGCCTTTAGTTGGTGACTCCGTTGCTTATCTTAAAATCGAGGAGCCAACCCGAAGACCTCTTATTCATTTTCGCGGGCTCTCAAAGCAACGATAAGCTATGTCATGGCTCTCATGCCCTGACCTTAAAGAACTGGGTCTTCGTGACTCTGCTACAAGGGATCCCAAAGATGGATACTCCCTACGTCAGAGTCTGGCCCCTAAACCTTATTTCAAATATAAAATTTATTATTGATTTGTATCGATTATAAATGTAATATTAAGATTATCATTTTAAAACTAAAATTTTTATATTTATTTACAGGGATTGATAATTATTTAAAAAAAAATTAAATATATATTTATCAGGGTTAATTTTTAATTTTACCGTTTTTTTGGGCAGGTCCCAAAAAACTTTACAATATTTACTTAAATTTTAACTTTTTCATCCTAACACTACATTTCTTTCGAGCCAAGTTTTTAAAATTTATATTATATTTTTTTTTTTTAAATGATGGATAAAAAGACCTTTTTATTACTATTTTATTTTATATTTAATCAGGTTAATATTTTAATTTCAACTATATATTTTTTTGGGCAGGTCCCAAAAAACTTTAATAATATTTATTTAACTTTTTAATCTTAAAATCACATTTCCTTGAGCCAAGTTTAAAAATTTTTTAATAATTAAGGGACATTTTTATTACTTATTTACTCAACTAAACCTACAATATTTTTTTTAAATTTTATATCATCTCTTCTTCCTTATCCTTTGATCATTTAAATTTTCAATCATTATATAAACTTTATTTATTAAAAAAAATTTTAAATTAATTTAAAAAAAATATATATAATTTATAAAAATTATAGTTTCATTTATGAATAATAAATTAGTGTCATTGGTTCTTTTTGGGATTCTAGGAGCGACGAATTTTTGGGTCGGTGTTACTGATGGTAAGAAGATGAAAAAATAATCATCAACTAATAATTTAAAATAATAAATTTAAAAAAAAAAACTATTACTAAATTGCAGGGTAGTTTATCTAGATCCTGCATCAAGATATAAAAATGAGGTATCTGTATCTAGATAGATTTTTAATTAAAATATCGGTATCTAGATATTATTTTAGACGTTGTATCTGTATCTAGATGATCCATTTAAAAAGTATCTTTTAACAACTCTGCTAAATTGGAACCTTTTATCATGGTTAGGATTCAAGCGATAGAACAACATATATTTTTGACTTGTACCCTAATTGTCTTTTACAATTTTTTTTTATCCCATTAAAAGAATCTCTGCACTGCTTTGCTTTGCAAGGGGGTGGTTATATAATAATTCATTTTTTTTCATTTATAATTAATATATATAACATATATATTAATTCTAAAAATTTTACATATAAATTTATATTAAAAATAACAACGTGAAAAATATTTAAAATAAAAAATTAATTAAAAAGAAGAGAAATGCCAAGTGAATAATTCGAGCCAATAATTTTTTAAATATTAGAATATCAACGTTTCGTTATGTTTTATAAAAAGAGGAGAGATATGTGTTCCTTTTTTTTCCTTGTGGATTTCGAAACCGTTTTAAAAAGATTCATTGCCACTCTTGCCCAAATGGGCAAGGTGATATAGCTACGATGGGGACGAAGTTGGTATCAACCCACGAGGTGAGAATGTTTTTGACATTTTAACGACTCAGCACTGAGAAGTGGGGTCATGTATACTGTTAGAAGGGGCAAGAAATGTGGGGGGGGGGGGGGGGTCTGTGCAAGTAAAATCTCCGGATCAAAGGTTTGCCTGATGAGACTATAGTTTTGCCGTCAGGGTATTTTTTTTATCTATGCCTAACGTGAATTCAGGAATGCACGGGAGATTTGCCTTACAGAAAAATTTAGCAATAAGTGTATGAAATTTGTTGTGTTGATAAATTTTCGTTATGAATTTACCATGCAGCGCATGGCGTCCTAAACTGTCTGCTACCTGATTACATATGTTGCCAGAGAGTATAAAAAAACATGGATCTCCCTGCTGAAGGCCCTCCACCTATTTAATGGTAAAATCATCGAATTTTAGAAAGAAATGAATTCCGGAACTGAGATCCATTTACTAGGGAAGGTTTTTGAGAAGGTATCGATCACATTATTCCTGTTAAAAAGCATATTTTTATGGTTTGAATGGATAAAACTAACATAGTTCAATAAATTGCGACTCCACATCAATCATCCTTTCAATCTCCAAAACCCATTAGAAAAAAAAAAGAGAAGGAAATAAAGAAGTAATAATATTATCTTTCTATTTTTATTTCTCTCAGCTGCATGCTCAGTTAAGCTCAATAACATTCCTCTAGCATTCACGGCAACCAAAAATATGGCATCCTATTATGGTAAATTTTATTTTGATTTATTATTTTTTTCTTCTTCCTTCATTTTTTAATTTCTCCTTTTTTTTTCTTCTTTATTATTTTTTATTAAGGGACCGACTTTCCAATGACTTTTGTGATAAATAAAGACAACAATGACTGCAATTTTGAAATTTATCTGTACCTATTAGCAACAGCAACACAAATAAGTATATTAATATTATATATATATATCAAAGACTTGTAGGCCCGGCCCGCATCCGCGCCGTGCAGGACCGTATATTTAAAACCAAATATTTGAAATCGTCATTATTAGCTGCAAAAATCACAAATAAAAAAATCCGGCAGGTATCTGATATATAGATTCAATTGATTCCATTATCATAATTTATATATTATCTTTTCAATTTATCTATTCAATTAAAGGTGTCGTAAATGGGGCCGATATAAATTTTCAATACAATAAGGGCGTTTATCAGGCGGGAACTATTGCTGGCACTGACTTGAGGCTAACTACTGGAAATCTTGGCGACACCCAAGAATTACGCGGTTACAAAAGGTTCTCAATGGTCTTTTTAATGAATAATTCTAACAATCCAACGATAGTCGTCGTAAGTTTCCGTCTCAATTCATTCATTGCTTCATTCATTTTTTTTTTAAATTTTATTTTATTTAATCTTACCTGTTCTTCCAAAGCTTATCTTTTTTCTTCTTAACTTTTTACTTTTTTTCATTCTCTTTAGTCTATTTTGTGAAACATATTTGGATAAATTTCCTCGAATATAAATTACAGCCAACTAAGGAAAAAGCTGTTAAAATTTAAAACAAAATTAAATATAGTTGGAAATAATAATTTCTTTTTTAAAATAAATTTAATTTATTTTATACAGATCAATACCAAAAGCAAAATTGTGAGTATGGGTTACAGTGGTACCTAAAATTGGCGTCGCTCGTTTCGCGTCAAAATAAAATGTTATCCAATCAAAATTGGGGCATAAAAAATTATTTCGAAATCAAATATTGTGTTGTGATTATTTAATATATTAATATTTAATTTAATTTTAGAATAATTCTTGTTTGTTGTACATTAGAAAAAAATTCATTTAGCACACTTTGCTAACTATATATATAGGGGAAATTATTTTAAAAAAAACAAACAATTAAAATAAAATAACAATATGTTTTTTTATTTTTGCACAACCCATAAAAAATAAATGACAATCAAATACATAATATATAACAAAACAGATTTAAAAAATACATACGGTAATTTTTTTGCATTTACAATTTTTATATAACTTAATTTTTTTTATAAAATAGAGTTTAATATTTTTTTCAAATGTTTAATATACGACAAATTTTATCTAGTAATACAAATTCATTTACATTAAATCCTGATCCTGTTTTATCTAATTCAAATTCAATACCTAATATTACAAATAATTTCCATATGATCAATTCTTCCTCTGCAAGTGGTGATTCTATTACTGATCCAACATCGGTTATTCCAAGAATAAAATATACTAACTGGAATAAGGAAAAAATTGATATAGTACAAAAATTATTATCGGTACCCGAGAGAGAGCGAATGAATTTATGCCTGGGCCCCATATAATGTTACGCCAAGTGTTAAAGTCCCGCCATCTAAGGGTAAGAATATAAGTATATTATGGGCACTATGGGAATCGATGGTGTGATACTTTAGAGATTATATGAATGCACTAATTAATATTATACCGAGTGATGCAGTTATTGTTATGGACAATGCATCCATCCATAAAAGCCACCTCATTGATTGTTTTAGAGCGCGAATAGAATATTTGCCACCCTATTCGCCGCAACTAAACCCGATAGAAATTTTTTTTGGAGTGTTAAAAGAACAAATATAGGTCGATCAATCCCCGACCAAATACTCGAAACGAAATAATTAATAATGTAACATCAATTCTTAACGAATTTACTATTCCTTTTGATTTTTCAAATTATTATAATAAAATGCATCAATTTTTGGAGATTGGTTATCGAGGACAACCAATGAATTAAGGTAAATTTATAAAAATATAATTTATATTGAAATATATTTTAAAGGAATTTAGAAAAAGGAGAATATATATATAAAGAAAAAACGAAAATTAAAATATCCAATTTTTAATGTATTTTTTAAATCTGTTTTGTTATATATTATATATTTGATTGTCATTTATTTTTTGAGGGTTGTGCAAAAATAAAAAAACATATTGTTTTTTTATTTTAATTGTTTTTTTTTTTAATAATTATATATATATATAAAGATTAATTAGAAAATTAGAAATAAAATCTAATAATGGTCAATATTTAAAATGAACGAATTTATGTGATTGATTGTTCGATATTGGAAACAAACAAAAAAATCTTTAACAAATCTATTATATTAAAGATGATTAGCGATCAGTGGCGTAGCTAGGAATTTTTCTTCGACCGGGTTTATCTTACAAATCATAACCATATCTTCATAATATATAATAAATAAATGTTTTAAATGCATCAATAATATGTTATTACAATTTAGGAGATTATTCTCAATTGACTTTATAATGATACTATCCAGAATAATTTCAATAGTAATATAATATCTTTCCACGAACATCAAAACCAGAAAAATATTAATATTAATGGTATTTATTTGATATAAAGTCACTTATTAATCTTATGATAAAAAAAATATTTGCTCTGGGAGGGGTCTAAACCCGAAAACCACCCCCGTAGCTACGCCACTGTTTGCGATAATGGAAAATAAAAATTTGAAGCATATATTAGTTATGTTATATTATAATTTTTGTAAATTTGAAGCATATATTAGTTATGTTATATTATAATTTTTGTAAATTTGAAGCATATATTAGTTATGTTATATTATAATTTTTGTAAATTTGAAGCATATATTAGTTATGTTATATTATAATTTTTGTTAGCATTAATTTAGAGTTTAATACTTTTAAACAAAATAAAAATAAAACACCGAGACAGTTATATGTAAACCTTAGGGTACTTTTTTGCGTATATCTTTATT